>NC_136527.1:80895150-81470150 GCF_053919585.1 Euprymna scolopes | reverse complement strand
CACGCATGTACATATGTGCTTAATCATTCAGACGTAAGTACACGCACACACGCACAACAGTAAGATGGAGAATAGGTAGGAGAAGATACATATACACACATATACACGCACATACTCACATATATATATACATACATGTATGTGCATACACACTCACAAACATCCACATACTATGTAGGCACATACACATACACACACACACATGCACACACATAGAGAGATATATGCAGGGGCTCACACATACACGTATATCCATATCCGCACGAACACATTTACCCACTCATACATATGTATATATATACACACACACACACATACATACGGATGCGTATACATTCATCCACCCATGGACACATGCACCCACAATCACACATACACATACATATTCATACATCCCACCTTATGTATATATTGGTTGAAGTTTTCTTTCTTTTCTAATCCAAGCACATATGCATACATGTATTCGGTCACCCAAACATAAGTGCACGTACACACACAAACAAGATGGAGCATAAATAACAGATGATATATATATATATATATATACACACATACACAATCATATGTATACACTCACATACACACACATATATACATGCACACACGTGTGCACATACACATACATACGTATAATTTCTAATTGTTTGTTTACATATACATATACAGATATATATATATATATATATATATATATATATATATATACATATACATATATATATATGTATATGTATATATATATGCATATGTATATATATGCATATGTATATATATATCTGTATATGTATATATATATATATATATCTGTATATGTATATGTATATATATATATATCTGTATATGTATATATATTTATGTATATATATATATATATATATATATATATATATATATATATATATATATATATATTCATTTAATATAATTTTACTCCTGTCACGTCGACAGAACTATTTCCTTTAAAATTAGAGCAAACGAGTAGTTTCCAAGTTATGAAGGAACGTTAGTGGTCAAAAAGTGGGTGGGGGTCACTTTTCTATAATAATTTAACATAAAATGCGCACCCACTTTATGGCCACATGGAGGGCCAATGTAGAATGACCACAATTTAACAGAAAATACTATTAATGCTTATTGCTTAACAAGTGGGACAAGTAGCTTCCATCATTTTCGTTTGCACCTATATAATCTCCACCGTGAAATTGTGTTCGTTTTTAAGATACATTTCATCCACTAATAAAACACATTCCTTCGAAAGATGACCGGTCTCCAGTAGTTTTTTGGCAGCTGTAATGGATCCCACACCACCTGCTTTAATTTTTTCTAATAAAGAAAAAGATGGTAATGGAAATTTCTCAAGAAGTAATTTATAGGCTTGCCTTGATGTATATCGAATTAGTAAGGCATAACGTATTACGTCTGCAGAAAATGGAGGACCGCCTTTTGGTTTATAATATTGTCTTTTTTGTAACTCGTTTAATAGGGAAAACGAGTTTTCTTTAACTACATTTTTCATATATGTTGGGAAATTTTCTAACATGTTAAATTTAGTCAGTTTAGCACTGGTTCCTTGTGTAAACCATTGTGGTAATGGTACAGGGTTTCCTTTATATTGAAGCTGGACTCAATTTCGATCAATGCGGATACACTCTTTGATAGATGGAAAATGAGTTTTGGGATCAAATACAATTCTATAAATTAAAATATAATCTTGGTGTTTTTTAAATTGAAAACCAGACGGGCAGCATTTTTCAGTCAACTGTGTAAAATCCGTTATCATATCGGCTGAAAGAAAATCTTTTAGTTCATCCTTTTCAATTCGACGTTGCTTGGGTTTTTTTCTAAAACTTTGTTTGAGTTGGCAAAAGTGACGTTTTTATTTTTTTTTTTTTGAATGAATTGTGGGTATGGGTGGTAAATTCCAATTCAACTGGTTTTTTTTTTCGTTTCAAAATGTATTTTTCCTCAAAATGTTTAATACAGAGAACTGAATTTTTCGTAGGGAACCAATCATTTCGATTAACAAATTTAATCCATTTTTCCATGAGATCTAATTTTCCGAAAGGAAAAGAAAATGTGGAAACCTTTTCAATATTGGTAGAATATCCACTGGAACAGCCAAATGCTACACATTTGTTAACTATTTTTTAAACAAAATTTTCACAAATAATTTTAAATTAAAATATAATTAATACGTTACGTTAGCAGATAATAAGGAACTATGGAATTCTAAGAAAAACACTTAGGAGCTTAAAAAAAATCAAGAAAGGTAACTCTTGACTACTAATCATTTATGGTATTATTATAATTTTCTTTTACTGTAAACATGAATTTTTGTGTTGAAAACAAGTTTATAAATAAAAATAAGTCGGCAGGATTGCAGTTTACAGGGAAATCAAGGGACGCAACTCCTGCAAAACTAAAAAGGACGCAAACAGAATCACCGGGGGGCACCTGTTTCAATTTTTCTTTTTCTTGTTAATTTAAATGAACTGTTTGAATAAGTTATTTTTTTAACAAAGGAAGAACATAGAACTTTATAAAACAGTTATAAATTATTTTAAGAAAGAATTATTTTAATAACATAGAATTATTTGAAGAACATAGAATTTTATTAAACAGTTAATTTTTAAAACGAAAAACAGTTATGAATTATTTTAAGAAAGAATTATTTGAAGAACATAGAATTATTTTAAGAACATAGAACTTTATTAAACAGTTAATTTTTAAAACGAATACTGTTCGCGGATGCATCTGATGATTCGTGGAAAACATTCACCCTTCTCTCTTTTTCGCCATAAAAATTCCATCAGATGCAAGCCGAACATATTTTGTCGATTCCCGAACTTTCGTATATGTTTTTTGGCGTGTGACCATAGTCCTTCAATAGTCTGTGTGTGCACTGAAAGGTCCAACGGATCAACGAAGTTGTCTTCGTGGACGACAGTGTCGTGCTCATAAATTCCTTGAGCGAGTCGATCAAGTCCTTGGTAAGCCGCCCAACCGTCAGAAATAATTCTTGTTCCTGGCAGGCACCATGAATTTATGATTGGAAACAGGGTATCTCGATCCCTATTTTCCACTATTGCGAAATTGCACAAATTCGAGCCTCTTTCCACTGCGCCAAAAAGCCAAACGCCCTTCCTCACACGTCCCCTATTATACTTTCGTCGGAAAAAATATGACTCATCCACCTTCACTTCTTTAGGTGTCGCATGTTCGTCTCTCCCACCTAACATGATGGGATGGTCCAGCATGTCCTGTTCACAGACTTCTCTTATGAATGACAACCAATCTACGATTGTATTGTTACTCACACTTGCTTCCTGTTTAATTTTAATCTGCGGCATCTCCATGCTCCAACTGAGCAAAATAACTAAAATCTGCTTTATTGTCAGATGACTTCTCTGTAAGAAGGAACCCATCCTTGGCAAACCACCCTTCTTACAGACAGGACACTTCCACGCAAAACCATCCTCCGTTTTTATAGAGAATTCGATCTCTCACACGAGCTGCAGAAACTCCTATTCGGTATGAGTCCCAATGAGGCCGCTGTTTGTAACTGTACCTCGTTATTTGGTGGCAGCAAATTATACAAATGCTCATAGGTCCACTTCCACTTCTGCTCTTCCACTTCAGTCGTAGACATAACGTGGTCAACGATAGTAGTTCTCATTTTGGTAAAAAAAATAAAAACGTAAATAATAAAAGTATAATAAAAGATTGTAAAAACAAAAAATTAAAGAAGAAAATAATTTAGAAGTAAAACGAATAAAAAACAAAGGAATTAGAAAGAAATGAACTATTCAAAAGAAATCTTAAAACTTGTTATATTATTCCACGTGTAGTAGGTTCGGTTAAAATTCGTAATTTAAAAATTGAAACAGGTGTCCCCCGGTGATTCTGTTTGCGTCCTTTTTAGTTTGGCAGGAGTTGCGTCCCTTGATTTCCCTGTAAACTGCAATCCTGCCAATAAGTCCTAATAAATTATCAGGAAATTTATAAATTATTTATTGAAGTTCAAAAAACATAATTCTTAAAGTTACGCCCCTTTTAATTTTTTTCAATTACCTAAGGGGTCATTTTGTTTATGTTAAACCACTTTCACTTTGTGGGCCTGTTTTGAGACCGGTGGAAAAGGTAGGTTATGGGGCTATGTATATAAGTAGGCTAAAGTATGTATGTTTGTTTTATTTTTACAAAAAATTGTTTATATTAAGTTGTCTCCCTTGAATAATTTTCATTGAAAACGAGCTCTGATATTATTATCAAACCACCCAGGATAACACCTATTGACATATTGTATCAACAAAATATTAATTACGTTACGTGGTCTTCCTTGAACATTTTTCATTGAAAAGTAATTTCCTACTCTTCAATATTATTAACAAAACAATACCACAAAAGAAAAGCACATATTGATATATTTTATCAACAAAACATGTTAAGTTGCTTCCCTTGAAAATCTTTCATCGAAAAACAAATTCTTGTTCTCCAATATTGTTGTCAAAACAACCCAACAGAAGGAATAACGTATATCGACATGTTTTATCAAAAAATATATTATTTGTGCTTGAACACTTAAAAAAATCAAGCTCTCATTCTTCAATATGTTATCAACAGCATCCAACACAATGAATAACGCATAGTGACAAATTATATCAACAAAAAAATGTTTATGCAAAGTTGTCTCCCTTGAATATTTTTCATCGAAACCCAAACTCTTATTCTCCGATATTATTATGAACCCCTAACCCAGCAGAAGGAATAACACATATTGACGTATTTTATCAACAAGGAAGAACGTGAACAAAAATGGACTTTCTTTTATCGCCGATAAGGACTATGTTGAATGAATAATATTAACAGCAGGGACAAACTGTTGTTGAACTGAAGAACATTTTATTTTGAGTTTCTTAAGTTTATTTAAAAATAAACGATTGAGCAATCAATCGCTTAAAATTAAATTTATATTGTTTGTCTGGTTCTTTCCTGCCACCATACGCTTATTTTTAATATAACACAGCTACTACACTTTAATCATTCAATTTATTTTTTGGTTCAAATTTAATTTTTTAATTTAACTGACTTTGCTGTTTGTGCAATTCTTTCCTTTTATTTGAGTTTTTAATTTTTTTATGTGACGATTATTTGGATTAATCTGACTTGGATGTTAACATTAGTTCGACTAATTCAAATAATAATGAAATGTTCAGTCTTAAAAAATAAATTTGATTTTCATATTTTCATGTATTTTATTTTTGATAATACATGTAAAATATAAATTTAATAACGAAATCCAAACAAACATTTAACTTCAACAAAAATAATTGATAAAAAAACAATTCAACACACTTACTTAACTAATAAACGGACATTTTTACACGAGGAACGAAATAATGATTACACCGTTTTATGATGACCTAAATCCTTTGTTCTTTAGCAGTTGATTTTCTTTTTAAATAATTTCACGTTTAAATCGTGTTTTTCATCATTTAATTTTGATTCTTTTATATTTTCATATATTTTATTTCTTAATGAATTAAACACACAAAACAAAAGTTGAATCTATTTACTAAAGAAATCCTAACAAACAAAACAAATTTTCTGTTTTGAACAAAAAAGAAAACAAACAAAAAACGAATGAATCCCTTTTTTCCCTGGAATAAAAGGTAAGTTTTTTTTACTTTATTTATTTATTTATTTATTTTACACTTTAGAGAATTCCTATATTTGTACATTCGATTTCGCTATCCTGGTGTGCAACAACATATTTAAAAAGCCACCGAATATATGTCAACCTATGTCAGGGTAACATATATTGAGCGAGTTTCTAACAGTATTTTGTCTAGTTTTTTTTTGTTATTTATCTTACTTTTGATAACATTTATTTGTTATATATTTGTTTTTTTGACAACTTTTTCGAATCTGTGTGTAATACAAACCCGGTTGTGCTTTTTATTTCGTCTAAGTTGTATCAATTTACTAAAAGAAATCTTAACAAACAAAACATTTTCTGTTTTGAACTGAAAAAAAAGAATGAATCCTTTTTTCCTCACTGAAATAAAAGGTAAGTTTTTTGCTTTATTTATTTGTTTGTTTGGGTTTGTATTACTGTACACATAGATTCGAAAAAGTTGTCAAAAACAAATATATAACAAATAAATGTTATCAAAGGCAAGATAAGTTACTTTTCTACCAAACTGGATATATTTTTTGTGTTTTTATTCAATGTAACATGTTTATTCAGCTCGAAAAACATACAGTGTTTACCGATGTATTAAAAAATTCAAGATGGCGTCTCACACCCTCTTTAACACCGTAAGTATGGAAAAAGGTGTTATAAATAAAAAACTATACAAAATACTATTAAAAACCCGCCGAATATATGTCAACCTATGTCACGGTAACATATATTGAGCGAGTTTTTAGCAGTATTTTATCCGGTTTTTTATTTATAACATCTTTTCCCACACTTACCGTGTTAAAGAGAGAATAAGACGTCATCTTGAATGTTCCAATACATCAGTAAAGACTGTGTGGTTTTCGAGCTGAATAAACATGTTACATTGAATAAAAACACGAAAAATATATCCAGTTTGGTAGAAAAGTAACTTATCTTGCCTTTGATAACATTTATTTATTATATATTTGTTTTTTGACAACTTTTTCGAATCTATGTGTACAGTAATACAAACCCGTTTGTTTTACACTTTAGAACATTTTTATTTAAAATAATAGTCGACATTGAAATCAGTTTATTTTTTATTGCAATAAAATAATAATAAATAAAGTGGTTCCGCTATATTTTGTAACAGACGTGAATGGAAAAAAAAGTGTGAATCTCCGATTAAGAAATTGGGTGCTTGTACACTTATTAAACCACGCTTTTAAAAAAAAAATAGTATTTTCAAGTTAAATTAAAGTTTTATGACATCTTTTTAAAATTAAATTGTGAAGTTATAGTACACAATGTTACAAAACACTCTCCTCTCCCCATGATAATAATGGCTTTCTAAAGAATTACATTATTATTTCAACACGGTTCAATTAGTGCACAAGTACCAAAAAGGTACTAAAATATATGATTCAATTTTACATTTAGACTTTTGTCAAAAATGTGTTTAAGTAAAAATTATGTGATTCCTGGGGAAAAAATAATATTTATCATAAAAAAAATTAATCCGAATTTAAATTTGGTCAAATTGGGAAACAACTGAACATAAAAACAACTTTTTTGATATTAAATTGTTTTAACATTTAAAAAAAAAAATCTTTTTGATTTTGTCTTTTGTGTTGCTAGGGAATTCCGTTTGATTTTTGATGTTTTATCCAATATTTCACATTTTAGAAAGGGGATCACTTTTTTTTATAAAGTTTACATCAAAAAATCTGTAGCCAACATACCTGCAGAGCCATTATAAATAAAGAGAGTGTTAACCTGAAGAAACCTATATATATATATATATATATATATATATATATATATTATTTTTAAAATGTAATTATCCACTGGCACGTGTTTCGTCGTCTACGACTCATCATAGTGGCTTAATCTAGCAATATTCGAAATCGGGACCCAACGGTAATGAGCCTAAACCCTTACCCCTGGACCATCTAGCCAACTGTCTGGATATATCGCGATTTACTTAGATGTTGTTTTGTTTTGGTTTTAGCGATATGTTTTGAATGAATTCAATTATTTACGAAAGTGCATTTTTACCTAAATGCGAGTTGGGAATAATTTTCCCTTTTAACCAACTTGGTACCCCCACATGGGGAGCGGTATATATATTATTTTTAAAATGTAATTATCCACTGACACGTGTTTCGTCATGTACGACTCATCAGAGTGGCTGTATCTAGCGAGATTCAAAATCGGGACCCAATGGTAATTTAGAAACACTTCAAATATTGTGGGAAGCGTTAAGATATCAAGGTAATATTTTTTTTTTTTTTCGTTTTTTTTTTGTTTGTTACATCCGGCAATTTTTTTTTTAATTCTAAAATTGCAAGCCAAATAGCAAACAATTATTCAAATGAAAAAAATCATGTTCTCATCGAGTATTAAGAAAAGTAAAAGTTGTTTTTCGATATGAAAAAAAAAAAATCCGGTAAAAAAAAGAATAATCGAAATGCTATAGCCAAATTTTAAAAAAGGGACACACAGGCAAAATTCTTTTTTCTTTTTTTTTTCTCAGGGTAAAAATCGAATGCTCCCTGCAATGCACTGTGTACAACATGGCAGTCATTGTGTATTTTGCTATTTTAGGGTTTGTATTACATTTTTCGAGTAGTTATAAACTTGGAAAGACAGGGGGTCGAATTATTCAATATTTTTCACAAAGTTTCTGACACACCTAGCAATGCACTGTGTACAACATGGCAGTCATTGTGTATTTTGCTATTTTAGGGTAAGGGACATGCAATGGTAGTTGTATGTTTATGAAATGATTATATTTTGAATAGTGACATGTAATGGTAGGTGTATGGTTATGAAATGATTATATTTTGAATAGTGACATGTAATGGTAGGTGTATGTTTATGAAATGATTATATATTGAATAGTTACATGTAATTGTAGTTGTATGTTTATGAAATGATTATATTTTGAATAGTGACATGTAATTGTAGTTGTATGTTTATGAAATGATTATATTTTGAATAGTGACATGTAATTGTAGTTGTATGTTTATGAAATGATTATATTTTTAATAGTGACATGTAATGGTAGGTGTATGGTTATGAAATGATTATATTTTGAATAGTGACATGTAATTGTAGTTGTATGTTTATGAAATGATTATATATTGAATAGTTACATGTAATTGTAGTTGTATGTTTATGAAATGATTATATTTTGAATAGTGACATGTTATTGTAGTTGTATGTTTATGAAATGATTATATTTTGAATAGTGACATGTAATTGTAGTTTTATGTTTATGAAATAATTATATTTTTAATAGTGACATGTAATTGTAGTTGTATGTTTATGAAATGATTATATTTAAAATAGTGACATGTAATTGTAGTTGTATGTTTATGAAATGATTATATTTAAAATAGTGGCATGTAGTGGTAGTTGTATGTTTATGAAATCATTATGTTTTGAATAGGGGCATGTAATGATAGTTGTATGTTTATTAAATGATTATATTTTGAATAGTGACATGTAATTGTAGTTGTATGTTTATGAAATAATTATGTTTTGAATAGTGACATGTTATTGTAGTTGTATGTTTATGAAATCATTATATTTTGAATAGGGGCATGTAATTGTTGTTGTATGTTTATGACATAATTATATTTTGAATAGGGGCATGTAATTGTAGGTGTATGTTTATTAAATCATATTTTTTATAGTGACATGTAATGGTAGTTGTATGATTGTGAAATTATTATATTTCTAATACTTAAATTCATGGTTGTTGTATTTATATAAAATCATTATAGTTTGAATAGTGACATGTAATTTTAGGTGTATGTTTATTACATCATTATATTTTAAATAGTGACATTTAATTGTAGTTGTATGTTTATTAAATAATTATATTTTTACTAGTGACATGTAGTGCTAGTTGAATGTTTATGAAATGATTATATTTTGAATAGTGACATGTAATGGTTGTTGTATGTTTATAAAATCATTACATTTTCATTAGTGACATGTAATTGTAGTTGTATGTTTATGACATTATTATATTTTGAAAAGTGACATGTAATGGTAGTTGTACGTTTATGAAATCATTATATTTTGAATAGTGACATGTAACTGTACTTGGATGTTTATGAAATAATTATATTTTGAATAATGACATGTAATGTTAATTGTATCTTTATGATATAATTATATTTTGAATGGTAACATGTAATAGTAGTTGTATGTTTATGAAATCATATTTGAATAGTGTTAGGTTATTGTAGTTGTATGATTATGAAATCATTATATTTTGAATAGTGACATTTAATTGTAGTTGTATGTTTATGAAATCATTGTATTTTGAATAGTGACATTTAATTGTAGTTGTATGTTTATGAAATCATTGTATTTTGAATAGTGACATGTAATGGTAGTTGTATGTTTATGAAATCATTATATTTTGAATAGTGACATTGAATGTTAGTTGTATGTTTATAAAATGATTATATTTTGTAATAGTGACATGTAATGGTAGTTGTATCATTACGAAATGATTATATTTTGAATAGTCACATGTAATATTAGTTGTATGTTTCTGAAATCATATTTTGAATAGTGAAATGTAATGTTTGTTGTATGTTTATTAAATAATTATATTTTGAATAGTGACATGTGATTTTAGTTGATTATGAAATCATATTTTGAATAGTGACATGTAATGGTAATTGTATGATTATGAAATCATTATATTTTAAATAGTGACATGTAATGGGAGATGTATGTTTATGAAATGATTATGTTTTGAATACTGACATGTAATGGTAGTTGTATGTTTATGAAATAATTATATTTTGAATAATGACAGGTAAGGATTCTCGTAGGTTTATGACATAATTATATTTTGAATAGTGACATGTAATGGTAGTTCCATGTTTATGAAATGATTATATTTTAAAATTGTGACATGTGATTTTAGTTGTATGTTTATGAAATCATTATATTTTGAATAGTGACATGTAATTTAAGTTGTATGATTATGAAATTATATTTTGAATTAAAATTGTGACATGTAATGGTAGTTCTATGTTTATGAAATGATTATATTTTGAATAGTGACATGTAATGGTAGTTCTATGTTTATGAAATGATTATATTTTGAATAGTGACATGTAATGGTAGTTGTATGTTTATTAATATCATTATAATTTGTTATAGTGACATATAATGGTAGGTGTATGGTAAAGAAATCATTATATTTTGAATGGCGACATGTAATCTTAGTTGTATGTTTATGAAATTATTATATTTTAATGGTTACATGTAATGTTAGTTGTATGTTTATGAAATAATTATATTTTGAATAGTGACGTGTAATAGTAGTTTTATGTTTATGAAATCAATTTATTTTTACTAGGTCTATGTAATGGTAGTTGTATGTTTATGAAATGATTATATTTAAAATAGTGAAATGTAATGGTAGTTGTATGTTTTTAAAGGTATTATGTGTTGAATAGTGACATGTGATAGTTGTTGTATGTTTATGAAATCATTATATTTTGACTTGTGCTATGTAATGGTAGTTGTATGTTTATGAAATTATTAAATTTTATAGTGACATTTAATGGTAGTTCTATGTTTTATGAAATCGTTATATTTTGAATAGTGACATGTAATTGTAGTTGTATGTTTATGAAATGATTATATTTTGAATAGTGACATGTAATTGTAGGTGTATGTTTATGAAATTATTATATTTTGAATAGTGACATGTAATTGTGGTTGTATGTTTACTAAATAACTATATTTTTAATAGTGAAATTTAGTGGTAGTTCTATGTTTTATGAAATCATTATATTTTGAATAGTGACGTGTAACGGTAGTTGTATGCTTATGAAATCATTATATTTGTAATTGTGAAATGTAACGGTTGTTGTATGTTTATTAAATAATTATATTTTGAATAGTGACATGGAATGGTAGTTGTATTATTATGAAATCATTATATTTTGAAAAGTGAAATGTAATTGTAGTTGCATGTTTATGAAATCATTATGTTTTGAATAGTGACATGTCATGGTAGTTGTATGTTTATGAAATCATTTTATTTTGAATAGTGACTATGTAATGGTAGTTGTATGTTGAATATGTAATGGTAGTTGTATGTTGAATAGTGAATATGTTAATGTAGTTGTATGTTTATGAAATCAGTATACTTTGAATAGTGACATGTAATTGTAGTTGTATGTTTATGAAATGATTATATTTTGTAATAGTGACATGTAATGTTACTTGTATATTTATAAAATAATTACATTTTAAATAGTGACATGTAATGTTAGTAGTATGTTTATTTAATAATTATATTTTTTAATAATGACATGTAATGGTAGTTGTATCTTTATGAAATAATTATATTTTGAATAGT
Source organism: Euprymna scolopes (assembly GCF_053919585.1). Taxonomy (NCBI): domain Eukaryota; kingdom Metazoa; phylum Mollusca; class Cephalopoda; order Sepiida; family Sepiolidae; genus Euprymna; species Euprymna scolopes. The sequence continues at coordinate 81,458,082 of NC_136527.1, read as the reverse complement.
GACATGTATTTGTATGTTTATGAAATCATTATATTTTGAATAGTGACAGGTAGTTGTAGTTCTATGTTTTATGAAATAATTATATTTTGACATAGTGACATGTAATGGTAGTTGTATGTTTATGAAATCATTTTATTTTGAATAGTGACATGTAATAGTAGTTGTATGTTCATGAAATCATATTTTGACTAGCGACATGTAGTGTAGTTGTGTGATTATGAAATCATTATAGTTTGAATAGTGACATGTAATTGTAGTTTTATGTTTATGAAATCATTATATTTTAAATAGTGAGATGTAATTGTAGGTTTATGTTATTACATCATTATATTTTGAATAGTGACATGTAATTGTAGTTGTGTGTTTATTAAATCATTATATTTTGAATAGTGACATGTAATTGTAGTTGTATGTTTATAAAATTATTATATTTTGAATAGTGACATGTAATCTTAGTTTTATTTTTATCAAATCATTATATTTTTAATAGTGACATGCAGTTGTAGTTTTATGTTTTATGAAATAATTATATTTTGAATAGTGACATGTAATTGTAGTTGTAAGTTTATGAAATCATTATATTTTGAATAGTGACATGTAGTGGTAGTTCTTTGTTTTATTGAATCATTATATTTTGAATAGTTACATGGATTTGTAGTTGTAGGTTTTTTAAATCATTATATTTTGAATAGTGACATGTAATTGTAGTTGTATGTTTATTAAATAATTATATTTTGAATAGGGGAATGTAATTGTCGTTGTATGTTAATTAAATCATTTTTTTAATAGTGACATGTAATGTAAGTTGTATGTTTATGTAATTATTATATTTTTAATAGTGACATGTAATTGTAGTTGTATGTTTATGAAATGATTATATTTTGAATAGTGACATATAATTGTAGTTGTATGTTTATGAAATCATTATATTTTGAATAGTGACATGTAATGTTAGTAGTATATTTATTAAATCATTGTATTTTGAATAGTGACATGTAATGGTAGTTGTATGTTTATGAAATCATTATAATTTGAATAGTTGTAGTTGTATGTTTATGAATGTTTAATCCAGTTTACAAGGGTGTCAGGTCCAAATAGTTATATTTGCTATACTGTGTCCCACCTTTTACTGGGAGAGTTAGAGGACCTATCTGGAGGAGGGGAAAATACGAACTACCTCCTTTGTAGATCTGGGCAATAGTGATGATGATGATTCCCCATCGGATGTAATATAAGATTTTATTTTAATGGAGAAATGCGAGTATAAAACGATATAGTAAAGTTACATTGGAGGTCTAGAAATAAAACCATTTATGTGGCATCTCTCATTGAAAATCCATAGTATTTTGGTCCAGAGAAGAAAAACTGCGCCCACTTTATTATATATAAGATAATAATGTTTTTTAAATACTTAGCTACAAAAGTGTTTTATCATTTTGGAAATCATTAGTGCAGAGTGACATGATTACTCCTGGTACAGAGATTCGAATCCAGCAACGAAGTCATCTCAGACTCCATTAGCAAGAACAAACTATCTCGGTTAACTTTAACCAAAAGAAATCTCGTTTATATTTAGACATTTATTTTTAAAATTCTTAACGTCTTTCAAAGTAATCTAATGATTATAACATCATGATTTCAACTGTAATATATTATATTCTCCCTACAATGGCAATCATATAACATTTTACAGTGTAGACAGTGTATCATAAGCAACACTTAATTTCTAAAACATTTTTCTGATAATAATGTGCGAATGCCATTATAACAAATATTTCTAATGTCATATTATGATTCTACATTAAATTGATGTGTTATTTGTGCAATCCAATAATATTGACAACAATAAACAATATTAATGTGTGAATGCCATTATTACAATTAATATTTCTTTATTTTTATTTGCAGATGTACCTGCTTAAACAACTTTATTGAATTTTAGTCGATCGTCCTTTTCTTTCAAATTACTTTATAGACATTTATTGCCTAATGTGGAAAAAAAACAGAGGCATCTTTTGGAAAAATTATTTAAATATCAAATTTTCGTTAACAGTGGAAAATTCAATTACGAAGACAATAGTTGTATTTGTGCAACGTGTTTTTCATGTTCAAATGAATTAACAGTTATGACAAGAAAGAATCAGAATCTGGTGAAAAATATACGTTTTTGAAAAAAATAAACTCGAAATAAAACCTTAATTCTTGTAAAGCAGATACTGTGTTAAATTCGCATCAACATAAATGAACTAAAATGCCAAATTAAAATGTCATTTTCAATACATTTATAATCTTGTTCCAGATTAAATTTTATTTAAAAATGCAAGTACACAGTGACGAAAAGCGACATTCTTGTGAAATGTGTGGATATTCTAGTTCTTACAAATCAAGTTTAGTGACACATATGAGAACTCACACTGGGGAAAAGCCACATTCTTGTGATATGTGTGGATATTCTTGTTCTGACAAATCAAGTTTAGTCAAACATATTAGAATCCACACTGGAGAGAAACCACATTCTTGTGAAGTGTGTGGATATTCTTGTTCTTTGAAATCAAGTTTAGTGACACATATGAGAACTCACACTGGAGAAAAGCCACATTCTTGTGATATGTGTGGATATTCTTGTTCTGACAAATCAAGTTTAGTCAAACATATTAGAATCCACACTCGAGAGAAACCACATTCTTGTGAAGTGTGTGGATATTCTTGTTCTTTGAAATCAAGTTTAGTGACACATATGAGAACTCACACTGGTGAAAAGCCACATTCGTGTGAAGTGTGTAGATATTCTTGTTCTGTAAAATACAGTTTGATTAGACATATGAGAAGTCACACTGGGGAAAAGCCATATACTTGTGAAGTATGTGGGTATCCTTTTTCTGTTAAATCAAATTTAATGACACATATGAGAAGTCACACTGGGGAAAAGCCATATTCTTGTGAAATATGTGGCTATTCTTTTTCTCAAAAAGCAAAGTTAGTGAGACATATGCGTACCCATACTAGGGAAAAGCCATATTCTTGTGAAGTGTGTGGATATTCTTGTTCTGTGAAATCTAGTTTAATAGAGCATATTAAAACACACACTGGGAAGAAGCCACATTCATGTGAAGTGTGTGGATATTCTTGTTCTGTTAAATCAAGTTTAGTGAAACATATGAGAACTCACACTGGTGAAAAGCCACATTCGTGTGAAGTGTGTGGATATTCCTGTTCTGTAAAATACAGTTTGATTAGACATATGAGAACTCACACTGGGGAAAAGCCATATGCTTGTGAAGTGTGTGGGTATTCTTTTTCTGTTAAATCGAATTTAATGACACATATGAGAAGTCACACTGGGGAAAAGCCACATTCTTGTGAAATATGTGGCTATTCTTTTTCTCAAAAAGCAAAGTTAGTGAGACATATGCGTACCCATACTAGGGAAAAGCCATATTCTTGTGTACTGTGTGGATATTCTTTTTCTCAAAAATCAAATTTAGTACAACATATGAGAACGCACACTGGGGAAAAGCCACATTCTTGTCAAGTGTGTGGATATTCATTTTCTGTAAAATCAACTTTAGTAGAACATATGAGAACTCACACTGGGGAAAAGCCATATCATTGTGTACTGTGTGGATATTCTTTTTCTCAAAAATCAAATTTAGTACAGCATATGAAAACTCACACTGGGAAATATACTCACTGACCCAAGTGCAAGGGAAATATTACAATTGAACTTAACGGGACGCTTAGAATCTGTAAAAGATCTCTCAGTTGGAGTAACTAAACTAGTAGGAGAATGTTTTACATCCAGCAGAATGCCCCATCCCCAACAAAAGCATAAAATAATGTGACGTCAACAAGGAGAAAGGAACACAACACAAATTGAGCTGTTATAAAGAAAGAGGAGGAAGAAAGAATGTTTCTTTGAAAAAAAAGTCGCTTTTGTGAAACTTATCTATGATTCGTTCTTTTAACGTGGTTCGTCTCCTGTGGCGTTTGGCTGGGTTGGGCTAAAAAAGAAAGCCTTGAAGTCTTTGATGCTGCAGTTGCTGTTGAAACTCCTCACATGTGTCTGGTATGAATGGCAAAGAAGACTGAATAACACGTGCTGTTTTCAAGGCAACAAGCAAAAGAAGCAGAAAATAAAGATGTCTTCCATGAACTAACACACTTCGTTTCGTCTCCTTAATATTACACATTCATACCAATAATATTGCACATTCATACCAATAATATTACACATCATACCAATAATATTACACATTCAGACCAACAATATTACACATTCATACCAATAATATTACACATTCATACCAATAATATTGCACATTCATACCAATAATATTACACATTCATACCAATAATATTACACATTCATACCAATAATATTATACATTCATACCAATAATATTATACATTCATACCAATAATATTATACATTCATACCAATAATATTACACATTCATACCAATAATATTACACATTCATACCAATAATATTACACATTCATACCAATAATATTACACATTCATACCAATAATATTGCACATTCATACAAATAATATTACACATTCAGACCAATAATATTGCACATTCATACCAATAATATTACACATTCATACCAATAATATTACACATTCATACCAATAATATTATACATTCATACCAATAATATTATACATTCATACCAATAATATTATACATTCATACCAATAATATTATACATTCATACCAATAATATTACACATTCATACCAATAATATTACACATTCATACCAATAATATTACACATTCATACCAATAATATTACACATTCATACCAATAATATTATACATTCATACCAATAATATTATACATTCATACCAATAATATTGCACATTCATACCAATAATATTATACATTCATACCAATAATATTATACATTCATACCAATAATATTATACATTCATACCAATAATATTACACATTCATACCAATAATATTATACATTCATACCAATAATATTACACATTCATACCAATAATATTACACATTCATACCAATAATATTGCACATTCATACCAATAATATTACACATTCATACCAATAATATTACACATTCATACCAATAATATTTTACATTCATACCAATAATATTATACATTCATACCAATAATATTATACATTCATACCAATAATATTATACATTCATACCAATAATATTACACATTCATACCAATAATATTACACATTCATACCAATAATATTACACATTCATACCAATAATATTACACATTCATACCAATAATATTACACATTCATACCAATAATATTACACATTCATACCAATAATATTACACATTCATACCAATAATATTGCACATTCATACCAATAATATTACACATTCAGACCAATAATATTGCACATTCATACCAATAATATTGCACATTCATACCAATAATATTACACATTCATACCAATAATATTATACATTCATACCAATAATATTACACATTCATACCAATAATATTACACATTCATACCAATAATATTGCACATTCATACCAATAATATTGCACATTCATACCAATAATATTACACATTCATACCAATAATATTATACATTCATACCAATAATAATATACATTCATACCAATAATATTACACATTAATACCAATAATATTACACATTCATACCAATAATATTGCACATTCATACCAATAATATTACACATTCATACCAATAATATTACACATTCAGAACAATAATATTATACATTCAGAACAATAATATTGCACATTCATACCAATAATATTGCACATTCATACCAATAATATTATACATTCATACCAATAATAATATACATTGATATCAATAATATTACACATTCATACCAATAATATTGCACATTCATACCAATAATATTGCACATTCATACCAATAATATTACACATTCATACCAATAATATTACACATTCATACCAATAATATTATACATTCATACCAATAATATTATACATTCATACCAATAATATTACACATTCATACCAATAATATTACACATTCATACCAATATTACACATACCAATAATATTACAAAAAAGGTGTAACATGTCGTTACATTTGAACTCTCTCATCCACACGTATCCACAAACAAAAAAAGAAATTAGATTTTCTTTCAGTTTAAACAAAAGTTCTTTTATTATCGTTATTTTCCCAACTACAAAAATTATTAAAACTTGTGTAATAAATAAAAAAAACTCAAAAGTTTACAAAAAAATCATGAATACATAAATCCAATGAGATATCTTGTTCAAACTTGTAAAACCCTAAACTATGAATTTTAGAATATGTATTCTAGTCAACTGGGGGGGGGGGTAATGTTTTTTTTTGGAAACTTGACCATTACGGAGTGCCAACAAAATATATCCACCAAGATAAAAAAAACATTAGAATTTAAAGCTAATGCTAGATTTATTGCTTGATATATTTTATTAATTAAATTGAAGTTAAATATGTTTGTTTTAATAATAAAGTCAATTTATTGCTTAACTCGACACAATTTTCATAATAATAATATACTATACTATTATATGTATACCGAGATTCCTTTGTTATTTTTTTCTGAAGCGAGTCATGAGAAGTAGCTCCTTCCTGTGATTGTAGCGAGTTCGGCTGCTACAATATCATTTGTGCAGGTTAAAGATCGGCTTGTCATGAGTTGCACTCTCCCAGGCATTACATCCTCATTTGATGGAAAAGTAGATAATTGTCATTAGCTGAGGTGCTACTACTCAGTAGTCTTCAAAGTGAACATGTCGGTCATTCTTTTTCTCAGCTCGAATAAGTTGGCGTTTTCTGTTTACTGATTTTGTGTTAATCTTTGCAGAATCCTAAATTAATAAAAATAATTTCTGCTCAAATTCTGTTTTTACTTCTTTTTTTTTGTTTTACTTTTTCACTCTATGTTTTATCCGGGGAAAATATAGATAAATGAATGTGTAGTATCTGTTCTTGTTTTATGTACTCATACCAACAATGTTTCATCTTATTATTCCGGCAAATTACAGCAGTCTTTGCTGAATTAAATGATCTATAGTTCGATTCAGTTTAATGAGTTGCATCATCATTCCATGCAAAATTGCTACTTTGATAAGGAGGTTGCTGATTGCTAATAGTTAACGCTAAGGTTGAATAATGTGTTATTCCCCCGAGATGCATTAGCACTAAATAAAAAAGTATATGTACTTCAGCTACCGCGACTTCCAGAAAAGATAATAATAAACCAGATATAGCGTACATGGATGTGTTCATATCGTATCCTGATTTGTGTCATGTTTATTACTAATCTATTAAATACCATCAAATGATAACATTACATAGGGTAGCAGGATGGGAATAGTTAAGGACAGAGAGAAGATTAGATAAAATACTACCATAACCTCTGTGACACTGGAGGTTATCTCCCTTTTCTTGTTTAGGATAATACAATACTTTCTTACTAAAAATATATTAGGGGAGAATGGAGTACTGCTGCCACATCAGCAAGAAAGGACTTATCCTGCCTTCATAGAGTTCAAAATAGACTTCGGAGCCTAATGGGATGTGTCCTTGTTTCTTCCCTGCAACCTCTTTCTAACAGAAGAGATATAGCGAGTTTGTCTTTGCTTTATCGTTATTTTCATGGCAATTGTTCGACTGAGCTTCAATCTATGGTCCCCCACCTCACCAAACTTTCACAAGAAACACGTCTAACTGAAAACGCTATCAATAATTTCCCCCACTCTTAATCTGTGCCTAAACCTAAACGTAGATTCCATGAAGAAATCTTCTTTCTTAGAACTGCACGCCTGTGGAACTGTCTCCCCTTCTCCTGCTTTCCAGCTAACTACAATATGGTTGTCTTCAAGTCCAATGTAAACAATTTATTGATAAACCGTTCCTCTTAAGTTAACAAATTCACTGAATTTCCATTACTGACAATTACTATATTGTCCAATTGATTACTGTACACTCTTTAACCCTTATCCTCGAGTAGCCCCTGGGCCTTGATAAGTGATATTTGCAGAATCATAAATTAATAAAAAATATTTTCTGTCAAATGTTTGTTTTAATAGTTTTACAATTATCACGGTATGTTTTTACTGGAGACAATATAGTGAAATGGGTACATTTGCTGTTTAGTTGTACAAATAGCCTCGAACCATGTTATATAAGAAGGGACACTATATATATATATATATATATATATATATATATATATATATATATGAACAAATGATTAATAAAACGTGTTAAAAGACATCTTGAAAAAGAGTTAAAAACATATTTAATTTTAAAAAAGGAAGCACATGATAAGTGGATAGTCCTTAATCTGCTGAGTTTCGAAGAAATACTCTCCTTCTCATCGGAGGGCAGGAATTAGCAAAATGCGGGATCGGATTTTGCATTTAAAAGTATTTAATGAAACTACAAGTAAGTCACAGATCTTACTTGGTTAACAAAAGGGTGAGGTAAGGGGAATAGGAGGTAAAAGAAAAATGATAAAAAGATTTCACATGAATGGATAGTCCGGTGAAGGGTAAAAAATCCAAGAATGGTAAAATCCAAAACGGTCGAATTCAAAATTTCCAATCCAATGAGTAAATTCCAAATGGTCCAAAATGATCCAAAAGGCAGAGTTCCTTGGAAAAAATCGTAAATGGAATGAATTCCAAATCATTAAAAGAAAAAGCACTGGAGAGAATATTTAAAACACGTTTGTCAAGGCTGTTTTATATATATATATATATATATATATATATATATATATATATATATATATATTTGTTTAATGTAAACAGAAGTTTTTTATATTTATGTGATTATTGGAAATTTAATCCTCTGATTAAAATTTAATTAACATTAAGAAGAATGGAGAATTTGGCTTAATATCGTTTGCTTGGGGCTCAGCCGGTTAACTTTTCTTTTCACCCTTGTACTTTTTCTCCTCAATATCGTTTGAGTGGGTGGAGTTGGTGGAGAAGCTGGAACTCTCAAATCTGGAGTAAGTTCTGTTAAGGGTTAGGGAATATTAAAAGAATCATACAAAACCTCTAGGGGCAGGTCATTTTCTTCTGCCTGTTTATAGTCATCAGTATGTCGAGGGCTTTGTTGATTTATATGCTTGTGACAGTCGAATTTATTACTTCTTTCAGAATGTAGCATATGTCCGATTCTTTTCATGATAATCCTCTCCTCCCAAAATTTTTTCCACTCCTGTAATTCAGGAAGAGTATTCTGTCACCAGGTTTGTAAAACCTTGTTGGAAAATTTTCTTTTGTTGTCGTTACTCTGGTTGCACTTGGTAAAATTCTGTCAAATACAGATCTGATTTTCCGTGCAAACATCAGTTCGGCTAGTGATGAACCGGTATCAGTGTTTGGGTTCGGAGTTATCCTGTACACCGATAAAAATTGTTAAAGACTCTTCTCGTCAGTGTCCATGCCTTGGTTTTTCTTCAAGGCTCTTTTGAATGTATCGACGAACCTCTCTGCTAGGCCATTTGACCTTGGGTGGTAGATTGCCGTTGTTAAATGTTCAATGGCTAGAGACTTGCAGAATTCTTCAAATTCTTTGCTGGTAAATTGGGTGCCGTTGTCGCTGGCAATAGTTTTAGGCACTCCAAAACGACTGAAGAGAACTCTTAGTGCATCTATTGTACTCATCGAAGTAGACTGTTTGTATTTAAACACTTCTGGCCATTTTGTGAAACTGTCGACGACCACTAGGAAACATTGTCCATTTAAAGAACCTGCATAATCGATATGTAACCGAGTCCACAGTGTACCAGTCTTTGGCCACGGTTGTATCTGCACAGGTGGTGCCTTTGCTGCTAGCTGACACCTTTGACATTCTCTTACAAGTTTTTCAATGTCCTGGTCCATCCTAGGCCAATACGTATATCCACACATTAAAGCTTTCATTCTCGACATGCCTGGATGACCACTATGAAATTCTTTTAAAATTCTTCTCTGAAGCGTAGTCGGTATGACGACTCTGTCTGCGTACATTAAGGTTTGAGCACAAATGGAAAATGGTAAAATTTTAGGGTCTTTCTTTGATTTTCCATTTAGTTGCACCAACTTTTTCATTTTCACAATGTAATCATCCTTTTCTGTTGCCTTATTTATTTCGTCTAGAGTCATTGGTAACTCTCTGATTGTGTTGCACAGTAATCCGGAGAGTTCTTTTTCCTCTGTCAATGCAGCCATTACTGTGTCTTCCAAAGGTTCAGCACACTTTTGGATGAGCCTGGACAGTCTATCTGCATGTCCGATATTTTTTGGATGAAATATACTCCATTTTAAAGTTATAATTTAGTAGAATTATGCTCCATCGTTGGAGTCTGTTTGCAGTATGCCTTTTTTAGAGCCAAAAATAGTCAATAAGGGTTTGTGGTCGGTTTGCAAAGTAAACATCCTTCCATGAATAAATCTATGGAATTTTTTAATGGCATAAATAATCGCCAAGCTTTCTTTTTCAATTTGAGAATAGTTTCTTTCAGCTGGCAAAAGTGATCTGGATGCATGGGCTATTGGCTTTGTTAATCCATCTTCAAGTTTATGGAGAAGAACTGCTCCTACTCCGTAGTCACTTGCATCAGATGCAACAATCAATTCTTTCTGTGGATCAAAATGTGCTAGAGCTAAATCTGATAGCAGGCATTTCTTAATATCTTAAAACGCATTTTGGCATTGTTTTGACCAAATCCACTTTTCTCCTTTTTTTTTAACAAATTATTCAATATTGGTCTCAACTTATGCATGTTTGGAATATAAATAGCATAATATTGAGCCAAACCCCAAAAAGATTGTAACTGGGCAACATTATTGGGTGCTGGCATTCTCTCGATTGCTTCTGTTCTCTGAGGATCCGATCTTCTGCCTTGGCTGTCGATAATTTGACCAAGATATTTTATCTGTTTTAAAAAGAACTCACATTTTTTGGCACTTAACTTGAAACCAAATTCCTCAATTCTTTGGAAAACTGCTCTGATGTGTTCCTTATGTTCCTGTACATTTTTACTTTTGACAAGGATGTCATCCAAATATGCGATTGCAACATCTAAATCAGCAAGCATCGTATCCATTATTTGCTAAAATAGTGCTGGGACCACTTTTAATCAAAAAGGAAGTCTTTTTAGTCGGAAAAGTCCTAGATGTGTATTGATACACAAATACGTAGAACATTCTTCACTGACTTTTACCTGAAGGTAAGCTTCCGATAAGTCGATTTTGTAGAAAATTCTACCTACATTTAGCTTTGTAAAAATGTCTTCAGGAGATGGAAGTGGATAACTATGATCCATCAGACAGTCAGTAAGGCCTGTAGAAAAATCGACACATACCCGAATATTCTTATTTTTCTTTTTAACATACACAGTGGGGCTCGCCCACTCAGAATAGTCAACTTTTTCGACTACACCATTCTTCTGTAGTCTTTTTAGTTCAATTTCAATATCTTCTTTTGGAGAAAGAGGAACATTTCTTTTTGGTCTAAAAACAGGTTCCACATTCTGTTTTAATTCAAAATTTACTTCCGTTTTGGTGCACACTCCTAATCCCTCTGAAAAAACTTTGGGGAATTAACTTTTTAACACTGCCAAAAAATAGTCGTATTGTTTAGAATTTTTCTTTTCCGACGCTCTTACATTATTACAAAATGAATTTATGGGTAGCTCCTATAAATCAAACAAAACAATCCAATCAATTCCAAAAAGGCAAGAATTTATTCCTGGAACAACTGAAAGGTTTGAGGAAAAAGTTATCGATCCAAGAGAAACACTGCAATTAAATTCTCCTATGAACTTTAATCGCTCTCCGGAAACACCTTTTGCAATTTATTTTTGTGTTTTTCTCAGTTTTGGACCACCAATTCTCTTCCAGGTCACTTCGTCGATAATTGATATATCGCTACCTGTGTCTAAAAGTAGCTTCACTGAGTGACCATTTATTTGTGTGTGAACGAATTTCCGTTTCCCTCCTTGTTTTATTTCTTCTTTGGACAAGACCACATTTACTTTGGCTTCCATTTCCGTCTTTTGTCTTGCTTAGTTCGGCAGTTGGATGCCCGGTGTCCCACTAGCCCACATTTGGTACAACTTTGGTCTTTATAAGGGCAGTTTTTCTTAAGTGCGGACCCGCACAACTCCAACATTCAAAACTTTTCCCTTTGTCTTTTGGAAATGTCTTCTGTTTTACTACCTAGACTTGGGATGTAACTTTTCCCTCTATCCTCGTAGTGTCCCTTTTTACATTTATCAATTTTTGACATTCTTCTGTCACTTTTTGCAAGTTCATTTCCGGATCTTGCTCCATGATTGATAATATCCTTGACCTTAAATCCTTGTCCTTCGGTGCTGTCAGTCCCTGGACAAATATGTAGCACTTAAACATGTCCGCTGATAAATCCTTTAATTTAAACAGTTCACACTGGGCGTTGACTTTGCCTGCATATGTGACAATGTCATCAGTTTCGTCTTTCGACATATCTAAACACTTATACCGTGTATGAAAAAGACTATCTCTTTCACCGAATATAACACACAAAATTTTCACCGTTTCAGAAAAAGAGATCTCTTCCGGTTTTTTAGGCAATATCAAATTCGTGAATTTAGTATTTTCTTCTGTTCCCATTTTTTGGAGTAATAGTGTTATTTTTTCCTCATCCGACCACTTCTCCCATCGTTTTGTAAATATCGTTTCAAACCTACGATATTAGGCTCGAAAAGTGTCACTTTTTTCTGGCTCATATTTAAACTCTGAAAGCGAGTTCGCTATACCCTCAGCCGAAAAAAACCTGGATGCACCCTCCTTAGATTTTTCTGACAAAATCGTTTCACAAAATAAGCGATTGTCCGTCGTTTGTTGTATTACAAGAGTTTCGAAACGTTCTTGTTGAATTAGCATTTGTTTTTGAAAATCCATTTGGGATTTTTGTTGAGCGATTAAACTCTCAGTTAACGTTTTCGTCAACGTCTCTATTTGTTCCGATGTCATTTTCTTTTTAAATGTATCAATAGCAAGTTAACGGATACCACAGAGAAAAAGAAAATATTGTTCAAAAACAAGATGCTTATTTTCACAGAAAATTGTCAACACATAGGAAATTCCGAAAAATAAATCACCGTTAAAATAACACTTGACAAAATTTCAAGAGGCTCTTTTTTCGTCTACTTCAGAAGACACACGTAAACTTCTTTTAAAAATTTTCTTTATTAAATAAACACAGATTCCCCAGTATTGTTCATTTGTTCGTTTTTTATCGTATTAACCAAATACAAAAAAACACGTCCGTTAATCGTTTTTTTTAATTATTATTTTTTTTTTTAATTTTTTTTATTTTTAGTAATAACGAGATGAAAAATATCTCATGAAGAAAGTCACAATTTACACACACACACACGCGCGCACACACACACACACACACACACACACACACACGTTATATAACGTCAACTCTTAAAAAGAGAAAAACGGAGTTTAACTCGTCAATAATATAAAAATTATTTTTTACTTGCGTAAATTTGTGGCAGACACCAGTCTTTCGCTTTCTAAGAAGCTTTTTCTTCAATTAAAAGTGAACTTTGTGAACAACAATTTTCAGAATGTTCTACGTTACCACGTGTTTTTTTTTGTTTTTTTTTTAGATGAATTTACAGTTTGTATCTCATCTTCGTCGCCAGTTGATATATCCTGCGGTGGGTGGCCGTAATAAAAGGATATTCAGGAAAGGTATTCCACAAGGAAAATAAATGGATAAAAAGGTTTTGACGTTAATAAAAAAAAACTTAGAAGTTTATTGAGAATATTTACAGAGACAGCATATTACGTTTTTAAGTGTTACCGCCCAGGGAAGGCTCTCTCAACCGGTGACCGGTGATAACGTTCTTTCGATAAAAAGTTCCGGCGGTGAATTGCTCATCTCGCCACACCAATTATGTTTATTTATGAAGATATAAAAATCATTTTTATTTATGAAGATATAAAAATTATGTTTATTTATGAAGATATAAAAATATGTTTATTTATGAAGATATAAAAATCATTTTTATTCATGAAGATATAAAAATTAGATTTATTAATGAAGACATAAAATTATGTTTATTTATGAAGATATAAAAATCATTTTTATTTATGAAGATATAAAAATATGTTTATTTATGAAGATATAAAAATCAGTTTTTTTTAAATTGAACAATGAACATTTCATTATTATTTTAAATGGTCGAACTAATGTTATCATCGCAATTTTTTTTTTTACACAGTGATCACTACTTATCAAGGCCCGGAAGCCACTCAGGGATAAGGGTTATAGCAAGTACATTACGTTAGTGTGGAGATTTGATGAAGTGTTTAATTAAGGGGCGGTTCATTAGGAATTTGTTAACATTGGACTTGAAGACATCCAAGTTGTAGTCCGGAGGGAAGCAGGCAGACGAAACACAGTTCAACCGGCGTGCAGTTCTAAGAAAGAAGCTTTGTTCATGGAATATAGATATAGATATAGAGTGGGGGAAATTTCTCACAGGGGATTCAGCTAGACGGGTGTTTTTCGTGAAAGATTGGCGAGGGGAGGACCAGAGATTGGAGTTCAGACGAGCACCTGCCACGGAAATAACGATAAAACAAGGATAGGCTCGCAACGTCTCTTCTGTGGGAGAGAGGTGGCAGGGTAGAGAAATGGGCATCCCCCACCAAGCCATGAAGTCTATTTTGTACTCTGTCAAGACAGGATAAGCTGTTTTTAGCAGCTCCTGCCCAGATATGGCAACAGTATGCCATCCTTGGACGTACTTGGCTTTTATATAGATAGAGAATTGCATCTGTAGTGAGATCTCTTCTGGAGCGGTAGAAGGCTCTCACCATCTTTCCAGCAACCTTGGCAACAGACTTGATGTACATGTTCCATTTCAGATCAGGAGTAAAGGTCAAACCCAGAAGCTTGTCAAAACACGGGGCCTTACCCAGACGAGAGCCATCCATCACAATTGATGCCAGCTGGGGATCAGAGCGTTGATGATGTAAGGATAGCAGTTTGGTTTTGGATGCATTAAAGGTAACCAGCCACATCTTCCCCCACTGAACCACGCGCTCGAGATCAGAGGAGAGAGAGAATCAGAGAGAACTTTGTCCTTTACAGCCTTTGATGTAGATGGTCGTGTCATCAGCATAGATGTCAACGAATGATTTAAGTATGTGTTTAGGGAGGTCATTGATGTAGATCAGGAAGAGAGTTGGGCCCAGGATTGACCCCTGAGGGACGCCAGCATTTATATTGCAGGCCTCTGATTTTTGTCCATCTACCACTACTCTTATGAGCCTATCGGAGAGAAATGATTTAATGATTGAGAAAACATTTCCAGTTATACCTAGCTGGAAATCTTGTGAAGTAGACCCTTATGCCATACCTTGTCGAAGGCCTTTGATATGTCAAGAGCAATTGCCCTAGAAAGGAAGCCTTTGTCAAGAGATTAACTAATCCTGTGGAATATAACCGTCAGCACATCTGCGGTAGATCTTGCAGAGCGGAAACCATATTGTGTGTCACTAAGAAGGTTATTCCTGCTGAGGTGGTTGACTATTTCTCTATTTAATATGGATTCCAGCAACTTACTCATAACACACAGGAGACTTATACGTCTGTACTGAGAGGGAGATGACTTATCACCTGAATTCTTAAATACAGGGCAAACTGATGAGGTCTTCCAGGGAGTCGGAAATCACTTCTCCTTAAGGCAGCGCTTAAATAGTTTCGTAAGTATGGGAGCAAGTTCTGGTTGAAGCTTTTTTAACACTATAATTGGGATGCCATCAGGGCCAGTTGCTTTACTGGAATCTAGGTTCTTGATTAGCTTGGTTACCTCATGCACGGATATTTGTATGTTACCTAGCTTGTTCTGTGTTATAGGAGGAAATATGGGGAGTTGATGGCCTTCGTCGCATAGGGTAGAATTAGCTGCAAAGTTCTTTGCAAATAGTTTGGCCTTGTCGACGAGATGACCTCTGGTCCATTGTTAATGGTTGGGATAGAACGCACACTTCTGTTCAGGATCCTATTTGTTATTTGCCAAAACTGGTGGGATCCAAGCCGCTGATCAGCTACCTTGGATTTAACAACTGGGCATATAGCTCTCTTGCATTTTTTATTACTCTTTTACAGTGGTTGCTGGCAGACCTGAAAGCAGCTTTAGTCTCAGTGCATCTATTACGTTGGTAGCTATGGAAAAAGTGATTTCTGTGCGCGATAGCAGGAGCACATTCTGGGGAGAGCCATGGCTGGCTGTTAGGTTTTTGTTGGAATTTTTTAGATGGTATGAATTGGTCTATGCCTACAATTAACCATTCGGTCAGATCTGATACTATAGAGGACACTTCCTTTATAAACATGGAGTGCAGAGGTAAATCAGATATGAATGTACGGAAGCTATCCCAGTCAGCCATATAGTGTCGCTATACAGTACGGTGGAGGGGTACGTCTGGGGACTTCTTACATTTCGTTTGTATCTTAACTGATACGACGGAATGGTTGGAGGATCCTAGAGGAGAATGAACGGAACATGAACATAGCTCAGGGGAAGTTGAGAGAAAAAGGTCTAAGAGGCTTGCATATTGACCGGGTGTATCGGACACATGGGTGGGTTCACGAACAATCTGAGTGAGGTCACAAGCAATGGCAAAATCATGACAAAACCTCCCCTCATCATCTGTCTTATTTGAATGGGTCAGCCATTCCATGTTATGGACGTTGAAGTCACCACAGATGTGGATGTTAACCGAGGGATGTGCAGACAGTATGTGGTCTATTTTCTCAGATATGCTCTTAAAGATAGTAACTCCGCTGCTGTGGGGCCGAGAGAGGGCAAATATAAACGCAGTGGTGTTAGCAAGTGCAACCCTGAAGCACAAATTCCGAATAATCCAAACAATCGTCACATAAAATATTACAAAATTGAGCATTTCATATAAACAACTCAAATAAAAGGAAGGAATTACACAAACAGCAAAATCATGAAATCAACTAAATTAGATTTGAAACAAGATATTAAGACAGTCTTGCAGTTAAGCCCAGTAAAGTTCGACAACTCTACAAGGGGTCACATCAGTGTTTAAAGCGTTAAATCACGATATTACGAATTATTAAAATTTTTCAAACATAAAACATAAAAATATTTAATTAATATTTACTTAATATTTTAAAAAAATATTTTAACAATCATTAAAAATTTTATTTTCTTTTATTACACACAACCAAGTTTCACGGTTTTTTAAAAAGATATTTAATATTTTTAAAAATTTAATTTGAGGGTAAAAACCGTTGAATGAATCACGATATTACGAATTATTAAAGTTTTATCACGATATTACGAATTATTAATGTTTTCAAATATTTTTCAAATATTTTTGTTTTAAATATTTTATTTAATAAATAAATGATTTGACGGTGTAACTACTGGACACTTCTAGAGTTGTCGAACTTTCAACTTTGCCGGGCTTAACTGCAAGACTGCCGAAATTAAAGTATAATCACATGATTACATTATGAAAATTGCAACTTATTGTTATCAAACAACATTCAGTTCAACTTCCCTTATGATTTCTAGGCACCTCCGAAATTCACCACAGACTTACCCCCCCCCATTTAACACGATGTAATTTTATTATAAGTTAATATGTTATATTTTCATTTAAATTATTTTGTTCTTACTGTTCAAAATATTTTCATTTAAATTGTTTTGTTCTTACTATTAAATTCAGTTTCTTGCTACATGAGTAAGAAGACTTTTTTTTCTAATAGAAACTGAATTTTACAAAATAAATCGAAATAAACCTTAAGTATTGACAAAATAATCTCAACTTGATAGAAAAACAATTCGACACACTTAACTAATAAACGGACATTTTTACATGAGGAACAAAATAATGATTACACCGTCTCATGATGACCTAAATCCTTTGTTCTTTCAATTCATTGTTCATTTAAGGAGAGGATTTTCTCTTTAAATAATTTCACGTTTAAATCGTGTTTTTCATCTTTTAATTTTGATTCTTTTATATTTTCATATATTTTATTTCTTAATGAATTAAACACACAAAACAAAAGTTGAATCAATTTACTAAAGAAATCTTAACAAACAAAACAAATTTTCTGTTTTGAACACAAAAAAAAAACAAAAAAAAAAAAACGAACTCATCCCGATATTTTATTATTTATTGAATTCCTGGAAAGAAAGGTAAGTTTTATTTTCTTTTACTTTTTAACAATTTAAAAATTCAATAACTTTTAAAATGATTTTAAACATTAAACATTTATTTTTGTTGCAAACTCATTGAGTTGAACAACTGCTTTTGTATTTTTAGTAAAAAAAAAAAAAAAAAAAAAAAAAGTCCATCACTACAAAGATTGGTTTAATTTGCTTTCCGAGTGTGTTAAATCTTCATTGTCTACTCTTTAACGTCTAATAAAAATGCAATTTTACCCAATTTTCGGAAAAAATTACTTCTACCTATAAAAAAAACTTACTTCTTGATGAATTTCGTAATTTTTTTCAAATATTTTCGAGATTACAGTTAAGTGTGTAATAATGTTTTTGCTTAAAACAACATATTTTTAAAAATCGATCTATCGACTCTATCTTTAAAAAATACAAAACCAGTCTTGATACAACGCCTAAACAAATGTTGATGAGGCAGTCTAGCAGTATCTGTGAGAAAATAAAAATAAAAATAAAAAAAGGAGATTGCTTACTTGGTGGCGCCGGCCTCGAGGGCGGAATTCTAATCTGAGTGGTTGAGAGAACGAGTCTCTTATAGACTTGGAGGAGTAGGGGGAGGCACTATTCTTCTGTTATAAAAGAATTGTGTCTCTGACTAGCACCAGTCCTGTTAACGACTTACTGGTGAACGGTTGGCACAAATTAGTTACTCGCTGCTCGCCGTACTACAAAACTTGTTACTCGACCCAGTAGGGGGGGGTCGCATAGGGCATCCTTTGCAACCCCTCGGAGCTTACGCTATCACCGGGTAATCTACTTTACCCTCTAAATAGTTTTTTTTCCACATCTTGCAAAGGTTTTGCTGCTTACTCTTTCGTCAGTTAACTACTGTCATGAACGTCACGAAAGAGCAGCTCCTACGCAGAAGGGAGTCATTGACTCAGAAGATTCAGGGACGACTGAAGATGTGTCGTGATGGAGTTAGGCCATCGGCATACTCATTCTTAAGGACGGAGATTCGACAATTCATTGTCGAGTTAGAGACTTGTATCACACAGCTGGAGTTAGGCTCCTTTGATGAGAGTACACCTGCCGAGATTGAGGGTGCTTGGCTGCCTCAACTAAAGGATTATTATGAAGACTTGGGCGATTTGGATCAAGCATACCGACAGCCAGAGCCCAGCCCTTACTCGGAATCTGCCTTTGAGTTCTCAAGGGCTTCTGCAACTACCGGGAGAGGTTCTTCCTTCATTGTTAAACCCCCACGTATACAGATCACAGGGCCTACATTTAGCGGACAGGAAATGGAGTCCGACCGCATGAGTTTCAGAAACTTCTTGACTAGGTTTGAGAACTGCGTGATCGGCATGGCCAATGATGCCGAGAGGTTGAACTTCTTGAAGTGTTCACTCTCAGACAGAGCCTTGAGGCTGGTAAATCACCTGAGTTGCACTGACACCAATTACCAGCAAGCCATGGCTATACTGAAGAGGGAGTATCTGGACCTGGATGAAATCATTGACCAAATATTCCAGGATATTCTGAACTATGTACCAAAGAAAGGTGGAGCCCTTTTTGAGCTGGGGGACTTCGTTTCCAGGACGGCATCGCTGTTGGAAGAGCTGGGGAATTCCTTTTCGTGTGACTTTTCTGTGGACGATTCTGGCGGAGCCAGACTGATGGCTAAGATTCTGTTTAGGAAATTTCCTCTCGAACTGAAAGGCGATATAATAGCGCTAACAAATAGACGGGTGCCACCTTTGTCCTCCATATTGAGGCTAACTGGAGAAGCAATAAAGAGATTGCAGATTAAGGGCGGTGTCTCCACTGCATTTACATCAACAGTAAGACAGAATACGTCTCAAAAGTTTGGTAGGGGGAACGCTATTACTCCTTCTTTTCATGTGGATGTGAACAATGCAACTTCAACCGGGTATTCCCGCACGTTGCCACCCATTCTCTCAGTTACATTCTCTTGTGGACCAAAGACAGTGTCAGTGAATTGCCTACTGGACACGGGTAGCGGGCGGACATATCTGGCGGCAGATGTACTGAGAACTTTGTGCCCAATCGAAACCCTTGGTGTCAATTGTCAGCTGAGATTGTCTACCTTTCTAGGTGAGTGTCAGCGTGGGTTCACAGAGGTAGTCCTGGGAGTTGACTTGGGTTCTGGAAGGACTGTGACATCTCCTGTCTTGGTAGCCGATGGTATGGACTTGTCGGTTCGAGTGGCCAACCTGGAATCTCTATTGCGTGTCTTTCAGGATGCAAAATATGCTTTGGCCGGCCAGTTTGAGACCGGAAAGGATTTAATACCGATCAAGGGAATAATTGGGTTAGACCTGATTGAACACCTGGACTCATTAAAGCTGATCCCGTGTTTGAATGGATGGGCCTTTGCAACCCCGCCTGGATTGGTCCCGTTTGGAGCAGTGGACTCTTTTTTCTTGGAAGATAAGCCCCTCTCTGAGGTTACTCACCTCTCGTTTGATTCGGTAATGGAACATACCCCCCAGGTCGATTCATCACATTTATGTTTTGTCCTTGAAACACAATCAACATACCTGGATCCCATGGCGGAGTGCTTTCCTGACAGTATGGTACAAAGAGGACTAGAAAAAATGTTTACGTTGGAATCTCTGGGGCTTCCCAGTCAGGAGGACTTTTCTGATTACGATAAAGTTCAGATGAAGCGATTTGAGGAAACGGTAGAGCTTCGGGATGGAAGCTATTATGTGGAGCTCCCCTGGCATCATGATAGATTAGCCAGAGTCCCCTCTAATCATGCAACTTCCTTGCATGTTTTAGACCGGGTAGCAGCAAACTTGACTAAAAGAAAAATATATGATGAATATTTGGAGGTGTTTCGTCAGCAACAGGAGGACGGTATAATTGAAGAGATTTTTGTCTCCCCTCAGGAGTTCGACAAATATGTGTGGATACCACATAGACCAGTTTTCAAGTCGGACCCTACGGCAACTACCAGGATAAGACCAGTGTTCAACTGTAGTTTGAAGACAGGAGATGGATTATCGCTGAACGAAGCAGCATATTCTGGCGTTAACTTAACAGGGGACATCTTAAAGTTGTTGCTGGCCTTTAGAGCCAACAATTATGTGCTACTAGCAGACATTCGCCGAGCCTTCCTAATGATTCGGCTTAAGCTGGAGGCGGATAGGAACCGGTTTTGCTTTTTTCTTAAACAAGGAAATTGTTTGCGCTGCTTCCGCTATACCACCTTGATATTCGGGTTTACTTCCAGCCCATTTGTGTTGGGGTGCATCTTAAAATTGCATGCGGCAAAATACCCTCAAGATGCTTGCCGCAGAATGATGGAGGACCGGTTTTATGTGGATAACCTTGTGGCATCCGTGGCAGACGCGAGTGAGCTTACTACATTGTATTCCCTTGTTAGAGAGCGTTTGCTAGAAGGGGGCTTTATTATCCAGTCATGCAACTCAAACAGTCAGGCGCTCCGCAATAGGATGAAGGAGGATGGTACTCTAAGTATCCATGAAGAGGAGTGGGAGAGAGTACTGGGCTACCGATACTCCCCACATTCGGAGGAGTTGTATGTCGCTCCGGTAAAGTGCAATCCTGACGTGACAACTAAGAGAGGTGTTCTTTCAGAGTCAGCTAAGGTCTTCGATCCGTTGTCCTTATGTCTCCCGGTTACTATCTGCAGTAGAGTGCTAATCAGGTCCATGTGGAAGAATGGTGCAGGTTGGGATGATCCACTTCAGCCAGCGATCTTGAGCGATTGGAGAGAGCTAGCCAGGGACCTTTCAGGGTTGAGTGATTTCCGTTTTTTGCGCAAGGCGCTTATGGCAGGGCTGCCTGGAGATATGTACCTGTTTTGTGACACGTCCAAGGAAGCATATGGGTTTGCCGTGTATATCGTACAAAATGGTCGGTCATCCTTATTATTTGTGAAAGCTAAGGTGGCACCTATGAAGGACAAGACTTTGCCTGTGTTGGAACTAATGGCCGTTTTCCTCGCCTTCAAGTGTCTCCCCACAATCCTGGACAATTGTGAAGGATTTGTTCCCGAGAATTTGTGTATAGCCACGGATGCACAGGTGGTCTTGTCCTGGATTTTATCTCAAAACATGGCTAGCAAAAATGTTTTTGCAAAAAATAGACTTAAAGACATTCTGCAGATGAAAGTGGAGTTGGAGTCTCGCTATGGCTTGAAGACTCTCTTCAGATATGTTGATAGTACACTCAACCCGGCGGATTTGTTAACAAGAGGATTAACATTGAGAAAGTTCCAATCCAAGATGGAATTTTGGTGTTCAGGCCCTTCCTGGCTATGCGAAGGAATATCTCAATGGCCAGGACAGGATATGCCCTGTTTGAGTGAGATATGCCAGCGAATGACCCGCAGTTCAGCAAATTGTTCTTTGATCCATGATCAAGAGTACACTTCGGCCATACCTTTTCAGAGGTTTTCCTCATTCTCTGGTTTACTGACTGTTACTGCCTTGGTGTTTAAGTTCCTAGCCATCCGATTTAATCGACAATGGGACTACAACTCTAAGGCAGCGATCTACCTTATGAAGACAGTGCAACGGCAAGAATTTCCCGTGGAAGTGGAGTACCTAAAGGAGCCGAGTGGTAAACCCATGCCAGTTAGGGTTCATGCTCTGGATCTTTTTCTGGACCCTCACGGTTTGATTCGATCTCGGGGAAGAATCAACCAATCTTCCCACTTTGGTTATGAAGTTAAAAACCCAATTCTGATAGGGAAACATCATCCTGTTACCAGACTCATCATTTTAGATTGTCATGAAAGGTGTTGCCACCTTGGAACTGGGTCAACTCTAGCAGAGTTGAGGCGAAGCGGTTATTGGGTCCCGCAGGGTCGACAAGCTGTGAATAAGGTACTGGCTGTTTGTGCCAGATGTAAACGTTATAATTCAACGCCAGTGACGCCGAATGCTGCTGCTGCCCTGCCGTCGCACCGTACCGATTTCAGAGTCCCCTATCAACCCACTGGGATTGATTTTACTGGCCATCTTTGGGTGAGTGACGGGAAACGAGATATGAAAATGTACTTGCTCCTGTTCACTTGTTTGAATATCAGAGCAATACACATTGAAGTAGTTCCCAACATGAGCGTACCCTCTTTCTTCCAGGCACTGGTTCGATTTACTAACCGATATGGCGTTCCCGAAACCCTTTATAGTGACAACGCGAAAACGTTTATAGGAAGTGGAAAGATTTTCGATCGTCTCTCTCTTTTTACGGACTATCAAAGAAAATACGGTCCTTGTAAGTTAAAACTTAAAACCATTCCCTTGTTCTCTCCTTGGTATGGAGGAACATGGGAGCGATGTATCAAGACCATGAAGAATTGCCTATTTAAGATTCTTGGCAGGGGTAGATTGGATTACTTTACCCTTCTGACAGTGTTATCGGATATTCAGAGGTCTGTTAATAACCGGCCTCTTACTTACCAGGTGTCAGCCGACAAAAATGCTACTCCAATTACCCCTAATATGTTCCTTAAGCCCAATCAGAGCCCCGGGCTATTGATACGACTGGATAGAGAGGATAGAACAACCTTGTTGCCTCCCAGCAGGGAAAGGCTAATTCAAACCTTGGAACTTAGGGACCAATGTCTGACAGATTTCCACAAACTATGGTATGAGGAGTACCTGCTAGAGCTGGGAAGGAAGATTCCTGGTCGATCCCGACTCAGTACAAGAACCCGCCTCCAGAAGGATGATGTTGTGCTGATTAAGAGTCCTTTGAAACCCAGACCGTTTTGGGTCTTAGGAACTATTACTGAACTGATTCCAGGCCATGATGGTGTCGTTAGAGCAGCACGTGTACAAAAAGGGGAGGGCTTGGAGGAAGTACATTCCCTGAAACATCTGTACCCCTTAGAGCTTTCTAGGACTCCTGAAGGACCTCCTGTTGCAGAGGGAGGGGAGACGTTGGATTCACCCCCTAGTGTTGAAGAGCAGGTCTGGTTGTGTCCCCTGTGCAGCTCTCCGCAGCAGAATCAGAATATGATCGGGTGTGACTCGTGCAACGATTGGTACCATTTCCGATGTGTCGGTATCGACTCAGAACCTCCCAACAGGCAAAAGTGGTATTGCCCAGAATGTACGCCCCTTAAAAAACGACGGGGTAGACCTAGCCTGCTGCCTGCTTGATTGATATCTGGACTGATCGACTACTGCTATATTGTACTAACAGTTGTTTTTTGATTAAGTATTTTGGTGGTCTGTCATTTTTATGTAACTTTTTCTTTTTCTTTTCTCTCTTCTACCTTTTGTTTTTTTTTCTCGTTTTTGTCGGGAGTGTGTGAGAAAATAAAAATAAAAATAAAAATAAAAAAGGAGATTGCTTACTTGGTGGCGCCGGCCTCGAGGGCGGAATTCTAATCTGAGTGGTTGAGAGAACGAGTCTCTTATAGACTTGGAGGAGTAGGGGGAGGCACTATTCTTCTGTTATAAAAGAATTGTGTCTCTGACTAGTACCAGTCCTGTTAACGACTTACTGGTGAACGGTTGGCACAAATTAGTTACTCGCTGCTCGCCGTACTACAAAACTTGTTACTCGACCCAGTAGGGGGGGGTCGCATAGGGCATCCTTTGCAACCCCTCGGAGCTTACGCTATCACCGGGTAATCTACTTTACCCTCTAAATAGTTTTTTTTCCACATATCAGAATTTGGGGGGAATTTTTGACACCCCTAACAGAAAACTGCGAATAAAATATAGAAAACTCGTAATTTCTCTTTCTAAAGTGGGTTATTTATTTTCTTTATAGAATATGCTTCCAAAATAAACTATTTAAGTTGTTTAAAAAATAATAGAAATATTATTTTTCATTGTTTAAAAAACAGTGTTTACAAAGTGCGTGCGTGCGTGCGCTCAGGGAGCCATTTTGTTACGTAGTGAAATCAATTGATTTTTATGAGATGAATATTTTTCAATTTTTAAACTTTAAAAATCTATCAAAATTTTCCTATTCGTTCAATTGTTACGTTTTTTTCATGGTGAATGTAAAATTTTATGCTCTTTCCGATAAACTGAATATAATATTTTAGACAAACGTTGTTTTATAAATTCCCCCCCCCACATTTTTAAATGTCTATGAGAATTTTAATAATTAATTTTGGTTGACACGTTTTATATATCACAAATTGAAGATAAAACATCAATAAATAAAATACTCAAATTTAAAACAACAAAAAAAATATCACTTATCTGTAAATTTGCCGGTAAAGTCCAAAATGTAAATCCTTCTTTTTTCGATAACCACGTGTTTTTTTTTGTTTTTTTTTACGTGGAAGCTTAATTTTTGTTTAGAATTTTCCAGTCAATATTTTTCGGTCAGTGTATATTTTTATATTTAATTCCTGGTTTCCTTTTTTTCGATATAAAAAAAAAGACAAAACGACGATGTTTTCTCCCTTTATTCATATAGGGTCAATATGAAGCCACCCTCGAAAATTCCTTTAAAATTACGGCCAAATCTGTTCATTGCAATGTGGCCATAAAGTGGGTGCCCATTTGACGTCACATCACTATAGAAAAGTTACCCCCCCCCACTTTGTGACCATTTGTAAAATTTTTTATCTTGGAAACTACTAGTTTCGTTTGCCGTATATATAAATGGTTATTTCCGTTTTCAGCGCCCCCGAAAACCTTTAAAAGTGGAAAATTTGAAGGAATATAATCCCATATAGAGATTACTAATGTTTCTGAATTAGTGTTTTTTTACACTTATAGGCTTCCGTAGATAACAAAGTGATAATCTTAACATCCGGTGTCTTTACACTTTCTTGAAAGACACGCGTTGTCGCGATATGTGTTGGAAAAATCCTTCCATTTCAAAAAATACATGGATTATAATACATAAATATGAATAAATTCTCATACAGGAAGATTAAAAGAAAGCATATCTTACTCATTAACCAGGTAAGTTATATATTTTGCCAGTTAAATATTTATTGTAAGATTCAAGTAATGTTATTGTTCGACATTCCGTGTAATGTTAAGTGAAGAAATCCCAGGAAAAATAAATAAAATTGTTTATTTCTCTATTAAAGCTTTTATGATATTAAAATTTGGTCTTTGCTCGTTTTATTGAAATAAAATTTACGGGTTTAAATTACGTTTTCATATTGTTATAATCTGATAGACAGATAGGTGTCTATTCAAAATGGCGACGCGGCTGAAAA
Organism: Euprymna scolopes; assembly: GCF_053919585.1. Taxonomy (NCBI): domain Eukaryota; kingdom Metazoa; phylum Mollusca; class Cephalopoda; order Sepiida; family Sepiolidae; genus Euprymna; species Euprymna scolopes. Next base: position 81,431,653 of record NC_136527.1, on the reverse strand, counting down.
TTCTGATACTGCTAATGAGGCACAAAAGACCGAGTTGTCGAAACTGTTTTTTGTCAGATTAGGGTTGATGGATCAGACAGATTAACTCCACAAAATACCAATCGCCAGCTATCTTTCCATCATTACAACTCACCTTATTTTAAGGGCCAGTCGATTTTGCAGATGACGTGTTACAAATTGTTTGCACATTAAATAAATCATCCATGATACATAGCTTTTCTCTGAACAATTAATATTCCACTGATAATATGATGACGTCATATCATCATAGTCTGGAGGTAATAATATGATGACGTCATATCATCATAGTCTGCATGTAATAAACGATATGTAAAATTGTTAGCAACATATCAGAAGTGTCTCAATGTAACAACACTGACAACTGATGTGCATAATCGTCTTAATCCTAACCCTTTCGTCATGAGAAAAAAAAACTTTGTCTAAAAAGGGGTCACTGGAAAAAAGTGAATTATGTAATCCACCATTTTTCGTTGTTATTTATCTTTTACCTATATGTTATATATATATATATATATATATATATATATATATTTAAAGGAGATTAGAACAATTAAAAATGTTATCTATAGCTTTTTTTTTTTTTTTTACACAGTGATCACCACTTATCAAGGCCCGGAAGCCACTCAGGGATAAGGGTTATTGCAAGTACATTACGTTAGTGAGGAGATTTGCTGAAATGTTTACTTAAGGGGGCGGTTCATTAGGAATTTGTTAACATTGGACTTGAAGACATCCAAGTTGTAGTCCGGAGGGAAGCAGGCAGACGGAACAGAGTTCCACAGGCGTGCAGTTCTAAGAAAGAAGCTTTGTTCATGGAATCTGCGTTTTGATTTAGGCACAGATATAGAGTAGGGGAAATTTCTCACAGTGGATTCAGCTAGACGGGTGTTTTTCGTGAAAGATTGGCGAGGGGGGACCAGAGATTGGAATTCAGATGAGCATCTGCCATGGAAATAACGATTAAACAAGGACAGGCTCGCAACGTCTCTTCTGTGGGAGAGAGGTTGCAGGGTAGAGAAAAGGGCATCCCCCACTAAGCCACGAAGTCTATTTTGTACTCTGTCAAGGCAGGATAGGCTGTTTTTAGCAGCTCCTGCCCAGATATAGCAACAGTATTCCATCCTCGGACGTACTTGGCTTTTATATAGATAGAGAATTGCATCAGTAGTGAGATATCTTCTGGAGCGGTAGAAGGATCCCACCATCTTTCCAGCGACCTTGGCAACAGACTTGATGTACGTGTTCCATTTCAAATCAGGAGTAAAGGTCAAACCCAGAAGCTTGTCAAAACACGGGGCCTCACCCAGACGAGAGCCATCCATCACAATTGATGCCAGCTGGGGATCAGAGCGTTGATGATGTAAGGATAGCAGTTTCGTTTTGGATGCATTAAAGGTAACCAGCCACATCTTCCCCCACTGAACCACGCGCTCGAGATCAGAGGAGAGAGAATCAGAGAGAACTTTGTCATTTACAGCCTTTGATGTGTTGCCGTAGATGGTCGTGTCATCAGCATAGATGTCAACGAATGATTTAAGTATGTGTTTAGGGAGGTCATTGATGTAGATCAGGAAGAGAGTTGGGCCCAGGATTTACGCCTGAGGGACTTCAGCATTTATATTGCAGGCCTCCGATTTTTGTCCATCTACCACTACTCTTATGAGCCTATCGGAGAGAAATGATTTAATGATTGAGAAAACATTTCCAGTTATACCGTAGCTGGAAATCTTGTGAAGTAGACCCTTATGCCATACCTTGTCGAAGGCCTTTGATATGTCGAGAGCAATTCCCCTAGAAAGGAACCCTTTGTCAAGAGATTCACTAATCCTGTGGGATATAACCGTCAGCACATCTGCGGTAGATCTTGCAGAGCGGAAACCATATTGTGTGTCACTAAGCTGCACAGTATCAAAAACTCCAAATCTACAAGAACCTATTAACAGCCATAACTCAACTACCAGATTAAATAATAACACCAACTTAAATCAATCTACCGATCAATTACTAATCAACCCACCACATAATAATCCAACAATAGACCTAACGGAAAATAATCACAACAATCAAGAGGTAATATATATTGGTTCCACATCTGGCCTAATAAAACATAGAATTTCAACGCACAAACATTCTTTTAAAAATAACTCTCTATCAAACCAAACTACTCTATCCAACTATATTTGGCAACTAAAAAACAGCAATATTTCTTTCAACTTAAAATAGCAAATAATTGAGACTTGCAAATCATATAAACCAGGAGATAAATTTTGTGCACTATGTACAAAAGAGACCCTAAAAATTTTAAAATACGAAGATATAAAAAGTACAACCAAACTATTAAATTCAAGACAGGAGCTTCTGACATGTAGTCATAAACGTTGGTTTAAATCTAATAAATATAAACCACCTTAAATCATTAAAAATTACTTATTAGTAAAAATAGATTACAATTATTATTATATTTTTTTTTAATAAATTAAGTTAGACCAATTACCTCCCTTAGACCCGTAAAACAAACTTTACTCCTTTTCTGGTTAGTAGAAGGGGGCGATTCGGATATCTACACAGCTATGCGGATTTCCCAATATGTAACTTAAACCTTTTTTTACATAGGCATCACCACATTATCAAAGCCAAGAGGCAACTCAAGGATAAGGGTTAAGAGTGTACAGTAGAAATTGGACAATATAGTAATCATTAGTAATGAAAATTTGGTAAATTTGATAACTTATATGGAACGACTCATCAAGAACTTATTTACGTTAGACTTGAAGACAACCATATTGTAGTCAGCCGGAAAGCAGGAAAACGGAAGACAATTCCACAGGCGTGCAGTTCTAAGAAAGAAGCTTTGTTCATGGAATCTATGTTTAGGTTTAGGCACAGATAAAGAGTGGGTGGAATTATTGATAGTGTTTACAGCTAGACGAATGTTTCTTGTGAAAGTTTGGCGAGGGGGGACCATAGATTGAAGCTCAGTCGAACACTTTCCATGAAAATAACGATACATCAGAGACAAACTCGCAACATCTCTTCTGTGAGATAGAGGTTGCAAGGAAGAGAAAAGGACGTCTCCTACGAGGCTACGAAGTCTATTTTGAACTCTATCAAGCTTATATATACCCTTATAATATAACCTTATTACCAAACGGATGTAAAGAACGCATAACATGGATTTTAGCAAGCAAGCTGGATCTAAAAAAACTTTCATATCTTTTTTCTGCAAATCCTCCTGCTACAGGACTTCTGATAAATTTATTATTTTGACTTTGACTTTCCATGTCTCACTGACTTTAGCAAATAGGGTTCATACCTTTATAAGTATTTGATAATATTTTCTCTCCTCTGATAAGATGGTAGACATCGAAACCCTATAGGTTAAGGAGATTAATTTTCTAAAGCATTCTTTGTTTTGCTTAGAATAATAAAAATTCTTTGATATGAAACTCAACCACTTCATTTCATTTCAATGAGAGTTTTTTGAAATTCATTGAATCACAATTTAATACACACACACACACGCACACACACACACACACACACACACACACATATATATATATATATATATATATATATATATACCGGTTGAGAGATGTGTCCCCTGTAGGCAAACTATGATGAAAGTGTGCCAAACATAAGTGCGATTCATATAACTTGTGTATCTAGTGCTCATCAGTATTTAGCTGTTCAGTTAATTTGTGATAAGTCAGTATCATATTCTGGGTCCTCACTTCTTCGCAGTGTTATCGTTGATCTTGTATTCACTGTTATCTCGTTACATTGCATCATCTTCATTCGTTTTTATTGTTTGCTTATGTATTTGACAATTTTCAGTTAAGAAAATGTTGCATCCTCCACCTTTCCCTTCTCTTTTTTCCTCAATAGGGGAGTCGCCCTTCTGGGGAGCAGGAGCATTGGTTATAATATCTTGCTGGGGTATAGGATCCTGAGGTGCTATCGAAAGTGGTTCACATTTAATGTTCACTGGATCCATATCCCTTTTGGGATTGGCTCCCTTATTTAGGAAGTCGTCCTAATAGGGAGCAGAATCTCTGGAACGAATCTTGGGCTGCTGTTCTGGTGTCATGACCTGTGGAGTGCCTTCTTTGGCCGCTTTCTCACCTCCCTTGCTGGCCAGCATTTGCATCGTCTGTAAAAAGGTAAATGAAATATTTTTGATAACTTTATAGATAAATTATATGTACATGCTTGAAGAAAGCAAAAACGTGTATGCAATACTTTTTTGATGCCCATATGGTAATTTACTTTCATTGTTACATTAGATACATGTATAGATATATTGTAGTATTGTATATATATAAATATATCGCTTCTCACTATGATGAAAATCATAACAAATTAAATAATATTTAAACTAGATAATAACTTTTTTGAATGTGTCAAATGTATTTTATATGAATTAAGATGAAATAAATCATGATGTTGTGGATTCAGTCTAATAATATTGACCACAATAAACAAATGGAATACTAATATATGAATGCAAATATTAAAAATATTGAACTTCATTATTTTTTTACAGATGTTTCTGATTGAACCCTATTTTAATTTTAATGGAGGATCATGATCTTTAAACAGACTTTATTTGGAACACTACAGCAACATCTGTGAGAAAATTTATTATTCTGGACAATACTATTTAATGAATTTTGCTAAACATTGGTGAAAACATAACACGACTTGAAGATAATATAAATATTTGTGAAAATGTGTGTAATGTTCAAATATTAGGAATCAGAAAAGTATGTGACTTTTAACAAATCCATATTTTTTTAATATCGGAAACTATAACTCTAAAAATATCTTTTAGAAAAGTAACACCTTATAAACGCTTAATTTTTAAAATAACATTTAAAAAATATCTCAGTTAAAATATATGAATAGATGTTTGTCGTCTGTATAGTTTCGCATCCTCAGCTTGAACAAATAATAAGATAATTGAAATAAAAAAGAGTGTGTGTGGATATAATCGTTTTGCCAGATACAACTGAGTAAAACATATAGAAACTCACACTGGAAAAAGCCACAGTTTTGTAAAGTGTTTGGACATTCTTATGTATCATGAACATTAGTAACCAATATGAGAACTCACACTGGGGAAAAGCCACATTCTTGTGATGTGTGTGGATATTCTTGTTCTGCAAAATCAACCTTCGTGATCCATATTAGAACTCACACTGGGGAAAAGCCATATTCTTGTCAAGCGTGTGGGTATTCTTGCTCCCAAAAATCGACTTTAGTGAGCCATATGAAATTTCATTCTGGGGAAAAACTACATTCTTGTGACGTGTGTGGATATTCTTGTTCTGCAAAATCAATGTTAGTGAGACATGTGAGAACTCACACCGGGGAAAAGCCATATTCTTGTGATGTGTGTGGATATTCTTGTTCTGAAAAATCAACGTTAGAGAATCATGTGAGAACTCATACTGGAGAAAAGCCATATTCTTGTAAAGTGTGTGAATATTCTTGCTCTGTAAAATCGAATTTAGTGAAACATATGAAAACTCATTCTGGAGAAAAGCCAAATTCTTGTGAAGTTTGTGGATGTTCTTATTCTCATAAATCAACGTTAGTGAACCATATGAGAACTCACACTGGGGAAAAGCCATATTTTTGTCAAGTGTGTGAATATTCTTCTTCTCAAAAATCGAGTTTAGTGAACCATATGAGAAATCATTCTGGGGAAAAGCCACATACTTGTCATGTGTGTAGATATTCTTTTTCTACAAAATCAACGTTAATGAACCATATGAGAACTCACACTGGGAAAAGGCCATATTCTTGTGAAGTGTGTGGATATTCTTTTTCTCAAAGCTCAAACTTAGTGAGACATATGAGAACTCATAGTGGGCATTCTTGTGAAGTGTGTGGATATTCTTGTTCTGAAAAATCAACGTTACTGAAACATATGAGAACTCACACTGGAGAAAATCCATATCCTTGTGACGTGTGTGGATATTCTTGTTCTAAAAAATCAGTGTTAGTGAAACATATGAGAACTCACACTGGAGAAAAGCCATATTCTTGTCAAGTGTGTGATTATTCTTGCTCTGTAAAATCTAATTTAGTGAGACATATGAAAACTCATACAAGGGATTAATTATTAAAATGTAATGATAGCGTAATTTTTATTTGCAAATTAATATCAACGAAATTGGAAATTAAAAGACGTTTCAATTATACCAGTCATCATAGGAGCAACTGGGCTTATGAAAAAGAACTTTAAACAGTACATAGCAAGCATACCCGGTGAACCAAGTGCAAGTGAAATGCAAACGATTGCACTGAAAGGGATGGCTAGAATCCTGAAAAGATCTCTTGGTTGGACTCACTAAAGTAGGGGTAAATATCAGACATCTTGTTGGATGTCTCATCCCCTAGAAGAAAAAGTTTAAGAAAAATTAAAAAAAAGGGATTAATTATTAAAATGTAATGATAGCGTAATTTGTATTTGCAAATATCCTTTTTTCTTTTATGTCAATATTTTTTTTCGTTTTCACTATAGTTTGTTGTGTAACATTTTCGTGTCTAAAGTTTCTCTGAACAGGGGTTTGTCAGGATACTTTTTCTATATATACAAAATCACATTTTGTATTTGCTGCCCAAATAAGATCTCCTTACTATCGCTAACCCACATTAGCATTTAAGAGGAATGGGGCACCTTCTCCAAGTGATATTACCTCAAGTAATAGCACGAACTATCCAGCTTTGTGCTATTACTTACTGGATTCCAGAACAAGAATTGCACAAAGCTGATCAAGTAATAGTACGAATACTAGTCTGGTGGAGTATCCAGCTTCGTACTATTACTTGATCAGCTTTGTGCAATTCTTGTTCTGGAATCCAGTAAGACCAAGAGACCAACACGAAAGATATACTACAACGTATAAAAATGGTTAATTGGGGAGAGGAAACTTATGTTCTCAATTTCTTTACTAACTCAGTGTTTTAGAGATAAAGAACTGAAATGGAACGTTCGAATATTTATGCAATTCAGATAGACGTCAGGTGTTAACCCAAGGGTGTGGGCCCCTTGATTTCTGAGAAATTTGACTGATTTGAAATAAAACAAAAGGAGAGAAGCTATATTCTTGTGTTGTGTGTGCGGATATTGTTGTTCTAAAATCAACATTAATTAAACATATAAATCCTGGGACAGTAACAAGAAAACTGACACAATTATCCAACTACAAAGCACATGGCATCGACAATGTTCAAAACTTTTGGCTGAAACAATTGAGTGCACTTCATCGCCACTACAGTGATTGCTTCAGCAGGATGCTAAGAGGTGAAGAAGCAGCACTACCCTAGCTGACAGAGTGGGACACCACCATAATACCTAAGACAAAAGAGACACATCGCCAAAATAAGTACAGACCAATATGCTGTCTAACAATTACCTACAAGCGTTTCACTGGTTTGTTAGCCGACGTTATCTTGGACCATCTTTTGCGGCCTATCTTGAAACAGATCAGACAGGGTGAAGAGGAAAGTGCCTCGGTACCAAAGACAAGACCATCTTAGGAGACTGCAGGAAGAGGGAAATAACTGAGCATGGCATAGATCGATTACCAGATGTCATTTGACAGCGTGCCCCACTCATGGTTACTTTGATCCACCCAATAATTAGATACACCACAATATCATTAAATCACAACGGAGTAAATATTGAATATATCTCAATATAACAAAAGCAAATCTAAATGCAAGCAACAGAATGCATACGATATTTCTGGTTAAAGAATCTATTATCATTCCATAGTAACTATAGATTCCATATATATATAGTTTTCATCATCAATTGATTGATAAGTAGGTTACACAAGCATGGCTAATTACAGGCGACACAAACTCATCACCAGAACAGTGAGAGAATATTCCCTTAGAAATACAGACAAATATTCTCTCTTACTACAATATAAAACTTCTTTACTACAACTAAAAATAAAACTTTATGAAAATAAAACTTGGTGTGAGAGTGTTTTCTTTTTTAGAAAGATGTATCCGTTGCAGCACTTATAAAGTGAGGAGCAAAGAGAAAGGTATGTTTCTCTTTTGTTTAATGTGCCACAAAAATGTCAATTCATCATGTTAAAGAACTGTCTTGCACACGTTATTTGTTGCGGTTGTGAATATGTGTTTACACCTGCATACAGAAAACAATCGACGATGAGTACTAACAAAACAAGAAAACATTATACATCAAGAAACACATTTACATGAACATGGTTACATAGACGCTATGCAACATGACACATATATATATATATGCACGTTACACACGCGCGCACACACAAACACATATATATATATATATTTTAAGGAGAATGTATCCCTTGCAGCAGGCAAGCATTTATAAAGTGAGGAGCAAAGAGAAATGTATGTTTCTCTTTTGTTTAATGTGCCACAAAAATGTCAATTCCTCATGTTAAAAGAAAGGTCTTACATGCGTTATTTGTTGCAGTTATAAACAGTATTAATGTGTATTTATACCCGCATACAGAAAGCAACTGACGATATGTATTAACAAAACAAAAAAAAACATTATATATACATCAAGAAACACATTTACATAAACACGGTTACATAGATGCTATACAACATGACACACATGTAGGCACGTTGCATATATGTATATAGACCAATATATTACAACACATGATCTTTCTCTGACTGCTATAATAAACCATTGTCAGTTCTATTAAAAGTTTCAATTGTTTTGTGAAATCTTTGTTTTCTTAATTTTTTCAATTAAGTTTTCAGTTAAATGAAGTTAACAGATGGGTAATAAAATTATTTTATCTTTTTGTGTTCATTTATTCATTTAATTTAATAATTATTTTTATGTTAGTTTATTAAGTGTTTATATAAAGCTATAATTTTTTGTTCATTCATTTAAATTTAATAGTTATTAATAAAAAAATAATTTTATGTTAGTTTATTAAGTGTTTATATGAAGTAATGATATAATTTTTTATTCATTTATTCATTTAAATTTAATAGTTAGTTTATTTATTTTAATTTAATAGTTATTAATAATTAATTATTTTATATTAGTTTAAGTGTTTATATAAAGCAATGCAATAATTTTATGTTAATTTATTTATTTTCATTTAATAGTTATTAATAACTAATTATTTTTATGTTAGTTAATTAAGTGTTTATATAAAGTAATGCTATAATTTTATGTGAATTTATTTATTTTAATTTTATTTTTTACCTATCCTGGTCGCAGGTCAGCAACGTGACTAAATCTAACTTCTTCCTGTGGTAGAATCTGTTAATCGTATTCATTGTCCTCAATTCGCGGCTGGATGTTCATCGGTGTTTGCCACATCAGGGTTGATATGTCGTCGCCTCGCCAGTCTGTCGTATACTGGAAAGCAGTTGCGAAGCACGGGGGAGGGGGGGACAGTCCGCCCCGAGCGGCACGTGCCAGGGTACAGCATTTAGAGAGTGTAAAAAAGTAAATAAAATAAATTTAAGCTAACAAATCTGAAATTTAATGCCAAAATGTAAAATAAGAAAAAATGGTTCCCTGGCGATACACGTCAGGGGCGACTTTAACTTTAGGTTAAAAATAGAAAATAGAAAAATATATAAAAGCTAATTAAAAATCGGATTTTTTTATCGAAAATGTAAAAAAATGTCGGAACTTTTGGAGGTATCGAAATAAGAAAAGTGTGTCCCTATTTTACAAGCAGCCCAAGTCAAAAGGCGGCATTTTGAGAGGGTAAAAATAGAAAGTGGAAAAAATAAATAACGCTAACAAAATATCTTCAATTTTACAAGCAGCCCAAGTCAAAAGGCGGCATTTTGAGAGGGTAAAAATAGAAAGTGGAAAAAATAAATAACGCTAACAAAATATCTTCAATTTTACAAGCAGCCCAAGTCAAAAGGCGGCATTTTGAGAGGGTAAAAATAGAAAGTGGAAAAAATAAATAACGCTAACAAAATATCTTCAGTTTTACAAGCAGCCCAAGTCAAAAGGCGGCATTTTGAGAGGGTAAAAATAGAAAGTGGAAAAAATAAATAACGCTAACAAAATATCTTCAGTTTTACAAGCAGCCCAAGTCAAAAGGCGGCATTTTGAGAGGGTAAAAATAGAAAGTGGAAAAAATAAATAACGCTAACAAAATATCTTCAGTTTTATACCGAAATGTTTTTTAAAAAGGGGAACTTTTGAAAATATTGGAATCGGAATAATGTGTTGCTATTTTATGAGCAGAACATACCAGGAGGCGGCATTTTAAGAGGTTAAAAATAGAGAATAGGAAAAATAAATAGAAATAAATAAAAGCTTACAAAATTTGGAATTTTTATCAAAAATGTAAAAAAAACGGAATTTTTGAAGGTATCGGAATTTGAAAAATATGTCTCTATTTTACGAGTGGCCCATCATGTCAGAGGGCGACATTTTGAGAGGGTAAAAATTGAAAGAAAAAAAATGATTAAAAATAAATAAAAACAAACTAATTGAAATTTCATACAGAAAAGGTTGGAAAAAAAGGAACTTTTGGAGGTATCAGTATCGGAAAAAATGTGTCCCTATTTTACAGATGTTGGTTTATAGTTGAGATTAATCGCAAAATTCGCACTATGCTTGTTCGGTAGGGATCTTCTGCTGTGCAGAACCTTGATAATGAATTCAAGGAAGTAGTCCGATCACCAGGAACAAAAACAAAAGGCTACGTTAGAAAGCTAACTAAAAATGGATTCTATCGGGAATTGTGCAACGATGAGAAAATTTTGAGAACACAGATAGTGTATTCTCCTTCCAGAGAAGCCTTACTTTGCTTCTGCTGCAGACTGTTTTCAACTGGACTCTCGAGATTTTTTCTGCTTATGTGGGTTTTACAAATTGGTGGAAATTAAACCCAAAAGTATATGAACATGAAGCTAGCACATCTCATGCTCAAGCGTTTCTCGACTGGAAGGATCAAGAGATCCGACTTGTGAAGGAAAGGTAGTTGACAAAGGAGAACAACATTTTATTGAGAAGGAAACTAAGATGTGGCGGGAAATTCTAGCTAGATTGCTGGACATCCTCAGGTTTCTTGCCGGGATGACATCCATAATGATGACAGAGATCAAGACAACAAATATAATTTTTTTTTTAGAATTCATAAATTTATTGACTGGCAGAAATTCCAAATGAATTTGTGAGCATTTTGGCAAAGCAGGTGAGAAAGAAAATCATCGATCAGATCAAGGAAAGCAAACAATTTTGCATAATTTTTTATAGCACTTTTGCTGATGTATCTTACAAGAACCAGATGAGTGAGGTGTTGCGCTATGTAAAAATTGACGAAAATAAACCATTTCTCAATTTCATTGAGACAAAAGGTAAAAGCAGGGAGGACATGTCTAAACTGATTTTGAGAGAACGATGGGATTCAGATTGGTGACTGTATAGGCCAGGCATTTGACAATGCTGCTATTAGGGCAGGCCACCGATCGACTGTGCAGAAACGAATCTCCGAAATAAACCCAAAAACTCTTTGTGACATGCATTAAATCTAGCTTGTGTACATGCCGCTTCTGTAGCGGTTCACTTTGTTATAATTTTGGCATACTTGACCTGTTTGGCATACTGGACCTGTTATCCTCATTCTTTTCTGCATCTACACATCGCTGGCACGTCTTGATTCAGTTGACCGGTCTACGTATCAAGTTGACTGTGGAAACTAGATGGAGTAGTCGAGCAGATGCTATAAATGTTGTGGTAAAAAATTATTGGAAGTCGCCGTTGCCCTGGAACAGGTCAGAGAAGGAGAAAATGCAACAACAAGATCAGATGCATCTTTAATTCTCAACTCGGGATCGTCGTTTCTGTTTCTTTCATTTTTGAGCCTTTGGAAAACTATTCTGTCAGAAATCAATGATGCCCTGAAGTATCTTCATGAAAAGGTGCTGGATCTGCAACAAAGTTCTCTCAGGCTCACGGTGTTGAGAGATTACCTTCTTCAGAATGGAGAAAATATGGTCGACACTGCAATAGATGAGTAAAAAAATACTCTGCTCTGAAATGGGAGTAAGCATACTGTCATAGACAGGTTGACTGAAGAAATATCTTGCAGATTTCAACAAGTTCACAATCTTGCAAGTAAATATGTTTTTCTAACACCGTCACATCTGCTTGATGATAATTGTGATTGTAAGCTTGATGAAAGAAAAATATAAATTCATTCTCGAAAGGAAGAGATTAAAGTATTTCATGAAAGCTTCAGGAAAGGACAAACTCAATGGAACTTTTGAACTTTATACAGATATACCACCTTGGAAATTTTCAACCAACTTGATGTGTTGCGATAGTTCTCTCACAAAAAAATTATAGCCTACTTAAAATACATTTATTAAAAAAATAAAACTATTTTTAAAGAATTGAAACATTATTAACAACGACAAATTTTTGTAATCCTTTCCATACTCAGTGAAATCAACATTAAATGCTTGAACCGATCTGGGGCATATTTTGTAATTGAGCATATCTTCAAAATCATAATAGCGGTTTATTGATGAACAGACATGACTTGAAATAAAACAGTAGAAAAGCATATTGGGATTGATTGGTCACATATTTATTTAACAAATGTAATGTTAAAAAAATTTGGTCGATACATTTATATGCATCTTAAACAACTAGAGATATGTTCTGGATGTCACCCTGGGGCATTGTATGAGCACAAAACACTGGAAACCTGATAAAGCAACTAATAACCCAAGAAAACCATAAAAAGTATTGCTCGTTTTTAAAAATGGTCAACACATACATACTGATTAATTACTTGATTACTTTATATTCGTTGATTAGCTTGTAGTGCAAATATATTGAATCAGTAGTACATTGGTTGCAAAGACATATAATTTATTAAACATCATCGTTTAACCAGTAAATGATACGTTACAGTAATTAAATATTTATATCTCTGGATTAAGAAAGTTATTAAAAGTATTGTATTCAAGAAAATATAAAATCTATTGTGAGTCTGATCTAGGCGGAAAAATCGTTACTTCCAAAAGTTACAAGTTTTGCCATTTCAAATTTATCATCCTAACATATATATATATATATGTCAAAACATCGTTAAATTCACTACTTGTTCAGCGGCCGCCAATAGCGTAATGGTTAGGAGCCTTGACTGCCATACAGACAGTCGGGTTTCAATCCTGGCTTGAGGTGGTTGCCTGTCTAGCCGCACTGATGAGCTGTGAAACAGCGAAACAGTACTGTATGTGGATGACTATATATATATATATATATATATATATATATATATATTTATATTCAGACAAGTAGTGTTGAATAGCACAGAGTGTTCTTGCTTAATTAGTTTTTTTGTAATTTTTAAAATTTTCAAATTGTCTTTCTTGTTTCCTTATTTCTCGATTGAATCTGTGCAAGAGTCGTCTGTTTGGTTGTTTTTTGCAAGCACTTTCTACTATGTTTCATCAGTCGTCTTTTTGGTTGTTTTTACAAGCACTTTCTTCTGTTTAATCAGTCGTTTTTTGTTTATATATATGTGTGTGTGAGTGTGTGTGTCAAAATTATTACTAATGTGTATAACCGAGGTCCTCTTAGTATCATAAAGGCAACATTTACACACAAATCGATGGGGTAGCAATGGGATCCTTATTGGGATCCACTTTTAACAACTTTTATCTGTCCAACCTGAAGAATAAAATATTTAATACTATTAAAAAAACGTCTATTTACATAAGTGACGGCTACAATATTTTTATTATTGCTGACAATAACAACGAAACAGAGAAACTAAAGGGTCATTTTCAAACAAACCTCGTGCCAGCTTTCACTTATAAAGTAAATTCAAGCAATAAATAAATGTTTACGTTCTCAAAGACTCGAGTTAAAATGAATTACTTCTCCATATAAAAAGACTATTGCAACCAATTCCTGCATCTTAAACTTTAAAAGTAAATATCCCTTCTGATACAAAACTATAATTATAAAAAATATTTAAAAATCTTATTAATCGAGCGTATAAATTTTACAAAGAAAAGTTTAAATATTATACAATTATAAAAAACTCTTATCAATCGAGCCAAATAAATTTTTCAAAGAAATTATAAATATATCATTTCTGTTATTTTATATAGACAAGATTAAAAATTAATAGCAACAAAATCGTTATAAGTCCAACATATTTGTCTTCTGCACTTCATACACGTTTGTCTTCCATATGTATACAAATATGATTAATTAAAGTTAACTTTTGTATAAATGTCATTTGTCTTTAATGTATACAAATATGATTAATTAAAGTTAACTTTTGTATAAATGTGATTTGTCTTTCTCTCTATTTTTTCATGTTTCTTATCATTTTGTTTAAGCCAGGGATGGGGCATCCTACCAGATGCCAAACATACACCTGCTATTTTAGACACTCAAACCGAGAGATCTTTTTAAGATTCTAACCGTCCCTTTAAGTGCAATTGTTTGAATCTCCTTTGCACTTGGTTTACCTGGTATATTTGTAAGATAGTTTGTAAAATTCTTTTTCATAAGTCCGGTTGCTCCTATAATTACTGGAATGATAGAGATCTTCTTAAGGTTCCAGTTTCTTTTCATGTCATACATAAGACCCTGGTATTTAGTAATCTTTTCCCTCTCAGCTCTGTTTAACCCAGCATCATTCGGGACACTAACTTCCACCAAGGTTGCTTCCTTCTCCTTCTTGTCCCATATTACAATGTCGGGTTTTATAGCTCCGTTTTCTAGGTATGTGGCTGTAGGGATTGCATAGTAATAGTGGATGGTATATGACTTGTTTCCGACTGTTCTTTCGGGTATATGTTCCCATGACTTTTTACTGCATTCGATATTTAACTTATTGCAGATCGTCCAGTGGAGATATTTGCATACTTCATTGTGTCGCATTATATAGTAGCCGTCCCCTAGCAGAACCTTACAGCTAGAAATCAGGTGGCTCACACTCTCTACTTCTGTGTGGCAGAACCTGCATTTGTTGTCTTTGCTGAGACCACTCATTTTTTAAACGCATTGGTCATCAAGCCTTGATTTTGAGCAGCTATTATAAACTTCTCCTGGTCATAGTGGAGCGATCCATCCTTTAGCCAGCTTATAGACCCTTCCTTATCAATATAGTCTTGGTTATATTCGTCCAGAAAATACTTGGCCCGTTGTTGGTTGGCCCATTCTTCAACTTTCTTGTCATGGAAAGCTTTAGTGTATTTCTGGCGACTTTTTCTGGCTATTTCAGTCGCAGGTATCTTTTCTGTTTCTGTCTCACTTGTAAGACAGTCTTCCCCAAAATGTTTGGCCAATTTTGTGATGGATGTTGTTCTACTGGCTCTTGATTCCTGATGTTGGTGTACCATCTTGAGAGTTGGGTTTTTAGAGCTCATCAGATATTGTCCGGTGCTCACAATAGTTGCACGATGTTGATGGTCAATCTCCGAGAGCCCCATACCTCCTTTCCATCTGGGCAGATACATTCTAGACAGACACTGGTTTCTGTATATTACTTTATACATTGTCAGCATTTTACGTGTCTTAGTGTCTAGTCTATTTATGTCTTTTTGTGGCCAGTCGACAATACCAAAACTGTATGTTACCACTGGCATGGCTAGTTGGTTAATGGCAGTTATTTTGTTTCTGGTTGTGAGTTCTGTTTTGCATATCTTCTTGACTCGGCGTATGTACTCACATCCAATTTTGTTTCTCATCTTGGCATGCTGGATGGTATCATTCTCTTCTATGCCAAGGTATTTGTATCCTTCCTGCCCTTCTAGGTCCTTGATGGTGGTATATTCATCAAGCTGTATATTTTCAGTTTCGATCTTCTTCCCAGATTTGATGGAGCACTTGGCACATTTGTCCAGTCCAAATTTCATGCCAATATCTCTGGAGAAGTTATGTACGACTTGCAAGAGTTCATTTAAATCGGCATCAGAACTGGCATACAGCTTGAGGTCATCCATGAAGAGCAGGTGGTTAATTCGTTTGTTTGGGTCTTGTCGGCGGTCCTGGCTTAGATTGTAAGCACATTTGTTTTTGTTTAAAAGTTTGCTTAACGGATCTATTGCCAAGCAGAAGAGTAAAGGGGATAAACTATCTCCTTGGAAGATTCCTCGCTTGATGTTTACGTCCGTGACCCTTATATTTCCTTTTGTGTGGCTTAATGTCATGTTTGTTTGCCACATTTTCATTTGTGAAGCTATGGCCTGTTTGATTATCGGGTGTATCTTATATAGCTCTAGACAGCGTAGAAGCCACGTGTGTGGTACACTGTCATAAGCCTTCTGATAATCAATCCAAGCCATACTTAAATTTCGCTGTCTCTTCCTACAGTCTTCCAAGATAGTTTTATTTGTTAAGAGCTGGTCTTTGGTACCTAGACAGTCCCTCCTACAGCCTGCTTGTTCTTTTTCAAGATATGTGGCGCAGGAGAGGTGTTGGTATATACTGTCCGCAACAAGGCCAGTGAAGGGTTTGTAGGTGGTAGTGAGACAGCAAATGGGCCTGTATTTATTAGGGCGTTGCGTTTCTTTTGTCTTTGCTATGAGGGTTGTATCTCCTCTTAATAGCCATTCTGGTGTGGTTTCTTCACCGCTCAATATTCTGGTAAAACAACTGCTATAATGCCCATGTAATGATGTTAGTTGTTTCAGCCAGAAATTGGGGAGATTGTCTATGCCAGGCTTTTTATAATTTGAGACGCCATTTGGCTTCGTTTTTATAGTGCCAGCTGTTATTTTTGGCTCCGGCATCTCTGGCTTATTTTCTAGGCTCCTCTCAATGGTATGGATCCATTGAGCCTCTTTGTTATGGGTGATCTCGTTCTCAAAGAGAGGCCTCCAATAATCCTCCAGCTCTTGCATTTTGGGCGGGTTTTTCTCCTGTATGTGTTCGCATATGTTCCAACAAATGTGACTTCACTGGAAAAGAAGAACCACATACTTCACAAGAATGTGGTTTGTCTCTCTATTTTTTCATTTTTCTTATCATTTTGTTTAAGCCAGGGATGGGGCATCCTACCAGATGCCAAACATACACCTGCTATTTTAGACACTCAAACCGAGAGATCTTTTTAAGATTCTAACCGTCCCTTTAAGTGCAATTGTTTGAATCTCCTTTGCACTTGGTTTACCTGGTATATTTGTAAGATAGTTTGTAAAATTCTTTTTCATAAGTCCGGTTGCTCCTATAATTACTGGAATGATAGAGATCTTCTTAAGGTTCCAGTTTCTTTTCATGTCATACATAAGACCCTGGTATTTAGTAATCTTTTCCCTCTCAGCTCTGTTTAACCCAGCATCATTCGGGACACTAACTTCCACCAAGGTTGCTTCCTTCTCCTTCTTGTCCCATATTACAATGTCGGGTTTTATAGCTCCGTTTTCTAGGTATGTGGCTGTAGGGATTGCATAGTCATAGTGGATGGTATATGACTTGTTTCCGACTGTTCTTTCGGGTATATGTTCCCATGACTTCTTACTGCATTCGATATTTAACTTATTGCAGATCGTCCAGTGGAGATATTTGCATACTTCATTGTGTCGCATTATATAGTAGCCGTCCCCTAGCAGAACCTTACAGCTAGAAATCAGGTGGCTCACACTCTCTACTTCTGTGTGGCAGAACCTGCATTTGTTGTCTTTGCTGAGACCACTCATTTTTTTAAACGCATTGGTCATCAAGCCTTGATTTTGAGCAGCTATTATAAACTTCTCCTGGTCATAGTAGAGCGATCCATCCTTTAGCCAGCTTATAGACCCTTGTCTGTCTCTTGTATGTGTAAACATTGTTTGTCTACTGTATGTGTAAACATATGTTGCCACAAATGTGACTTTCGTGTAAAAGAAGCACCACATATTTCACAAGAATGTTGTTTGTCTCCTGTATGTGTCAATATATGTCGCAACATAGATGACTTCTCTGTAAAAGAAGCACCACATACTTTACAATGTGGTTTTTCTCCTGTATGTGTTTGCATATGTCGCAACATAGATGACTTCTCTGTAAAAGAAGAACCACATACTTCACAAGAATGTGGTTTGTTTCCTGTATGTGTAAACATATGTTGCCACAAATGTGACTTTCGTGCAAAAGAAGCACCACATATTTCACAAGAATGTGGTTTGTCTCCTGTATGTGTCAACATATGTCGCAACAAATTTGACTTTCGAGCAAAAGAAGAACTACATACTTCACAAGAATATGGTTTTTCTCCCGTATGTGTAAACATATGTCGCAACAAATGTGACTTAAATGTAAAAGAAGAACCACATACTTCACAAGAATGTTGTTTGTCTTCTGTATGTGTTCGCATATGTCGTGATAAGTGTGACTTCTTTTTAAAACAGGCCCCACATACTTCACAAGAATGTAGTTTTTTTCCATAATACTTTGCATATATAGAAAAATAAGCTTAAGTGTAATTAGAAAGCACACAATTTTATAAAATTATTAGAGTATAGTACGTGTTTGAATGTTCCACAAAAAACATGACTGTTCTGTAATAAAAACAGCCTACATTTATTAAAGAATTTTTGTTTTTCTTTTCCCTTTGTTTCTATTTCACTTAACTGTTGGTCTTTGATATACCAGATTTTTACAGAAAGATTTTTCTTGTTTCGCCTTAGACTTCAAGTTTTCTTTTATGATTGTTTGCATAATCATTTTTCATGCATTTTTCGATTTTTAGTTTATTTCGAAAAAATCAAACAAACTCTAAAACATAAACATTTTTTAATTTTTGTTAGTAAAATATATTTTCATTTTATCAACCGTAAATTTTACTAATTTTAGTTTAAGCGGATTTTTATTTTGTTTAATTGATAAAATTTGTATTTTTCTTAAACAACAGTTTTTACATTGATGGTAATGCTATATGGAAAGGAATTCATACACGTAACAAGAACAATGTTTTGAATTACTTTGCATCAAATTTGATGTCACATGTTTCACAGGTCTATGATTTCTTTGCTTTCTGATATTTTCACAAAATTTATATATGGACATTCCAAATATGTTATGATTTTCCTATATCATCAACGGAAACTGAAGATCCATTCTTATCAGATAACTGATTTCTGTTGATTGCTGCAAACTCTGAAAATATAAAATAAATATATAAAATAGATTTCATGCAGTATTATCTAATTTCTTAACATAATCTTAAAAAATATGAACAAATTGTTATTGTTCAAAAAACAAAATATAATTAGGACTTCTTCATGTAATATTTTGTAAAAACAAAAATATAATTAGGACTTCTCCATGTAAGACTTGTTTGTAAACAAAATATAATACTTCTTAATGTAATATTTGTTTGTAAACAAAATATAATTAGTATTTCTCCATGTAAGACTTGTTTGTAAACAAAATATAATTTATTTTGATTAATCAAACTATTATTCTTATATTTGTATTATTATTACAACGTTTCAGTCGCTGCACCTGGTCACCATGATCATGTGTTGAAAGCATGCTTCTTTTTCTCTACAAAGGAAAAACGATTGGTCTTACATTACAAATTTTAGAACTGTGGTTTGAGGGGGGCGGTAAATCATAAAGAAAGTTCAATCTTCCTGAATCTAAAGAGATATCTTTTCACAGAAAAATGCGTCTGACTGGTTCATATAGTAAATCTATTACAATTTGAAAGAATGTCAATAGTTTTGTTCTGGTATTAATCCCTGAAAATTAATATGATGTAAAATTTGTGTTCATGCTCAAACAAACAAATTGTTTTTTCATAATATTTGCTAAATAAAATGTAAAAAATGATTATATTTGCTAAAATAAAAAAATGTTAATTATATTTACTAAAATAAAGTTTTTAATTATATTTGCTAAAGTAATTTTTTGAATTATATTTGCTAAAGTAGAAATTTTTTCATTTAATTTGCTAAAGTAAAAATTTTTAATTATATATGCTAAAGAAAATTTTTTTAATTATATTTGCTAATGTAAAGAATTTAAGAATATTTTCTAAAGTAAATTTGTTTTATTTATAGTTGCTAAAGTAAAAAAATTTAATTATATTTGCTAAAGTAAAAAAATAATTATATTTGCTAAAGTAAAAAAAAAATAATTATATTTGCTAAAGTAAAAAAAAATAATTATATTTGCTAAAGTAAAAAAAATTAATTATATTTGCTAAAGTAAATTTTTTTAATTATATTTTCTTAAGTAAAATTTTTTAATTATATTTGCTTAAGTAAAAAAATTAAATATATTTGCTTAAGTAAAAACAACACAAACAAACTGTAAAATAATTAATATCAATAAGTATTTAAATCATAAAAAGTTTGTAAAAATATAACAAAAAAAACTGTACTCATGCAGATATTGATCCAGACGTAACTCAGCGTTTGCTCAGTTTCTCCCAGACTATGCCATTAACAGCCAAATAATGCCGAGCGTTGCCAATAAAATAATACAAACACTACATATCCTCGGGTTCTGCTGCTGCTGACTTAACATAAAGCTGGGTCAATTACAATGCCACATGATAACTGCCCTAGCATTGTATAAACATCCCCAACCTCCTCATTCTAAGAACAGGTTGTAGAATAAACACCCCTATTTCTTTATGTTAAGAACGACTTTGAGGTTGGGGGTGTTTATTCCGAAAGTTAGGGGTGTTTATACTACGCTGAGGCGGGTCGAAAAAAATTTAAGACAAAATAAAACACCTTTACATCACAGGGGACTTATTCATATGTAATATATTGATGTTGGCATTCTGTAAATGTTCAGCATAACCGGAATCGTTCTGATATTTTTGTAGCTCTTTTATTAAAACTGCAAAAGTATTTATCTAAGTTAGCAGGGACGCCTGACCTAGCCCGGTCATAATTTATGCTTAAATATATTTTTATTCTTGCAGATTTCGTATATATTATTATAGAGTTAATGTTCTAACGATTTTATATATTATAAAGTTGCGATTTCAAAAATAAAAAATATATCAATAGGACTTGGGTGCATCAGCTTAAATTGAAAGTGAAAATATGAAACCAAAACTTATTAAGAATATTTGATAAAATTATTTATAAAAATATATTACTGAAGTGCCATCAGCTATACTCAAAACCGAAACCAAAACTTATGAAGATTCTTGGTAAAATTATTTATTACAAGAAATGGAAGTCTGTAACAATTAAACAACAGTAACCCGGATGTAAGCGTGACACAAAAAATAAAACACATGATATCGTATTAATATATAGATAATAATAATAATAATAATAATAATAATAATAATAATTTCAGCTGACCACAGAATAATACCAGATGCCGTAATAATTAACAAGAAAGCTGAAAGGGATATGGAAGATGAAGAAAATCAAAATAATACCTATAATAGTAGGAGCACTAGGAACAAACCCGAACAACTTTGAAAAATGAATGGGAGAAATTGGAATCAGAGAACTAACTAGAAAAATACAGCAAACAAAAAAAGAATGGGAGAAATTGGAATCAGAGGAAGAACTAAAAAATGCAGCAAACAACAATAATGAAAACAGCTGAAATATTAAGGAAAACACTTGAATGTGGAGACTTAACACAGACGAACCAAAAGTGTAGACCAGACAAACTTCTACACAGACAAAACATGAAGTGCTGCATGGAACCAAGAATATTGAAGCAGCATGCATATACATTCTCTAACTCCATACACCATTACTACATCACTGTCCCCCAAAAAAGTGAAACTAAATAGTCAAGTCGCCAAGGAAGAAGGAAAGATCTAGGAGTGAGCACTTACAAGACCTCCACTGTGTAAGTGCGAAGAGAACTGGGACCTTGGCGAGGCTTATTGCCACTCAAATTCCAGTAAAGACCAATGGCCACTGCCAATGAGAAATCAATGGAAAGCAGCTGTTGCGATAATGCAAATTGATTTGCAAATGTTATCGAACGCGGAGAGTACTAGAAAATCTGGGGAGACTTGTTGTCACTCAGATTCCAGGGGACACCACAGCTTGTATTCAATATCTTTGATAACCCGTGTGAAAGCTCCTTATGAGTCCATAATAATAACTCCTGACACAGTTCGAAACTGCTTAACTTTAAAAAACTCAGATCTTTCAGACTGTGTTTTATTACTGTTAGTTGGACAATATATTTGTTTTCATTTTTAAGAACCTCTTTTAAAGGGAAGTCAATTCAAGAGCACCCTATTCAAAAGATTTGCGTAACTTTTAGTTAAAGAAAAAGTTATTTAGAAAAGCATTCGAACATGTGGAGGGAATTTGTTTGTAAAGTAGAACAGAATGAAGAAAGAAAGCGACCACGTGTCTGTGTGTGTTGTCTTACCTGCTGGGAGGATCACAGGGAGGGCAGAAATTAAAAATGGCGACTGTGGTTTTTGTAAGATTATTGAGTAATGACGTCAGGCCTCACGTGACTGTTTTTCTGGCCGCCGATTGGCTGATGACGAACGCTTGGACAATAAAAGGAGTATGTTCAGAAGATCGAAGCGTGTGTATCAACTGCATCAGTGTGAGTAGAAGTTTGACGTGTGTGTTAATCGACTGCCATAGTTGCGAAACGAATTCATTGTTAAAAATGTTTTTGAAGATTTGTAAAAAGTAAAACATTTCAATTCATAATAAATATATTTGCAATTAAAATAAAATTCAAATTTTTAGTGAAAGAAATCACATACAATATTATGTATTGGTCTAGACATTTGTACATGTTAAATATGCAGGAAACTTATTTTATAATTAACCATTGGCTGCTGAAACATTTTTAAACTGACGCTGCAATTCTCTATCATTAAACAATTGTAACCAAACTAATTACATAAGTTCTGTTGTACAAGTAGTTAATAATTCTAGAAATTAAAAAAAGAGTTGTCGGTACATTGCTCTAAAAAATTGTACCATCAAAAAATAGATCAATTAAAAATTGTCTATTAAAAATACGCTACCTTCACACAAACAAAATACATTTCTGTTATACAAAAAATCGAAATAAAAAAATATTTTTGTAAATCTTTACTATCTAACCGAGCATAGTTTTCCCCTAAATCTTCAATTTGTACCTTTTGAAGGCTTTCATATTTCAACATCCTTAAAATATACGAACTGAAGTAATTAAAAAATAATAAATATTTTAGGTTTTAGAGGAGATCACTTTCCTATATAAATTAAACATAAAATGAACACTGACTTCATGGCCAGTTAGTGATCAACCAGGCATGTAATTAGCTGCAATTTCTAATTTTTCAGCAATTAGTGAGGAGGGGGGGGCTAATATATATTTTGGCTTTTTACGTTTCTTAAGGAGTATAAAAGCCCACGTGTTGTTAACTGTTCGAAAAAAATTTCACCAACTAATTTATTAAAAAAAGATACAATAAAAATATTTTTCCTATTTACTTTCCTCCCCACGAGAGCAGAGTTAGGCATAAGGTGTGTTTTTAATGTGGGGAAAATCTAGCTCCCCAAAGAGGAGCACTCTAAATAAGAACACAAATAACAAAAATAAAAGCTGCCTCAATCTAGAAGGATTCCTGCTCCACTGATCGAGGTCAGAAAAGGTGAAGTATAGTATCAGAACAGATACTACACTTTGCTCCTAGCCAAAAGACCAAGAAATGTACAGTAAACATATTGTTGTTGGCTTTCTTAAATGTTAATATTCAAATTCATATTCGATATTTTACAAAAAAGTATTTAGTTTTTGTTTTACATTCTATAAAAATGAAGAGGTTAAAATATTATTAATTAAAATTCGCTGTGGCTATAGAACTCACCTTCATGTGGGATCTGAGAGAGAGAGAGATTAAAGATCGCAGCTGTGCTTTTATAAGGTGTAGTGTCATGGAATCGCACAAGAACACACCGCCTACTGCACACATATGAAAATGACATGCAGTCAGTTATTTTTTTTTAAATAAAAAGCCTGTTGGTGAGAGGCAGGCCCGAAGTTGAGAGAAAATTGTGGAGGAAATACAGTGATGAATTCTATCTGTAAAATATTTTTACATAGGCGTCATCACTTATCAAGGCCAAGAGGCCATTCGAGGAGAATGATTAACAAGTATACAGTAGTCAATGAAAAATATCATAGTAATCATCTGTTGCAATATTTTGGAGTTGTAATGGGGTAGTTATTTAATTGCCGCCCACATCGGCAATATTTGGCATAAGGCCTGGAAAGTGGGAACTCCGCAGGCTCCCTTAAAGGAGAGGCACTCCTGCAATTTTAAAAATTGTCTGAGTAACCCTGTCGGCATTCCCCGGTCGGGGCGCCTCAGGCAGCAAGCAATCAACTGGCCCCACCGGAAAGCCCGGTGGCAAGGCCCGGGAGGGTGGACCTCCTAGGTATTATCCAGGCAGTGTACCTCAGTCCAACAGGTGCTGGGCCGGTTCCCGGCCCCTCACCTGTTCGGCTGAGTGTCAAGTGACGAATCCTTGACTTGTACTACCCTGTCTCCCTGCAGCCGAAGCCGCTAGGAGACACATCCCATCAAAACAGAGTTGTAATGGCGTATGATCTCACACAGTCGGACAATTCTATTTATAAACGATGCTGCTAAGAACTGACGAATCAAATTAATTCACGTTCTGCTACCAACCAATCAGAAACCAGAATTGCTTCATAAATATTAAACCTTTTCTGGAGCAATTTCACATGTTCTTTCTGTCTCGACACGGTAAGAATATTTTGTTCTGTGGAACTGTCTACTACAAACAAGTCACCTCCCAGGCGAGGAGCAAACCCTCTCAGTACTGACGGACCCAGTAGATCTTCATCTAGGAGAAGGAAAACTCTGAAACTAAACCATAGGGGAGAGACGCCTCTTCAGTCTTGGATGACAACCTTCCTAGAGCTGGTGACTCAAACAAATTACCAGTTTGCAAACCTTTTTTTTATTTACACGGTGGTCACTACTTATCAAGGCCCGGAAGCCACTCAGGGATAAGGGTTATTACAAGTACAGTATGTAAGTGTGGAGATTTGATGAAGTGTTTACTTAGAGGGGCAGTTCGTTAGGAATTTGTTAACGTTGGACTTGAAGACATCCAAGTTGTAGTCAGGTGGGAAGCAGGCAGACGGAACAGAGTTCCATAGGCGTGCAGTTCTAAGAAAGAAGCTTTGTTCATGGAATCTACGTTTTGATTTAGGCACAGATAAAGTGGGAGAATTTTTTTATTATTAAATTGCTTAAAGAGTAGATAGGTTCTGTCTATCGCCCGGCTTCCATACTCCTTCTTTGCCTATTAGTCAGGGTCAGAGACACTATCACAGTGATTCGACAGAAACACACAGTGGTAGATCTTGTTTCTTGTCTAGGGCAATGAACGCCGTCTCCCCACTCCCGACACACCCACCCCTAAAGCTGGGCACTTGAGAGTGCTTGAGTACCATATATGCATGAGCAATTAGATTGGGTTGACCTTCCTCTGATGGGTTGAGGGTACTGGATTGACAGTTACTGCCTGCTGTTTATGACTAGTAGTACAGGGGCCCTAACTCTTTGGTAGTGCTTAGAGCGGCTGCTCCATCAACAGTTGTATAATATCAGGATGTTTGTAGTGCCATGTTGCGCATGGAAAGGGACCCTGCACTCATCCCTGGTGGGCTTTCCTGAGGCCACAGTCCTAATTGAAGAAAGGTCAGCTGATGGTCTACTTGTGATGCATGTCTGATGCTCTGCATAACCTCTTGTTCAGCTCCCCCTTACCTAAACTGAAACTCTTTAAAAAAATATGAAGACAGTACAATCTAAAAAATAAGCTTAAACCAGGCTTAGGGTCAAACAAATCCAACTTGCCCCCTCCCTTGAGGCTTGCATTCACAAATATCCGTGGGCTTAGAACTAATTTAACCAGTGCTCAAAACAACGAGATATTATAAAAAGGCTGACTGGGAAGCCATCAGAGATCTTATCAGAGATGCCCCATGGGCAAATATTTTTTCTCTTCCTGCTGAACAATGCGCAAACGAGACCACTGAATGGTTCAAAACTGCAATCGAAGTGCATGTTCCCATGCGGAAATTTTTTAGCAAGCCCCACTCTCCCCAATGGTTTCCTTCGATTTGCGCAACTGCCATTGCTCAAAGGCAGCATGCATACCGCAGATTTAACCAACATGAGTCCAGTTCAAACAGACAGAAGTACATAGAAGCTAGAAGTAACGTTAAGAAAGAAATAGCGACAGCTAAGATAGAATTGACAGAAACCACTAAAAAATGCATTGAAGCACAAAAACTAGGAACTCATGACTTCTGAAAAATCTATAACAGTGTAGTAAACAATAAGCAATCAACAATTCCCCCACTAACCAACAATCACGAGGTTGTTTGCTCAGCAGCCGAAAAGGCTAACATGCTTGCCAGTCGGTTTGCCTCAAATTAAACACTACACCCTTCCAACCACCCTCTACCTGAATTTCCTATGCGGACAGATGCCACGCTAGACGATCTGAAAATCACCCCTACTCAGGTGCATGCTATCATAAAAACCTCGACACTTCAAAAGCATGTGGACCAGATCTCATCCAAGCTGTGCTATTAAAAAAGTGCTCAGCCAAAGTAACTCCAGTTCTATCCAAACTCTATAACAAATGCCTTAATGAATTTTGCTTTCCAGGATGTTAGAAAACTGCTTGTGTGGTACCAGTATTCAAGAATTCTGTCGAAAGAACTGACCCATTAAATTATCGCCCCATTAGCCTCCTCCCACGTTTTGCCAATATATATGAGACCTTAATTAACCATGCTCTAGTTCATCACCTTACAGATGCTAAACTACTGACTGACCAACAATATCGATTTAGACAAGCCCGTTCCACAGGAGACATCCTTACTGTAATCTCTGAACGTATATACCATTCACTTGACAAAGCGGGGGAGGGCAGAGCGGTAGCTCTAGATATATCTAAGGCTTTTGACAGGGTGTGGCATGAGGGTCTCCTCAGGAAAATCAGATCATACGGCATCACTGGTAGAATACTTAACATAAATTAAATCCTTCTTAGATAAGAGAAAAATCCAGGTTGTCCTCGACATTCGTACATCTAAACAATATGATATAAATGCAGGAGTGCCCTAGGGGTCTATCCTTGGACCTCTACTGTTCCTGATATTCATAAATGACCTCCCAGACAAAATTGCCTCTAAGATGGGTATATATGCTGATGACACCACACTCTATAACAGGCACGGCAGGAAAACAAATGAACACATATCTAAAGAAATGGCAGAAGCACTAGAGGATGACCGCCAATCTGTAGTGGAATGGGGACAAAAATGGATGGTCACGTTCAATGCTGCCAAGACTAAACTAGTGTCATTCAATAATTACAAGAAACCTTCTCTACCACCTATATCAATGGCCAACGACTCTTTATCTGAGAGTACATCTTTTAAACTCCTCGGCTTAAAATTCACAGGAAACATCAGTTGGAACAATTACATTGAAGGCATTGCCAGGGCCGCTGCAAGGAAGGTGGGCTCTCTCTACCGTGCAAGAAAACTACTAACACCCGAAAGTATCCTGTACCTCTATAAGGCCACCATTCCCCCATGTATGGAGTATTGCTGTCATATTTGGGCTGGTGCATCGGCTGCTAGTCTCTCGCTCCTTGACAAGGTTCAAAAGAGAGTCGCAAATCTGATAGGCCCTAAACTGGCATCTAAGCTTCAGCCTCTGTCCCATCGACGAAGCGTTGCATCCCTCTGCCTGTTCTACAAGTATTTTAATGGTGAATGCTCTAACAATCTGCAAGCACTTGTGCCCCCACGACGTGAGCACCCTCGACAGACCTGACAGGCTGCAAAATCCCATCCCCACACTGTAGAGATCCCTAGATGTAAAAGACCTTTCTACTCCAGTAGTTTCTTCCCCAGATCCGCTAGACTTTGGAATTCTATTCCAGGTCCCTGCTTCCCCAACTCTACTGACGTGCAGAAGTTCAAGTGCAACGTGAACCGACATCTTGCTGCCCAAATCCCTACATAGTACCCCAGTAGCTGTTGCCCCTGATAGTAGCTCCCCACACTAAAGTGGCAATATGCCTTGTTTGTGGTGAAAATGTAATATATATATATATATATATATATATATATATATATATATATATATATATATACAAAAACGTAAATGTCAGGTTAAATAATATAATTATTGTAGCTTTTTGGTGCTTCTTTAAGATAGACTCGATCCATTTTTTAAATCATGTCGTTTTAAGCAAAAACATTATTACGTACTTAACTAATATATCGAAAATAGTAATATTTTTAAAAAATTACGAAAATTTTACAAGTGAAAATTATTTATAGGTAAAAGTAACTTTTTTAAAAAGGTTGGATAAAATTGCATTTTTCTTAGATGTCCTACAGTAGACAATGAAGATTTCAACGTTTAGATTAAATCAACATTCATACTTTATAGTGATAGACTTTTTTTTTTACTAAAAATACAAAAGCAGTTGTTCAATTCAATGAGTTTTCGTAATTTTTTCATGTTTTTTTTTTTTTTGAATTGCAATAAAAATAAATGTTTAAAATTGTTTTCAAAGTTATTGAATTTTTAAATTGTTTAAAAGTAAAAAATAACAAAAAAAACTTACCTTTTCATTTCAGGAATTAAAAAAAAATCGGGATAAATTCGTTTTTTTCTTTTGTGTTCAAAACAGAAAAAAATGTTTTGTTTGTTAGGATTTCTTTAGTAAATTGATACAACTTTTGTTTTGTGTGTTCAATTCATTAAGAAATAAAATATATGAAAATATAAAACAATCAAAATTAAAAGATGGAAAACACGATTTAAACGTGAAATTATTTAAAAAGAAAATCAACTGCTAAGGAACAATGGATTTAAGTCATTGTAAAACGGTGTAATCATTATTTTGTTCCTTGTGTAAAAATGTCCGTTTAAGTGTGCCGAATTGTTTTTCTATCAAGTTGAGATTATTTTTGTCAATACTTAAGGTTTTGAATAAACCTTCATTTTGTAAAATTTATTTTCTTTTAAATAAAATTTATAAAAAATAATAAAATGTGATGATTTATTTTTTAAATTAATTTTTTAATACATTTTATTTGTCAATACTTTAGTTTTATTTCGATTTATTTTGTAAAATAATATTTTGTTTATCATACAATTTATTAAAAAATGAACAAAATATGAAGATATATATTTTGTAAATTTCATTTTTATATACAATTTATTAAGAAAAGAAAAAATGAAGGTATAAAACCCAGGTTTGGTTTTCAATGATTTTGAAGTATTTAAACCGTCAATTTCTGGCTATGATTCAAGTTTAATTTATTTTTTCCTTTTTTTTTTTTTTTTTTTACTGTTTTGTAGTTTCATTTTACAAGGTATGATTTGGAGCGCATAGTAATTAACGTACACAAAACAACGAAAATAGAAAACGTTTATGAAGGAGATTTTGACGTATTTAAACTGTCAATATGTTTGATTCTTTTATGGTGAAGATGTTAACAATATCGAAGAATAAGAGTTTAGAGTTTGGTTTTCAATGAAAATATTCAAAGAAGACAATTTAACAGTCTTGTCATCTATTTGACGTGGAAATATTATTCAATTCACGTTTGACGGGGCAGTTGTTCAGATGCGTTTCATGGATTTGTTGATCCTAAACTTTAGATGCAGATTTGTCGTCTGCCAAGTTGGTGATGTCAAAATGCTGTCTCCCCTCTTCTCTTCTCTTTGGTAAGCTCCTGGAGAAGTTTGGGTCTTCCATTAAATATTGATCAGCTGCCACCCAGGCCGACTGTTTTTTGATTGGTTGAAGTTGGATTACAGTAACCAATCAAATTTCGAGCTTTTAACCAATCAGAATTAAGTATTTTACATAATTGACTGTTTTTGCTGTTTTCTGTTAATTGCTACTGCTGCTGCTAATTATTTTTTTTTCCTGCACAAACAAGGTGTTTTTTTTAAATTTTTATTTAATTCAATATCTTAGGACTTTACTTTACTAACCATCTTTGAAATAGACTCAGAAAACTAATATTTATCTTTTAAATATTTTTTACAATGAATGTATTTAACTTCAAACTTTAGCTGAATTGGGTAGCTCACCGTGAAAATATTTTTCATAACTTTTTTTTTCACATGTACAAATATATTTTCCTTTAGGAAATTAACTTTAGTCTCTAATCTTTCAAATGCAATCCAAAAATAGTCGGAAACCTACAAAAAAAAATTATAAATCGGCTTGGAAAACTATTTTTGCCGCCCATGAGCTGAATTGACCGACTTTAATTCAACTGAAAGTACTCAACGATAAGAAACGAATTTCTTAAAGGGCTGTCATTATTTTTTACTATAATAATTAAATACCTACAGACACTAGTGTTTCATTCTTTCAGGAATCTTCAGTGCAGGGTATGACGATTAATACCAGTTGAACGATTCAAGCCCCGTGACAACATGAGACATCTCTGGCTCGATTAGCGAAGGCCTAATCCATTCAACTACGATTAAGCGGGTGAAATAACGTTGAATTTAAACATTTTAATTTTAAATGTTCATTTACGTCAGTTAGAGATTGATCTAATCGTTATACGATGATCTATGCATATATATATATATATATATATATATATATATATATATATATATATATATATATATATATATATATATAAGATTGTCGGACTGACTTCCTCATCTTGGTTGTTATAGTCACAACGTTTCGCCCGTTTTGCCCTCCGGCCTTCATCAGGTGTTTTGTATCGAACTAGGGAACCGTCTCGAACCAAACCCTTTATTATTATTACGGGGGTACCGTGTTCAGACTCCAGCTAGGCTCTGGGACATAGTTGCTGATTCTCTGTTTTGAATGTTACTAGCTGGAGTCCGAACGGTACCCCCGTAATAATAATAAAGGGGTGGGTTCGAGACTTCTAACGAACGGTTCCCCAGTTCGATACAAAACACCCGATGAAGACCGGATGGCAAAACGGACGCAACGTTGTGACTATAACAACCAAGATGAGGAAGTCAGTCCGACAATCTCAATAAATGAAAACACCTCATCTCAAAAATACAGACAATATATATATATATATATATATATATATATATATATATATATATATATATATATATATATTGATAATTCACGACGATTTACAAATTTCAAGTGCAAAGTGCACAAAAATCATATCAATGGTTTAACGACAGATCAAGCAATTGCGGTGCTGGTCTACTCTGACTCGACTGTCTGGGTTTGGCATAAAGTGTCCCTTCATTCGGTTCCATCAGCTCGCAGTGATAATTGGCAGAAAAATATTTTTGAAATTCGCTTTCTTCGAATACTGATTGGATGAAAAGTCCACACCTTTGTGCTTTCAACTACATCAGCGAAAAAAGACAAGTTTTTAGTTTTATGCCCGCAGAAATTGCATTATTGTAGATAACAGATGTCCGTGCAAGTGAAACGTTCCTCATACCTCCGTTAATGTGTTAGAAAGCAGGATAAAGAGAAGGAAAAGGATGTCGTTATCGCCACCTGTGGGCTGCAATATGTAACTGTTGGAAAAAAGGGGCGATAATCGTATGTGTCTCAAACTGAAAGTGTTGTGCATTGTGTCCGTGTGTGGCTGCATAGTAGCTTGACACCACGTCCCTATAGGCTGAATACCAAAGTCAGAATCTTCCAGGCTCTCATACACGCTATTATAGCAAAAAGAAATGGAGGTTTGTACACCCCTATCAAATTAATGAAAATGAAAATTTCCAAAACGAGGCCAGATTTACTTAAGAATCAATATTCAAAATGGCGACCAGTGAATTTATACGGAACACACTGGGCAACGTAGGTTTTAATATCATAACAGCAATTTTAGGTGTTCTTCGCGAAATTATTCTCTGATATAAAGTGCGAACTAATCCCAATTTTCAGAACGCTCGGCCTAACATTGTCAATCGTTCTGGTAAAGAAATCGAAAATTATTATCAGGAAACCTAACAAAATATGTGGTTAAGCTTAGGCCCCCCTCGTAGACTCAGGAGAAAATGAGGATCAATCCCCTTCCTCCTTAAAGTTTTCTAGTGTACAAAGGGCCTACATAGACACAGGACCTTAAAAAGAACTGAATGGATTGTAGACAGCAATTTTAAATATATTTGTTCAAAACACCCAAATACACCCAAAAGTAAACCCTTAAATGACAAGTCTTCAAAATCATAAGAGTGTTGCTGTGTGTTTGTTGACATCCCACAATTTGAATCAATCAAAGAAGACGTTCGTCTAATCATTATGTCCAAACAAATTAATATAAAATATTAAATCTGTTAAAATACAATATAATTTTACAATTTTTTAAATTGGGAAAAACAAAGTATAATTTAGTTTGAGGAAAGTAACGTGGTTCACTTGTTATTTAAGTAGAAAAGAGGAAATTGAAAATTATCTTATGAAATTAAAAAATAAATTTAATTATGATAGAATTTATTCTACATAAAATAATTTAAAAAATAGTCTGAGTGAAAATATAAGTAAAACTTTGCAAATTATAAGAGCAAACTAAAATGACATTAAAACTGAAATATATAAAACCACAAATTTGTTGTTGATATAAAAAAATATCAGAAAACAAGGTCCACTTTTAAAAAAACAAATCTTTATTTTGTTTTCTAAAAGATAAACGCAAAAATGGTTTAAGGAAAATAACATGGTTAGTTTGTTATTAATTAGAAAATGAAAAATGGAAAATTATTTCATGAAATTAAAAATAAAAGCAGACGAAAAATGATATTAAAACTGAAATATGTAAAACCACAAATTTATAGTTGATGTAAAAATACCAGAAAACAAATCAGTTTTAATTTCTTTGTTTGTAACCAGTATAGGTTCCCATAGTTTTAAAAAGCTCACACTTCTTGTGTTCACTTTGTCTTAACAAACTCCAAGGCACGAATTTATCTAATCTGGTGGAGTATCCAGCTTCGTGTTGTTACATAGGATAAATCTTATATCGACTGAGATTATTATGTAATCGTGAATAGTCAGTCAGTAGTGAACACTATTTTAAATCATGTTTCTTTCAGACAAACTCAATCAAAGAGAAATATTAAAAAATAGAGAATAGTATCTAGTAGTAATTCAAGTTCTATCAGTTAAATGTGTAAATGACTTTTTAAATTGCATTTCACATGAATAAGATTTTTCGCTTTAAATTTTTTTATCAGTTTATTCAAGCTGAGGACGAAGCATCCTATCAGATGCCAAACGTTCACCTTCTACCTTAAAGATTCAAACCGAGAGATCTTTTAAAGATTCTAGTTTCTTTTCATGTCATACAAAAGACATTGGTCTCATATCACTATGTCAGCATTTTTCGATCCGTTTTCTATGTACGTACAGTCATGATCATATTTATTGGCACGGTTCAATAAAAACCTTATTTTGTATTAAAATCCTTCAAAATCACAAACGTATAATATATATTTTGAACTGCTCTTTCCAACTCAACAATCGAATTTAAAAAATAATGAATAATAAAATAATTACAAACTATATTTTAAAATTCTATTGTTCAAATTTATTGGCACTGTAATTCTAATGATTGATTGTATGGCTTTTAGCCTCAATTATTTGCTGTATTCGTTTATTATAGTTTTCCACTAACTTGTATCATTCTTCAGCAGTAAATTTAGTCCATTCCTCCTGACAATAATCCTCTAATTGAGCGAGATTCTTAGGCTTCCTCTCCATTATCCTCAATTTAAAAATCCTCCACAAATTTTCAATGGGATTCGGATCCAGGCTCTGGGATGGCCACTCTAAAACATTTCTTAGTCAGATTCTAGTTTGTCCAACTGCTTTAAGGTTCACAAAGGCAAAATCTCTATCCACGTCTGCTGATCACTCTCTGGTCAATCCACACTCTAACTTTGCTAACTCTGACTGATTTACACTGACTATTAGGTGAATATATGATAACACAACCAGCCATTAAAAAATATTTGTAACAATTTTATGTCGATTAACTTGCATTCACACGTCCTTTGTTTATTTTTATGAACTAAACTTCAACTGTTATAATTTATTCAGTAACATTCTTCTCAATCGCTGCTGTCTGGGACTTACAAAATGAAACAATGTTTGGTAGTGAGACAGTATATTCATCTGTATTGTTCAATAGCGTAGTGTCTTACTCGTTTTTGCTATTGAATATGAGTTTCTTCAGTCAGAAGACTGATAGGCAGTCTATGTCGAAATTTTGCGATACCAGAATCGATTCAACTTTTACATTCCAGGGTTTATTCTTGGCTCTGGCATTTCGCCCTTGTTTTCATAACTTAGACTTATGGTGAGGCAAACTAGCGGATGTCAAGCAATACCGTATTATCTTATACGTTTCAAGCGGGACATTTAAAAGGTTCTAACATTCCCCTTTAATCACAGTTGTTTGAATATATCTGCAACTTTTTCACCAAATATATTACTAGATAATATTTTAATTTATGGAGAGTACACTTGATATCATTATGATTTGCATTAATATCCAAGGGTTCTTTTGCGTTTTGGTAACGAATTATATCATTACAGAGTGGCCTTCCACAGATTGTTTCCGGGTTAAGATTTTTTATTAGTTATTCTGGATGTTCATTTGATTGTTTGCAATCATTCTTTAGGTTTTAATACTTTGTTTTTATTAAGATTTTTTATTAGTTGCTCTGGATATTTTTTGTCGTTTAAAATCATTCTTTTCATCTGGGAATATGAAGCACTACCGATACCATACAAATACAAAGGTTGAAGTGTTCTATGACAAATTTATACAGGCAGGCAGATACATAATAGACAAAGTCATTAAGCTAGACATTGTAATATTGTACAAACCTTAAAAAACTGTGCAGTATTGATTTCCTTCAAATGATTTCCTCATTTCAAATGATTTCCTCATTTCAAATGATTATGCCTTTAATAGAGTTGTACGAGAAAAATAGTAACATAATATTCCTGTCAAGTGTGTTCTTTGTAATTGTTATATTTCCGTTAAAGTAAAAGTTTCTATGGCACGTGATTTTGTACACGTTCCTTTTCCTTTTTAAAAGGGATGAGTTTTTCTTCTTCAACATTTCGTTCCTAACAGTTCTTGCGTTTACTGCTGCTACATGTTATTTGCTCTTGCGTTTACTATTTGCTCTTACGTTTATTATTGGCTGTGAAATTAGTTCGGTAAAGCCTAGTAAAGAGGTTTTGCTCTGTCTTCCGTTCTACGACAAAACACCACAGTAATGCTGTATAGCTTGAAGTTCTTTTATGAATAAATGCGAATTCTTAGAATAAAATTATGCACATATTTTGCAAGGATATGTCGTTTACTAATTGTGTATTCTTTTCATATTTATCAGTAAACTTGATATTATATTGTGTAATACTATGACTTTCCATTTCTTTTTTTACATAGTAATCACCACTTATCAAGACCCGGAAGCCACTCGGGGATAAGGGTTATTGCATGTACAGTAATCAATGGGATAGTATCGCAGTAATCATTAGTATTGGAGATTTGATAAAGTGTCTTATTTAAGGGAGCGGTTCATCAGGAATTTGTTTATGTTGGACTTGTAGACATCCAAGTTGTAAGGTGAGAAACAGTCAAACGGAAGACATTTTCACAGGCGTGCCCTTCTAAGAAAGAAGCTTTGTTCATGGAATCTACGTTTTGATTTAGGCACAGATAAAGAGTGGGAAAATTATTGACAGTGGTTTCAGCTGAACGGGTGTTTATCATGAAAGTTTTGCGAGGAAGGACCAGGGATTTGAGCTCAGGCGAGCACTTGCCATGGAAATAATGATAAAACAAAGACAGGCTCGCAACGTCTCTTCTGTGTGAGAGAGGTTGCAGGGTGTTCTATGTAATACTGTCTTATTAATGAAGTTAATTTGACTTAAAAACACAGGAATATTTAACACTTAAAAAATGTAGCTTTTCCTTTTTTATTGTTTTCTTTGATTTGTTTTAAAAGATCAAATGGATTCGCCCATGAGCAAACACTTGATTTCATTATGATTTTTATTTATATTTGATGGCTCTTTTAAGTATATTTATTTCTTTTTATAACCATGACGTTTTTAAGTCATTTTTAGCTCCTGATATTTTGTTATCTTTTCCTGTTCAGCTCTTTTAAGGCCAAACACTTGAGTTCATTATGATTTTTATTTATATTTGATGGCTCTTTTAAGCCAGTATATTCATGTCATTTTAAGTCATATTTAGTTCCTGATATTTTGTTATCTTTTCTGTTCAGCTCTTTTAAGGCCAAACACTTGATTTCATTATGATTTTTATTTATATTTGATGGCTCTTTTAAGCCAGTATATTCATTTCTTTTTAAGTCATTTTTAGCTCCTGATATTTTGTTATCTTTTCTGTTCAGCTCTTTTAAGGCCAAACACTTGAGTTCATTATGATTTTAATTTATATTTGATGACTCTTTTAAGCCAGTATATTCATTTCTTTTTAAGTCATTTTTAGCTCCTGATATTTTGTTATCTTTTCTGTTCAGCTCTTTTAAGGCCAAACACTTGATTTCATTATGATTTTTATTTATATTTGATGGCTCTTTTAAGCCAGTATATTAATTTCTTTTTAAGTCATTTTTAGTTCCTGATATTTTGTTATCTTTTCCTGTTTAGCTCTTTTAAGGCCAAACACTTGAGTTCATTATGATTTTAATTTATATTTGATGACTCTTTTAAGCCAGTATATTCATTTCTTTTTAAGTCATTTTTAGCTCCTGATATTTTGTTATCTTTTCTGTTCAGCTCTTTTAAGGCCAAACACTTGAGTTCATTATGATTTTAATTTATATTTGATGACTCTTTTAAGCCAGTATATTAATTTCTTTTTAAGTCATTTTTAGTTCCTGATATTTTGTTATCTTTTCTGTTCAGCTCTTTTAAGGCCAAACACTTGATTTCATTATGATTTTTATTTATATTTGATGGCTCTTTTAAGCCAGTATATTAATTTCTTTTTAAGTCGTTTTTAGCTCCTGATATTTTGTTATCTTTTCTGTTCAGCTCTTTTAAGGCCAAACACTTGAGTTCATTATGATTTTAATTTATATTTGATGTCTTTTTTAAGCCAGTATATTCATTTCTTTTTAAGTCATTTTTAGCTCCTGATATTTTGTTCTTTTCTGTTCAGCTCTTTTAAGGCCAAACACTTGAGTTCATTATGATTTTTATTTATATTTGTTGGCTCTCTTAAGCCAGTATATTCATTTCTTTTTAAGTCATTTTTAGCTCCTGATATTTTGTTATCTTTTCTGTTTAGCTCTTTAAAGGCCAAACACTTGAGTTCATTATGATTTTTATTTATATTTGTTGGCTCTTTAAATCCACTATATTCATTTCTTAAGTCATTTTAGCTCCTGATATTTTGTTATCTTTTCTGTTTAGCTCTTTTAAGGCCAAACACTTGAGTTCATTATGATTTTTATTTATATTTGTTGGCTCTTTTAATCCACTATATTCATTTCTTAAGTAATTTTAGCTCCTGATATTTTGTTATCTTTTCTGTTTAGCTCCTTTAAGGCCAAACACTTGAGTTCATTATGATTTTTATTTATATTTGTTGGCTCTTTTAATCCACTATACTCATTTCTTAAGTCATTTTAGCTCCTGATATTTTGTTATCTTTTCTGTTCAGCTCTTTTAAGGCCAAACACTTGAGTTCATTATGATTTTTATTTATATTTGATGGCTCTTTTAAGCCAGTATATTAATTTCTTTTTAAGTCATTTTTAGCTCCTGATATTTTGTTATCTTTTCTGTTCAGCTCTTTTAAGGCCAAACACTTGAGTTCATTATGATTTTTATTTATATTTGATGGCTCTTTTAAGCCAGTATATTAATTTCTTTTTAAGTCATTTTTAGCTCCTGATATTTTGTTATCTTTTCTGTTCAGCTCTTTTAAGGCCAAACACTTGAGTTCATTATGATTTTTATTTATATTTGATGGCTCTTTTAAGCCAGTATATTAATTTCTTTTTAAGTCATTTTTAGCTCCTGATATTTTGTTATCTTTTCTGTTTAGCTCTTTTAAGGCCAAACACTTGAGTTCATTATGATTTTTATTTAAATTGGTTGGCTCTTTTAAGCCAGTATATTAATTTCTTTTTAAGTCATTTTTAGTTCCTGATATTTTGTTATCTTTTCTGTTTAGCTCTTTTAAGGCCAAACACTTGAGTTCATTATGATTTTTATTTAAATTGGTTGGCTCTTTTAAGCCAGTATATTAATTTCTTTTTAAGTCATTTTTAGCTCCTGATATTTTGTTATCTTTTCTGTTCAGCTCTTTTAAGGCCAAACATTAAGTTCATTATGATTTTTATTTATATTTGATGGCTCTCTTAAGCCAGTATATTTATTTCTTTTTAAGTCATTTTTAGCTCCTGGTATTTTGTTATCTTTTCCTGTTCAGCTCTTTTAAGGCCAAACACTTGAGTTCATTATGATTTTTTTTTATATTTGTTGGCTCTTTTAATCCACTATATTCATTTCTTTTTAAGTCATTTTTAGCTCCTGATATTTTGTTATCTTTTCTGTTCAGCTCTTTTAAGGCCAAACACTTGAGTTCATTATGATTTTAATTTATATTTGATGGCTTTTTTAAGCCAGTATATTCATTTCTTTTTAAGTCATTTTTAGCTCCTGATATTTTGTTCTATTCTGTTCAGCTCTTTTAAGGCCAAACACTTGAGTTCATTATGATTTTTATTTATATTTGTTGGCTCTTTTAATCCACTATATTCATTTCTTAAGTCATTTTTAGCTCCTGGTATTTTGTTATCTTTTCCTGTTCAGCTCTTTTAAGGCCAAACACTTGAGTTCATTATGATTTTTATTTATATTTGATGGCTCTTTTAAGCCAGTATATTAATTTCTTTTTAAGTCATTTTTAGTTCCTGATATTTTGTTATCTTTTCTGTTTAGCTCTTTTAAGGCCAAACACTTGAGTTCATTATGATTTTTATTTAAATTGGTTGGCTCTTTTAAGCCAATATATTCATTTCTTTTTAAGTCATTTTTAGTTCCTGATATTTTGTTATCTTTTCTGTTCAGCTCTTTTAAGGCCAAACACTTGAGTTCATTATGATTTTAATTTATATTTGATGACTCTTTTAAGCCAGTATATTCATTTCTTTTTAAGTCATTTTTAGCTCCTGATATTTTGTTATCTTTTCTGTTTAGCTCTTTTAAGGCCAAACACTTGAGTTCATTATGATTTTTTTTATATTTGATGGCTCTTTTAATCCACTATATTCATTTCTTTTTAAGTCATTTTTAGCTCCTGATATTTTGTTATCTTTTTTGTTCAGCTCTTTTAAGGCCAAAAACTTGAGTTCATTATGATTTTTATTTATATTTGATGGCTCTTTTAAGCCAGTATATTAATTTCTTTTTAAGTCATTTTTAGCTCCTGATATTTTGTTATCTTTTCTGTTCAGCTTTTTTAAGGCCAAACACTTGAGTTCATTATGATTTTTATTTATATTTGATGGCTCTTTTAATCCACTATATTCATTTCTTTTTAAGTCATTTTTAGCTCCTGATATTTTGTTATCTTTTCTGTTCAGCTCTTTTAAGGCCAAACACTTGAGTTCATTATGATTTTTATTTATATTTGATGGCTCTTTTAATCCACTATATTCATTTCTTTTTAAGTCATTTTTAGCTCCTGATATTTTGTTATCTTTTCTGTTCAGCTCTTTTAAGGCCAAACACTTGAGTTCATTATGATTTTAATTTATATTTGATGGCTTTTTTAAGCCAGTATATTCATTTCTTTTTAAGTCATTTTTAGCTCCTGATATTTTGTTCTTTTCTGTTCA
Source organism: Euprymna scolopes (assembly GCF_053919585.1). NCBI lineage: Eukaryota > Metazoa > Mollusca > Cephalopoda > Sepiida > Sepiolidae > Euprymna > Euprymna scolopes. The sequence goes on along the minus strand of NC_136527.1, from coordinate 81,391,760 downwards.
GCTCTTTTAAGGCCAAACACTTGAGTTCATTATGATTTTTATTTATATTTGTTGGCTCTTTTAATCCACTATATTCATTTCTTAAGTCATTTTTAGCTCCTGGTATTTTGTTATCTTTTCCTGTTCAGCTCTTTTAAGGCCAAACACTTGAGTTCATTATGATTTTTTTTATATTTGATGGCTCTTTTAATCCACTATATTCATTTCTTAAGTCATTTTTAGTTCCTGATATTTTGTTATCTTTTCTGTTCAGCTCTTTTAAGGCCAAACACTTGAGTTAATTATGATTTTAATTTATATTTGATTGCTTTTTAAAGCCAGTATATTCATTTCTTTTTAAGTCATTTTTAGCTCCTGATATTTTGTTCTTTTCTGTTCAGCTCTTTTAAGGCCAAACACTTGAGTTCATTATGATTTTTATTTATATTTGTTGGCTCTTTTAATCCACTATATTCATTTCTTAAGTCATTTTTAGCTCCTGGTATTTTGTTATCTTTTCCTGTTTAACTCTTTTAAGGCCAAACACTTGAGTTCATTATGATTTTTTTTATATTTCATGGCTCTTTTAATCCACTATATTCATTTCTTAAGTCATTTTTAGTTCCTGATATTTTGTTATCTTTTCTGTTCAGCTCTTTTAAGGCCAAACACTTGAGTTCATTATGATTTTAATTTATATTTTATGGCTCTTTTAAGCCAGTATATTCATTTCTTTTTAAGTCATTTTTAGCTCCTGATATTTTGTTATCTTTTCTGTTCAGCTCTTTTAAGGCCAAACACTTGATTTCATTATGATTTTTATTTATATTTGATGGCTCTTTTAAGCCAGTATATTAATTTCTTTTTAAGTCATTTTTAGTTCCTGATATTTTGTTATCTTTTCTGTTTAGCTCTTTTAAGGCCAAACACTTGAGTTCATTATGATTTTTATTTAAATTGGTTGGCTCTTTTAAGCCAATATATTCATTTCTTTTTAAGTCATTTTTAGTTCCTGATATTTTGTTATCTTTTCTGTTCAGCTCTTTTAAGGCCAAACACTTGAGTTCATTATGATTTTTATTTATAATTGATGACTCTTTTAAGCCAGTATATTCATTTCTTTTTAAGTCATTTTTAGCTCCTGATATTTTGTTATCTTTTCTGTTCAGCTCTTTTAAGGCCAAACACTTGAGTTTATTATGATTTTAATTTATATTTGATGACTCTTTTAAGCCAGTTTATTTATTTCTTTTTAAGTCATTTTTAGCTCCTGATATTTTGTTATCTTTTCTGTTCAGCTCTTTTAAGGCCAAACACTTGAGTTCATTATGATTTTAATTTATATTTGATGACTCTTTTAAGCAAGTATATTCATTTCTTTTTAAGTCATTTTTAGCTCCTGATATTTTGTTATCTTTTCTGTTCAGCTCTTTTAAGGCCAAACACTTGATTTCATTATGATTTTTATTTATATTTGATGGCTCTTTTAAGCCAGTATATTAATTTCTTTTTAAGTCATTTTTAGTTCCTGATATTTTGTTATCTTTTCTGTTTAGCTCTTTTAAGGCCAAACACTTGAGTTAATTATGATTTTAATTTATATTTGATGACTCTTTTAAGCCAGTATATTCATTTCTTTTTAAGTCATTTTTAGCTCCTGATATTTTGTTATCTTTTCTGTTCAGCTCTTTTAAGGCCAAACATTAAGTTCATTATGATTTTTATTTATATTTGATGGCTCTCTTAAGCCAGTATATTTATTTCTTTTTAAGTCATTTTTAGCTCCTGGTATTTTGTTATCTTTTCCTGTTCAGCTCTTTTAAGGCCAAACACTTGAGTTCATTATGATTTTTTTTTATATTTGTTGGCTCTTTTAATCCACTATATTCATTTCTTTTTAAGTCATTTTTAGCTCCTGATATTTTGTTATCTTTTCTGTTTAGCTCTTTTAAGGCCAAACACTTGAGTTCATTATGATTTTAATTTATATTTGATGGCTTTTTTAAGCCAGTATATTCATTTCTTTTTAAGTCATTTTTAGCTCCTGATATTTTGTTATCTTTTCTGTTCAGCTCTTTTAAGGCCAAACATTAAGTTCATTATGATTTTTATTTATATTTGTTGGCTCTTTTAATCCACTATATTCATTTCTTAAGTCATTTTTAGCTCCTGGTATTTTGTTATCTTTTCCTGTTTAACTCTTTTAAGGCCAAACACTTGAGTTCATTATGATTTTTTTTATATTTGATGGCTCTTTTAATCCACTATATTCATTTCTTAAGTCATTTTTAGTTCCTGATATTTTGTTATCTTTTCTGTTCAGCTCTTTTAAGGCCAAACACTTGAGTTCATTATGATTTTTATTTATATTTGATGGCTCTTTTAAGCCAGTATATTAATTTCTTTTTAAGTCATTTTTAGTTCCTGATATTTTGTTATCTTTTCTGTTTAGCTCTTTTAAGGCCAAACACTTGAGTTCATTATGATTTTTATTTAAATTGGTTGGCTCTTTTAAGCCAGTATATTCATTTCTTTTTAAGTCATTTTTAGTTCCTGATATTTTGTTATCTTTTCTGTTCAGCTCTTTTAAGGCCAAACACTTGAGTTCATTATGATTTTAATTTATATTTGATGACTCTTTTAAGCCAGTATATTCATTTCTTTTTAAGTCATTTTTAGCTCCTGATATTTTGTTCTTTTCTGTTCAGCTCTTTTAAGGCCAAACACTTGATTTCATTATGATTTTTATTTATATTTGATGGCTCTTTTAAGCCAGTATATTAATTTCTTTTTAAGTCATTTTTAGTTCCTGATATTTTGTTATCTTTTCTGTTTAGCTCTTTTAAGGCCAAACACTTGAGTTCATTATGATTTTTATTTAAATTGGTTGGCTCTTTTAAGCCAGTATATTAATTTCTTTTTAAGTCATTTTTAGTTCCTGATATTTTGTTATCTTTTCTGTTTAGCTCTTTTAAGGCCAAACACTTGAGTTCATTATGATTTTTATTTAAATTGGTTGGCTCTTTTAAGCCAGTATATTAATTTCTTTTTAAGTCATTTTTAGTTCCTGATATTTTGTTATCTTTTCTGTTTAGCTCTTTTAAGGCCAAACACTTGAGTTCATTATGATTTTTATTTAAATTGGTTGGCTCTTTTAAGCCAGTATATTCATTTCTTTTTAAGTCATTTTTAGTTCCTGATATTTTGTTATCTTTTCTGTTCAGCTCTTTTAAGGCCAAACACTTGAGTTCATTATGATTTTAATTTATATTTGATGACTCTTTTAAGCCAGTATATTCATTTCTTTTTAAGTCATTTTTAGCTCCTGATATTTTGTTATCTTTTCTGTTCAGCTCTTTTAAGGCCAAACACTTGATTTCATTATGATTTTTATTTATATTTGATGGCTCTTTTAAGCCAGTATATTAATTTCTTTTTAAGTCATTTTTAGTTCCTGATATTTTGTTATCTTTTCTATTCAGCTCTTTTAAGGCCAAACACTTGAGTTCATTAAGATTTTAATTTATATTTGATGACTCTTTTAAGCCAGTATATTCATTTCTTTTTAAGTCATTTTTAGCTCCTGATATTTTGTTCTTTTCTGTTCAACTCTTTTAAGGCCAAACACTTGAGTTCATTATGATTTTTATTTATATTTGTTGGCTCTCTTAAGCCAGTATATTCATTTCTTTTAAAGTCATTTTTAGCTCCTGATATTTTGTTCTTTTCTGTTCAGCTCTTTTAAGGCCAAACACTTAAGTTCATTATGATTTTTATTTATATTTGATGGCTCTTTTAAGCCAGTATATTTATTTCTTTTTAAGTCATTTTTAGCTCCTGATATTTTGTTATCTTTTCTGTTCAGCTCTTTTAAGGCCAAACACTTGAGTTCATTATGATTTTAATTTATATTTGATGTCTTTTTTAAGCCAGTATATTCATTTCTTTTTAAGTCATTTTTAGCTCCTGATATTTTGTTCTTTTCTGTTCAGCTCTTTTAAGGCCAAACACTTGAGTTCATTATGATTTTTATTTATATTTGTTGGCTCTTTTAATCCACTATATTCATTTCTTAAGTCATTTTAGCTCCTGATATTTTGTTATCTTTTCTGTTTAGCTCTTTTAAGGCCAAACACTTGAGTTCATTATGATTTTTATTTATAATTGATGACTCTTTTAAGCCAGTATATTCATTTCTTTTTAAGTCATTTTTAGCTCCTGATATTTTGTTATCTTTTCTGTTCAGCTCTTTTAAGGCCAAACACTTGAGTTCATTATGATTTTTATTTATAATTGATGACTCTTTTAAGCCAGTATATTCATTTCTTTTTAAGTCATTTTTAGCTCCTGATATTTTGTTATCTTTTCTGTTCAGCTCTTTTAAGGCCAAACACTTGAGTTCATTATGATTTTAATTTATATTTGATGGCTCTTTTAAGCCAGTATATTCATTTCTTTTTAAGTCATTTTTAGCTCCTGATAATTTGTTATATTTTCCTGTTTAGCTCTTTTAAGGCCAAACACTTGAGTTCATTATGATTTTTATTTATATTTGTTGGCTCTTTTAATCCACTATATTCATTTCTTAAGTCATTTTAGCTCCTGATATTTTGTTATCTTTTCTGTTTAGCTCTTTTAAGGCCAAACATTAAGTTCATTATGATTTTTATTTATATTTGATGGCTCTTTAAAGCCAGTATATTCATTTCTTTTTAAGTCATTTTTAGCTCCTGATAATTTGTTATATTTTCCTGTTTAGCTCTTTTAAGGCCAAACACTTGAGTTCATTATGATTTTTATTTATATTTGTTGGCTCTTTTAAGCCAGTATATTCATTTCTTTTTAAGTCATTTTTAGCTCCTGATATTTTGTTATCTTTTCTGTTCAGCTCTTTTAAGGCCAAACACTTGAGTTCATTATGATTTTAATTTATATTTGATGACTCTTTTAAGCCAGTATATTCATTTTTTTTAAGTCGTTTTTAGTTCCTGATATTTTGTTCTTTTCTGTTCAGCTCTTTTAAGGCCAAACACTTGAGTTCATTATGATTTTTATTTATATTTGATGGCTCTTTTAAGCCAGTATATTCATTTCTTAAGTCATTTTTAGCTCCTGATATTTTGTTATCTTTTCCTGTTTAGCTCTTTTAAGGCCAAAAACTTGAGTTCATTATGATTTTTTTTTATATTTGATGACCTTTTTAAGCCAGTATAGTCATTTTTAGCTCCTGATATTTTGTTATCTTTTCTGTTTAGCTCTTTTAAGGCCAAACATTAAGTTCATTATGATTTTTATTTATATTTGATGGCTCTTTTAATCCACTATATTCATTTCTTTTTAAGTCATTTTTAGCTCCTGGTAATTTGTTATCTTTTCCTGTTTAGCTCTTTTAAGGCCAAACACTTGAGTTCATTATGATTTTTATTTATATTATCATGGCTCTTTTAAGCCAGTATATTCATTTCTTTTTAAGTCATTTTTAGCTCCTGATATTTTGTTATCTTTTCCTGTTTAGCTCTTTTAAGGCCAAAGACATTGACAAAAATGTGGGCTTTTCTTCTCTTTATTTTTCGTATCATTTTGTTTAAGTCAGGGTGAGGAATCCTACCAGACACCGAACATTCACCTGCGATTTTATACATTTCAACTGAGAAATCGTTTTCATATTTCTCTTTTGCACTCAGTTTCCCTCTGTTTTAATGGGGTTTTCCCTTTTTTTATTATTTTACTTCAGTCGAAGTTCTCAGAAATAAAGATCCCACTACCTGGGCTAACACTTATATGAGATACATAGATATTCGAATGTTCCATTAAAGTTCTTTATCTCTCAAACACTGAGTTAGTAAAGAAATTGACAACATAATCTTCCTCTCCTACATAAACCATTTTCATATGTTGTAGTATATCTTTTGTTTTAGTCTTTTGGTTTTACTGAATTCCAGGACAAGAATTTATCTAGTCTGGTGGAGTATACAGCTTCATGCTATTACTTGAGGTAATATCACTTGGAGAAGGTGCACCATTCCTCGTAAAAGCTAATATGGGTTAGCTGTAAGAAGGATATCTTATTTAGGCTGCGAATATTATGTGATTTGAAATATATGGTCAGGGATTACTTCTAGGGAAAAGTGTGCTCATGCCAGGATGTGAGTTCTCATATGGCTAACTAAATTTGATTTTTGAGAACAAGAATACCCGCAAACTTCACAAGAATATGGCTTTTCCCCAGTGTGAGTTCTCATATGGATCACTAACGTTGATTTTGCAGAACAAGAATATCCACACACATCACAAGAATGTGGCTTTTCCCCAGTATGAGTTCTCACATGTTTCAGTAACGTTGATTTTACAAAACAAACATATCCACACAATTGACAAGTATATGGCTTTTCCTCAGTGTGAGTTTTCATATGTTTCGCTAATTGTGATTTTGTAGCGCAAGCATAATCACAAACTTGACAAGAATATGGCTTTTCCCCAGTATGAGTTCTCATATGCTTGACTAAGTCTGGCTTTCGAGAACAAGAATATACACACACGTCACAAGAGTGTGGTTTTTCCCCAGTGTGAGTTCTCATATGTTTTACTAATGTTGATTTTTCAGAAAAAGAATATCCACACACTTGACAAGAATGCGGTTTTTCCCCAGTGTGACTTCTTATATGTTTCACTAACGTTGATTTATCAGAACAAGAATATCCACACACATCACAAGAATATGGCTTTTCCCCGGTGTGTGTTCTCATATGGTTCACAAAATTTGATTTTTTAGAAGAAGAATATCCACAAACTTCACAAACATGTGGCTTTTCCCCAGTGTGAGTTCGTATATGATGTACTAATGTTGATTTTTCAGAAAAAGAATGTCCACAAACTTGACAAGAATGTGGTTTTTCCCCAGTGTGAGTTCTTATATGCTTCACTAATGTTGCTTTTTCAGAACAAGTATATTCACACACTTGACAAGAATATGGCTTTTCCCCAGTGTGCGTTCTCATATGGCTCACAAAATTTGATTTTTTAGAAGAAGAATATCCACAAACTTCACAAACATGTGGCTTTTTCCCAGTGTGAGTTCTTCTATGATCCATTAATGATGATTTATTAGAACAAGAATGTGGCGTGTCCCTTTTTGTTTTATTTTACTTTAGTCGAAGTTCTCAGAAATGAAGGGGCCCACAACTTGGGGCTAACACTTGGACTTTATATGAGATACATAGATATTCCATTAAAGTTCCAATTAGCCATTTTGTATGGTTTAGTACATATTACTTACTGGATTTCAAAAGAGGAATTGGTGAGATCTTATTTGGGCAGCGAATACGAAATGTGATTTTTAATCGTCACGGTTTACTTCTAGGGAAAAGCATCCTCATGCTCTTCAGAGAGACTGTAGACACTGGAAGATCGCGTCAAGTAGGAATTCAAATTCCCAGTGTGAGTTCTCATGTGTTTCACTGTAGACACTTGAAGATCGCGTCAAGTAGGAATTCAAATTCCCAGTGTGAGTTCTCATGTGTTTCACTGTAGACACTTGAAGATCGCGTCAAGTAGGAATTCAAATTCCCAGTGTGAGTTCTCATGTGTTTCACTGTAGACACTTGAAGATCGCGTCAAGTAGGAATTCAAATTCCCAGTGTGAGTTCTCATGTGTTTCACTGTAGACACTTGAAGATCGCGTCAAGTAGGAATTCAAATTCCAAGTGTGAGTTCTCATGTGTTTCACTGTAGACACTTGAAGATCGCGTCAAGTAGGAATTCAAATTCCAAGTGTGAGTTCTCATGTGTTTCACTGTAGACACTTGAAGATCGCGTCAAGTAGGAATTCAAATTCCAAGTGTGAGTTCTCATGTGTTTCACTGTAGACACTTGAAGATCGCGTCAAGTAGGAAGTCAAATTCCCAGTGTGAGTTCTCATGTGTTTCACTAAACTTGATTTGTTAGAAGAAAAATATCAACAAACTTCAAAAGAATGTCGTTTTCCCCATGTGTTGCTAAATTTTATTTTTAGAATAAAATATCCACACACCTTACAAGAATGAGGCTTTTCTCTCTTTTGAGTCGAAGTTCTCAGAAACCAAGGGGCCCACTACCTAACACTTGAAATCTATATGAGATACATAGATATTCGAATGTTCCATTTAAGTTCTTTATTTCTCAAACACTGAGTTAATAATATCTGGTCTGGTGGAGTATCCAGTTTCGTGCTGTTACTTGAGGTAACATCACTTGGAGAAGGTGCACCATTCCTTGTAAAAGCTAATATGGGTTAGCCATAGCGAGGAGATCTTATTTGGGCAGCGAATACTGTGTGATTTTGAATATTTGGTCAGGATTTACTTCTATGGAAAACGTATCCTCATGCCAGATAGTTCTGACAAACCCCTGTACAGAGAGACCTTAGACATTCGAGGACAGTGTCTAGTAGACATTAAAGTTCTCTCCAGGCATTCAAGTTCTCAAGTGTGAATTCTCATATGTATAATTAACTCTGATGTTGCAGAAGAAGAATATCTACACGATTGACAAGAATGTTGTATTTCTCTTTTTTATTTTATTTTTCTTCAATAAAGTTCTCCAATGTGTGGCCTTTTGAGTTCCAAAAGCCATAATTGTTTACATATTAATGTTTAAAGATCATGATCCTCCATTAAAATTGAAATAGGGTTCAATCAGGAACATCTGTAAAAAATAATGAAGTTCAATATTTTTTGTATTTGCATTCACATGATTTGTAACTTGACACAGAATAAGTCAATACAAGTGTTGCTTAAGTTACTATCAAGTTGAAATATTTATTGTTTTCTTATGATTTTCATCATAGTGACAAGAGACATTTATATTTATACATGCAATATTACAATATACACTGCGTGTCAAATTATTAACGAGATAACATTTTTCTACCAGTTTAAGAAACTTAATGGTAGTTTTGTATCAAAACTTTTGGAAACGTTGGCAATGCTGAGTTGCACATACTGTGAAATTTTCGTACTATTTTGAGCAATGTAAACAACTGAATCCATGATATTTTAAGTCTCAAATTATTAACAAGGCAGTTTTGTCGGTTTATAAAGTAAAGATGGTTTGAGTAGTTCTGAAAAGTGTGCTATTACAGAACAACTAGCAAAAGTTAAAACTACCCTGGAAATATCGAAAATGATAGGAAGATACCATCAAATTGTGAAGAACTTTGCAAGGACTCTACAAAGTAAAGTTGTTAAGAAACCTGGACAGACAAGTCGAGAAGTCTTTTACCAAGCCGGATTGAAGAATATCTCAAAAAGTACTCGATATCACCTTCTGAAAGAAGTGGCAACGTCTGCGAAGCCTGTGACAAAGCCTCCATTAAAGCAACATCACATACAAAACCGATTGAAATGAGGCAGAGGACAATATGAAAACGGATTTTTCCAAAGTTTTGTTTATGGATGAAGTGTGTACCACTCTTGATGGCCCAGATGGCTGCAGCAATGGATGGGTACTAGATGGACTACACCTTCATCAGCGTTTAAGGCGCCAACAAGATGGTGGTGGGATAATGATATGGGCTGGGATTAATTGAGGTACTTTAGTTGGCACGTGGAAAGTCCCAGAAGGCGTAAAAATGATGTTAAATGCTTATAGCTTTTATGAAGGACATTGAATGATGGCTGAAGAAACGAAGGTTAACGTTCAGAAGAACTATTATCTTGATGCAGGATAATGCTTCTTTATCGGTACAGCAAGGAATAACTGTTGACAAAATCACAAATTTGACTAATTCTATGGAACATCATCTTTCACAAAAGTCACGTCTTTCACAAGTCATTCATAAAAAGGGATCACATATCCTCTACTAATTATGTCAAAGTAAAAATTGCTTAGTTATTATGTTCCTAGCATTTATCCTAGTTCATCTAATGTTTGAAAATTATTTCAATAAACAAGTTATGGGTATATGTGTTTTTTTCAACCTCGTTAATAACTTGACACACTGAAAGCAACAGATATTCCTATCTGCCATATTTTCGCTTATACTGCTTTAAATACTTTTATTTTTTTTTACTGAATAGTATTGTAAGCACTGTCTCAAAGTTTCATGGATTGTTATTCCCTCGTTCCTTAAATATTAAAAAACTGTAAACTCGTTAATAATTTGATACGCAGCGTATATATATATATGAGAGATATATTTATATATACAATACTACAATATATATACATGCATCTTAATGTAACAATGAAAGTAACCATATGTCCATTAAAAAGTATATATTGCATACTATAATATATTTTACATTTTATTGCATACACGTTTTTGCTTTCTTCAAGCACGTACGTATAACTGATATATAAATATGCAAAATTATCAAAAATATTGAAACATTTTCTGAATGTTGCTTTGCATCAAAAAGACACAAAATTGGTTGAAAAAGCTGCTGTGATATTCTATATATTTCTATTTTTATTCATTCATACGTTTTTCTTCTGATATTTGTCAATCCTATTATTCCATCTACATTTGTTTGAGGGAATATATCCAATCACCTCTAATTCATCTGCATATAAAAATTATTTGTAACTACACGTGTTTAACTTATAATTGTGTTAATGTTTCACTTGTATTAAAATAATGGTATGAACATATTTTAGTTTACTAATTTTCAAATACATTAGCAAATAATTTCAGAGCATAAGAAAAATTTCTTGAAAGGACGTGTTTTTTTTTTCAATGCTGCAAGAAAATTACTTTGGACTGTGACTATCATGGACGTCTACATTTGCATATGCATTGAGTATTGTTGCAACATATCACGTTGATTAATTAAAAAAGTCAATTGTTTATATAAAGCTACTTAATATAAGAAGTATTAACGAGAACTAAATATGATGTAACATAAAGGCAGCACATTCCTATTTGGAGCACAAGTTTTTAAGGGTTGGATTCCAGTGCTTGCGATATAGGGGTTGCTGCCATATTGCAAGACGGTCTCATCAACACTGTTATTATTCAACATGAACTGATGACCATATTATCATTAATTATCCTCTGTTGTTTTACAGAAAACTTTAGTCAGAAAACATTAAATTGAGGTTATGCTAATAAGAATTGTATGTGCTTCACATATCATGTCTTAAGGAAATGATGAAATATGTTGCAATTAAATTTATGATACAAATTCTAAGGTTTTTAAGAATGGTTTATTAAACAATAGTCAAAATATTTTTATCAAATTAAAGACGAGTTAAAAATTGATATATTATTGTGCGATTATTAATTCACTGTTTAGAATTTTACCCATCAATGTTTGACTGATGTTATTTCCTTTCATATATTCCTACATATCTGCTCTTGTTCACAATTTATTTACTTTTGTGATATTTCTTAACCGTTGATTGTTTAACACCTTTCAGCTGCCACATCAATGTGCTTTATAATGTTTTACATGTGGTTTATTACATGTAGACTGAAATGGTATGACGTCACAATATTATCAGTTTTTTCTTTATCTACAAAAATTACTCTAATTAAATCTTCAAATGATTTTCACATATTTGCAACATTTTCAATACTGCATAAAGACATTTTTTAATATTTTACAAGAAATATTGGAGCCAAACTTTTATTAATTCAAATGTCAGCTTATTTATGATGAAAAAATTTATGATGAAAAAATTTATGATGAAAAAATTTATGATGAAAAAATTTATGATGAAAAAATTTATGATGAAAAAATTTATGATGAAAAAATTTATGATGAAAAAAAGGCAACCTATAAATGTTCAAGCTTAAAGAATTTGCATTTTTTAATCAAACGCTAAAAGTTTCCATTAAAACTTTGTGCTAAAAATGTGTGGTTTATGTAATTCTTTTATATATAAGTAAATATTTTGATAGAATTAAAAATGTGTGGTATATGTAATTCTTTTATATATAAGTAAATATTTCGATAGAAAAAATATGTGGTATATGTAATTCTTTTATATATAAGTAAATATTTCGATAGAATTAAAAATTGTGTGGTATATGTAATTCTTTTATATATAAGTAAATATTTCGATAGAATTAAAAATTGTGTGGTTTATGTAATTCTTTTATATATAAGTAAATATTTTGATAGAATTAAAAATTGTGTGGTTTATGTAATTCTTTTATATATAAGTAAATATTTTGATAGAATTAAAAATTGTGTGGTATATGTAATTCTTTTATATATAAGTAAATATTTTGATAGAATAAAAAATATGTGGTATATGTAATTCTTTTATATATAAGTAAATATTTCGATAGAATTAAAAATTGTGTGGTATATGTAATTCTTTTATATATAAGTAAATATTTCGATAGAATTAAAAATTGTGTGGTTTATGTAATTCTTTTATATATAAGTAAATATTTTGATAGAATTAAAAATTGTGTGGTATATGTAATTCTTTTATATATAAGTAAATATTTCGATAGAATTAAAAATTGTGTGGTATATGTAATTCTTTTATATATAAGTAAATATTTTGATAGAATAAAAAATGTGTGGTATATGTAATTCTTTTATATATAAGTAAATATTTTGATAGAATTAAAAATGTGTGGTATATGTAATTCTTTTATATATAAGTAAATATTTTGATAGAATTAAAAATTGTGTGGTATATGTAATTCTTTTATATATAAGTAAATATTTCGATAGAATTAAAAATTGTGTGGTATATGTAATTCTTTTATATATAAGTAAATATTTTGATAGAATAAAAAATGTGTTGTATATGTAATTCTTTTATATATAAGTAAATATTTCGATAGAATTAAAAATTGTGTGGTATATGTAATTCTTTTATACATAAGTAAATATTTTGATAGAATAAAAAATGTGTGGTTTATGTAATTCTTTTATATATAAGTAAATATTTCGATAGAATAAAAAATGTGTGGTATATGTAATTCTTTTATATATGTAAATATTTTGATAGAAAAAATATGTGGTATATGTAATTCTTTTATATATAAGTAAATATTTTGATAGAAAAAATATGTGGTATATGTAATTCTTTTATATATAAGTAAATATTTCGATAAAATAAAAAAATGTGTGGTTTATGTAATTCTTTTATATATAAGTAAATATTTCGATAGAATAAAAAATGTGTGGTTTATGTAATTCTTGTATATATAAGAAAATATTTCGATAGAATAAAAAATGTGTGGTATATGTAATTCTTTTATATATAAGTAAATATTTTGATAGAAAAAATATGTGGTATATGTAATTCTTTTATATATATATATGTAAATATTTCGATGAAATAAAAAAATGTGTGGTATATGTAATTCTTTTATATATAAGTAAATATTTCGATAGAATAAAAAATGTGTGGTTTATGTAATTCTTTTATATATAAGTAAATATTTCGATAGAATAAAAAATGTGTGTTATATGTAATTCTTTTATATATAAGTAAATATTTTGATAGAATAAAAAATGTGTTGTATATGTAATTCTTTTATATATTAGTAAATATTTCGATAGAATAAAAAATGTGTGGTTTATGTAATTCTTTTATATATAAGTAAATATTTCGATAGAATAAAAAATGTGTGGTTTATGTAATTCTTTTATATATAAGTAAATATTTCGATAGCATAAAAAATGTGTGTTATATGTAATTCTTTTATATATAAGTAAATATTTTGATAGAAAAAATATGTGGTATATGTAATTCTTTTATATATAAGTAAATATTTCGATAGAATAAAAAATGTTTGGTATATGTAATTCTTTTATATATATATATATATGTAAATATTTCGATAAAATAAAAAAATGTGTGGTTTATGTAATTCTTTTATATATAAGTAAATATTTCGATAGAATAAAAAATGTGTGGTATATGTAATTCTTTTATATATGTAAATATTTTGATAGAAAAAATATGTGGTATATGTAATTCTTTTATATATAAGTAAATATTTTGATAGAATAAAAAATGTGTGGTTTATGTAATTCTTTTATATATAAGTAAATATTTCGATAGAATAAAAAATTGTGTGGTATATGTAATTCTTTTATATATAAGTAAATATTTTGATAGAATAAAAAATGTGTGGTATATGTAATTCTTTTATATATAAGTAAATATTTCGATAGAATAAAAAATGTGTGGTATATGTAATTCTTTTATATATAAGTAAATATTTCGATAGAATAAAAAATGTGTGGTATATGTAATTCTTTTATATATAAGTAAATATTTCGATAGAATTAAAAAATGTGTGGTATATGTAATTCTTTTATATATAAGTAAATATTTTGATAGAATAAAAAATTGTGTGGTATATGTAATTCTTTTATATATAAGTAAATATTTCGATAGAATAAAAAATGTGTGGTATATGTAATTCTTTTATATATAAGTAAATATTTTGATAGAAAAAATATGTGGTATATGTAATTCTTTTATATATAAGTAAATATTTCGATAGAATAAAAAATGTGTGGTATATGTAATTCTTTTATATATAAGTAAATATTTCGATAGAATAAAAAATGTGTGGTATATGTAATTCTTTTATATATATGTAAATATTTCGATAGAATAAAAAATATGTGGTTTATGTAATTCTTTTATATATAAGTAAATATTTCGATAGAATAAAAAATGTTTGGTATATGTAATTCTTTTATATATAATTAAATATTTTGATAGAATTAAAAATGTTTGGTTTATGTAATTCTTGTATATATAAGTAAATATTTCGATAGAATTAAAAATGTGTGGTATATGTAATTCTTTTATATATAATTAAATATTTTGATAGAATTAAAAATGTTTGGTTTATGTAATTCTTTTATATATAAGTAAATATTTCGATAGAATAAAAAATTGTGTGGTATATGTAATTCTTTTATATATAAGTAAATATTTCGATAGAATAAAAAATTGTGTGGTATATGTAATTCTTTTATATATAAGTAAATATTTTGATAGAATAAAAAATGTGTGGTTTATGTAATTCTTTTATATATAAGTAAATATTTCGATAGAATTAAAAAATGTGTGGTATATGTAATTCTTTTATATATAAGTAAATATTTTGATAGAATAAAAAATGTGTGGTATATGTAATTCTTTTATATATATATATGTAAATATTTCGATAGAATAAAAAAATTGTGTGGTATATGTAATTCTTTTATATATAAGTAAATATTTTGATAGAATAAAAAATGTGTGGTATATGTAATTCTTTTATATATAAGTAAATATTTTGATAGAATTAAAAATGTGTGGTTTATGTAATTCTTTTATATATAAGTAAATATTTCGATAGAATAAAAAATGTGTGGTTTATGTAATTCTTTTATATATAAGTAAATATTTCGATAGAATAAAAAATGTGTGGTTTATGTAATTCTTTTATATATAAGTAAATATTTTGATAGAATAAAAAATGTGTGGTATATGTAATTCTTTTATATATAAGTAAATATTTTGATAGAATAAAAAAATGTGTGGTTTATGTAATTCTTTTATATATAATTAAATATTTCGATAGAATAAAAAATGTTTGGTATATGTAATTCTTTTATATATAAGTAAATATTTTGATAGAATTAAAAAATATGTGGTATATGTAATTCTTTTATATATAAGTAAATATTTCGATAGAATTAAAAATGTGTGGTTTATGTAATTCTTTTATATATAAGTAAATATTTTGATAGAATTAAAAATGTGTGGTATATGTAATTCTTTTATATATAAGTAAATATTTCGATAGAATTAAAAATTGTGTGGTATATGTAATTCTTTTATATATAAGTAAATATTTCGATAGAAAAAATATGTGGTATATGTAATTCTTTTATATATAAGTAAATATTTCGATAGAATTAAAAATGTGTGGTATATGTAATTCTTTTATATATAAGTAAATATTTCGATAGAATTAAAAATGTGTGGTATATGTAATTCTTTTATATATAAGTAAATATTTCGATAGAAAAAATATGTGGTATATGTAATTCTTTTATATATAAGTAAATATTTCGATAGAATTAAAAAATGTGTAGTTTATGTAATTCTTTTATATATAAGTAAATATTTCGATAGAATTAAAAATGTGTGGTTTATGTAATTCTTTTATATATAAGTAAATATTTCGATAGAATTAAAAATTGTGTGGTTTATGTAATTCTTTTATACATAAGTAAATATTTCGATAGAATAAAAAATGTGTGGTTTATGTAATTCTTTTATATATAAGTAAATATTTCGATAGAATAAAAAATGTGTGGTATATGTAATTCTTTTATATATAAGTAAATATTTTGATAGAATTAAAAATGTGTGGTATATGTAATTCTTTTATACATAAGTAAATATTTTGATAGAATAAAAAATGTGTGGTTTATGTAATTCTTTTATATATAAGTAATTATTTCGATAGAATTAAAAATGTGTGGTTTATGTAATTCTTTTATATATAAGTAAATATTTCGATAGAATAAAAAATGTGTGGTTTATGTAATTCTTTTATATATAAGTAAATATTTTGATAGAATTAAAAATTGTGTGGTATATGTAATTCTTTTATATATAAGTAAATATTTCGATAGAATAAAAAATTGTGTGGTATATGTAATTCTTTTATATATAAGTAAATATTTTGATAGAATAAAAAATGTGTGGTTTATGTAATTCTTTTATATATAAGTAAATATTTTGATAGAATAAAAAATGTGTGGTAGATGTAATTCTTTTATATATAAGTAAATATTTTGATAGAAAAAATATGTGGTATATGTAATTCTTTTATATATAAGTAAATATTTTGATAGAATAAAAAATGTGTGGTTTATGTAATTCTTTTATATATAAGTAAATATTTTGATAGAATAAAAAATGTGTGGTTTATGTAATTCTTTTATATATAAGTAAATATTTTGATAGAATAAAAAATGTGTGGTTTATGTAATTCTTTTATATATAAGTAATTATTTTGATAGAATTAAAAATTGTGTGGTTTATGTAATTCTTTTATATATAAGTAAATATTTTGATAGAATAAAAAATGTGTGGTTTATGTAATTCTTTTATATATAAGTAATTATTTCGATAGAATTAAAAATGTGTGGTTTATGTAATTCTTTTATATATAAGTAAATATTTCGATAGAATTAAAAATTGTGTGGTTTATGTAATTCTTTTATATATAAGTAAATATTTTGATAGAATTAAAAATTGTGTGGTATATGTAATTCTTTTATATATAAGTAAATATTTCGATAGAATAAAAAATTGTGTGGTATATGTAATTCTTTTATATATAAGTAAATATTTTGATAGAATAAAAAATGTGTGGTTTATGTAATTCTTTTATATATAAGTAAATATTTTGATAGAATAAAAAATGTGTGGTATATGTAATTCTTTTATATATGTAAATATTTTGATAGAAAAAATATGTGGTATATGTAATTCTTTTATATATAAGTAAATATTTCGATAAAATAATAAAATGTGTGGTTTATGTAATTCTTTTATATATAAGTAAATATTTCGATAGAATTAAAAATATGTGGTATATGTAATTCTTTTATATATAAGTAAATATTTTGATAGAAAAAATATGTGGTATATGTAATTCTTTTATATATATATATGTAAATATTTCGATGAAATAAAATATGTGTGGTATATGTAATTCTTTTATATATAAGTAAATATTTCGATAGAATAAAAAATGTGTGGTTTATGTAATTCTTTTATATATAAGTAAATATTTCGATAGAATAAAAAATGTGTGTTATATGTAATTCTTTTATATATAAGTAAATATTTTGATAGAATAAAAAATGTGTGGTTTATGTAATTCTTTTATATATAAGTAAATATTTCGATAGAATAAAAAATGTGTGGTTTATGTAATTCTTTTATATATAAGTAAATATTTCGATAGAATAAAAAATGTGTGTTATATGTAATTCTTTTATATATAAGTAAATATTTTGATAGAAAAAATATGTGGTATATGTAATTCTTTTATATATAAGTAAATATTTCGATAGAATAAAAAATGTTTGGTATATGTAATTCTTTAATATATAAGTAAATATTTTGATAGAAAAAATATGTGGTATATGTAATTCTTTTATATATATATATATATGTAAATATTTCGATAAAATAAAAAAATGTGTGGTTTATGTAATTCTTTTATATATAAGTAAATATTTCGATAGAATAAAAAATGTGTGGTATATGTAATTCTTTTATATATGTAAATATTTTGATAGAAAAAATATGTGGTATATGTAATTCTTTTATATATAAGTAAATATTTTGATAGAATAAAAAATGTGTGGTTTATGTAATTCTTTTATATATAAGTAAATATTTCGATAGAATAAAAATTGTGTGGTATATGTAATTCTTTTATATATAAGTAAATATTTTGATAGAATAAAAAATGTGTGGTATATGTAATTCTTTTATATATAAGTAAATATTTCGATAGAATAAAAAATGTGTGGTATATGTAATTCTTTTATATATAAGTAAATATTTCGATAGAATTAAAAAATGTGTGGTATATGTAATTCTTTTATATATAAGTAAATATTTGGATAGAATAAAAAATTGTGTGGTATATGTAATTCTTTTATATATAAGTAAATATTTCGATAGAATAAAAAATGTGTGGTATATGTAATTCTTTTATATATAAGTAAATATTTCGATAGAATAAAAAATATGTGGTATATGTAATTCTTTTATATATAAGTAAATATTTCGATAGAATAAAAAATTGTGTGGTATATGTAATTCTTTTATATATAAGTAAATATTTCGATAGAATTAAAAAATGTGTGGTATATGTAATTCTTTTATATATAAGTAAATATTTTGATAGAATAAAAAATTGTGTGGTATATGTAATTCTTTTATATATAAGTAAATATTTCGATAGAATAAAAAATGTGTGGTATATGTAATTCTTTTATATATAAGTAAATATTTTGATAGAAAAAATATGTGGTATATGTAATTCTTTTATATATAAGTAAATATTTCGATAGAATAAAAAATGTGTGGTATATGTAATTCTTTTATATATAAGTAAATATTTCGATAGAATAAAAAATGTGTGGTATATGTAATTCTTTTATATATATGTAAATATTTCGATAGAATAAAAAATGTGTGGTATATGTAATTCTTTTATATATAAGTAATTATTTTGATAGAATTAAAAATGTGTGGTATATGTAATTCTTTTATATATAAGTAAATATTTCGATAGAATAAAAAATGTGTGGTTTATGTAATTCTTTTATATATAAGTAAATATTTCGATAGAATAAAAAATGTGTGGTTTATGTAATTCTTTTATATATAAGTAAATATTTCGATAGAATTAAAAATGTGTGGTATATGTAATTCTTTTATATATAAGTAAATATTTCGATAGAATAAAAAATGTGTGGTATATGTAATTCTTTTATATATAAGTAAATATTTCGATAGAATAAAAAATGTGTGGTTTATGTAATTCTTTTATATATAAGTAAATATTTCGATAGAATAAAAAATGTGTGGTTTATGTAATTCTTTTATATATAAGTAAATATTTCGATAGAATTAAAAATGTGTGGTATATGTAATTCTTTTATATATAAGTAAATATTTCGATAGAATAAAAAATGTGTGGTATATGTAATTCTTTTATATATAAGTAAATATTTCAGTAGAATAAAAAATGTGTGGTATATGTTATTCTTTTATATATAAGTAATTATTTTGATAGAATTAAAAATGTGTGGTATATGTAATTCTTTTATATATAAGTAATTATTTCGATAGAATTAAAAATGTGTGGTATATGTAATTCTTTTATATATAAGTAAATATTTTGATAGAATTAAAAATGTGTGGTATATGTAATTCTTTTATATATAAGTAAATATTTCGATAGAATTAAAAATGTGTGGTATATGTAATTCTTTTATATATAAGTAAATATTTCGATAGAATAAAAAATGTGTGGTATATGTAATTCTTTTATATATAAGTAAATATTTTGATAGAATAAAAACTGTGTGGTATATGTAATTCTTTTATATATAAGTAAATATTTCGATAGAATAAAAAATGTGTGGTATATGTAATTCTTTTATATATAAGTAATAATTTTGATAGAATTAAAAATGTGTGGTATATGTAATTCTTTTATATATAAGTAATTATTTCGATAGAATTAAAAATGTGTGGTATATGTAATTCTTTTATATATAAGTAATTATTTCGATAGAATTAAAAATGTGTGGTTTATGTAATTCTTTTATATATAAGTAATTATTTCGATAGAATTAAAAATGTGTGGTTTATGTAATTCTTTTATATATAAGTAAATATTTCGATAGAATTAAAAAATGTGTGGTTTATGTAATTCTTTTATATATAAGTAAATATTTTGATAGAATAAAAAAATGTGTGGTATATGTAATTCTTTTATATATAAGTAAATATTTCGATAGAATAAAAAATGTGTTGTATATGTAATTCTTTTATATATAAGTAAATATTTCGATAGAATAAAAAATGTGTGGTTTATGTAATTCTTTTATATATAAGTAAATATTTCGATAGAATTAAAAAATGTGTGGTTTATGTAATTCTTTTATATATAAGTAAATATTTCGATAGAATAAAAAATGTGTGGTTTATGTAATTCTTTTATATATAAGTAAATATTTCGATAGAATTAAAAATGTTTGGTTTATGTAATTCTTTTATATATAAGTAAATATTTCGATAGAATAAAAAATGTGTGGTTTATGTAATTCTTTTATATATAAGTAATTATTTCGATAGAATTAAAAATGTGTGGTTTATGTAATTCTTTTATATATAAGTAATTATTTCGATAGAATAAAAAAATGTGTGGTTTATGTAATTCTTTTATATATAAGTAAATATTTTGATAGAATAAAAAAATGTGTGGTATATGTAATTCTTTTATATATAAGTAATTATTTCGATAGAATAAAAAATGTGTTGTATATGTAATTCTTTTATATATAAGTAAATATTTCGATAGAATAAAAAATGTGTGGTATATGTAATTCTTTTATATATAAGTAAATATTTCGATAGAATTAAAAATGTGTGGTTTATGTAATTCTTTTATATATAAGTAATTATTTCGATAGAATTAAAAATGTGTGGTTTATGTAATTCTTTTATATATAAGTAAATATTTCGATAGAATTAAAAAATGTGTGGTTTATGTAATTCTTTTATATATAAGTAAATATTTTGATAGAATTAAAAATATGTGGTTTATGTAATTCTTTTATATATAAGTAAATATTTCGATAGAATAAAAAATGTGTGGTTTATGTAATTCTTTTATATATAAGTAAATATTTCGATAGAATTAAAAAATGTGTGGTTTATGTAATTCTTTTATATATAAGTAAATATTTCGATAGAATAAAAAATGTGTGGTTTATGTAATTCTTTTATATATAAGTAAATATTTCGATAGAATAAAAAATGTGTGGTTTATGTAATTCTTTTATATATAAGTAAATATTTCGATAGAATTAAAAATGTGTGGTTTATGTAATTCTTTTATATATAAGTAATTATTTCGATAGAATTAAAAATGTGTGGTTTATGTAATTCTTTTATATATAAGTAAATATTTTGATAGAATAAAAAATGTGTGGTTTATGTAATTCTTTTATATATAAGTAAATATTTTGATAGAATAAAAAAATGTGTGGTATATGTAATTCTTTTATATATAAGTAAATATTTCGATAGAATAAAAAATGTGTTGTATATGTAATTCTTTTATATATAAGTAAATATTTCGATAGAATTAAAAATGTGTGGTTTATGTAATTCTTTTATATATAAGTAAATATTTCGATAGAATAAAAAATGTGTGGTTTATGTAATTCTTTTATATATAAGTAAATATTTTGATAGAATAAAAAATGTTTGGTTTATGTAATTCTTTTATATATAAGTAAATATTTCGATAGAATAAAAAATGTGTTGTATATGTAATTCTTTTATATATAAGTAAATATTTCGATAGAATAAAAAATGTGTTGTATATGTAATTCTTTTATATATAAGTAAATATTTCGATAGAATAAAAAATGTGTGGTATATGTAATTCTTTTATATATAAGTAAATATTTCGATAGAATTAAAAATATGTGGTTTATGTAATTCTTTTATATATAAGTAAATATTTCGATAGAATAAAAAATGTGTGGTTTATGTAATTCTTTTATATATAAGTAAATATTTCGATAGAATAAAAAATGTGTGGTTTATGTAATTCTTTTATATATAAGTAAATATTTCGATAGAATAAAAAATGTGTTGTATATGTAATTCTTTTATATATAAGTAAATATTTCGATAGAATTAAAAATATGTGGTATATGTAATTCTTTTATATATAAGTACATATTTCGATAGAATAAAAAATGTGTGGTTTATGTAATTCTTTTATATATAAGTAAATATTTCGATAGAATAAAAAATGTGTGGTTTATGTAATTCTTTTATATATAAGTAAATATTTCGATAGAATTAAAAATGTGTGGTTTATGTAATTCTTTTATATATAAGTAAATATTTCGATAGAATAAAAAATGTGTGGTATATGTAATTCTTTTATATATAAGTAAATATTTCGATAGAATAAAAAATGTGTGGTTTATGTAATTCTTTTATATATAAGTAAATATTTCGATAGAATAAAAAATGTGTGGTTTATGTAATTCTTTTATATATAAGTAAATATTTCGATAGAAAGAAATTGATAAACTGCATCGTAAAACATACGTCATTGATGAGTTAATTGCAAACTAAAACAAATTAGGAAGAAAATGATAGACATATTAAATATTACAAAAATTACTCTAATTTTTGTAATATTTAACAAGAAATATTAAGCTAAGCTTTCATTAATTGAAAGGTCAGCTTATTTATGATGAAAAAAGGCAATTTATAAATTCAAGCTTTAAAAATTTGCATTTCTTAATCAAACGCTAAAACTTTCCATTAAAACTTTGTCCTAAAAATGTGTGGTATATGTAATTCTTTTATATATATATGTAAATATTTTGATAGAAAAAATACATGGTATGTATATATATATATATATATATATATATATATATATATATATATATATATATATATATATATGTAAATATTTTGATAAAATAAAAAATGTGTTATATTTAATATTTCTTTATATAAGTAAATATTTCGATAGAAAGACATTGATAAACTGCATCGTAAAACATACGTCATTGATGAGTTAATTGCAAACTAAAACAAATTAGGAGGAAAATGATAGACATATTAAATATTACAAAAATTACTCTATTTTTGTAATATTTAACAAGAAATATTAAGCGAAGCTTTCATTAATTGAAAGGTCAGCTTATTTATGATGAAAAAGAGGCAATTTATAAATTCAAGCTTTAAAAATTTGCATTTCTTAATCAAACGCCAAAACTTTCCATTAAAACTTTGTCCTAAAAATGTGTGGTATATGTAATTCTTTTATATATAAGTAAATATTTTGATAGAAAAAATACGTGGTATATATATATATATATATGTAAATATTTTGATAAAATAAAAAATGTGTTATATTTAATTTTTCTTTATATAAGTAAATATTTCGATAGAAAGACATTGATAAACTGCATCGTAAAACATACGTCATTGATGAGTTTATTGCAAACTAAAACAAATTAGGAAGAAAATGATAGACATATTATAAACATTGATTAGTTTATTGCAAACTTAAGCAAATTAAAACAACTCAAAAAGATTTTTCTCAAACATAATCCAATCCTTACACAAAATAATCTTGTACTATTATATGTGATTAGATACTTTTTAGAATATAACCCTTGAACATTTAAGAGATACTTAGTAAGAGTGCAGTGATTCAGAGCACAGGTGTTTATCAAACAAAAAAATAACATGCAGTTCAAAAACGTTATAAGTAAAGTAGTATGCAGTGAAGTTCAGTGCCAGCTATATTATGTTCTACTAGCAGGACCTGCTAACCGGTGGGAGCATGTCCCTCTCATCTCGTAGAAAAATTTGCAGTGCCGTTGTTGATGTTGTTGCTAAACACCCAACCTCCTCATGTAAAGAACGGCTTTTCGAATAGAAACCTCAAACCTCCTCATGTTAAGAACGGCTTTCAGAATGGTCACCAACAACATTCCTATGTCAAGAACGGCTTTCGTAATAGACACCCAATTTGGTAACATGCAGTTCAAAATGTAATATGTAGTGCAGCTCAGTGGCAGCTATGTTATGGTCTATTACATTCAAGTCAACGGCTTTGTTAACTAATCTTATTATGGGACAAAAAATTATTCTGTTTATTAAATTATTAAATGAAATCATGTTTACAAAATAGTTAACAACGCTCTATCGTTATATTTAAACTAAATTTATAAAGAATAAAGATATTATTTAGAAAAACATTCCGAACAAGAGGATTTGTTCAACATATATTTTTTGGAGGATTTATAAAAAAAAATTTCAACTAAAAATAAATATGCTTGTAATTTAAATAAGTTCTAGTGAGAGAAATCACATTAAAAAAATAAACTTTTGTATGAACTAAATATTTATAAAAAAACATTTCAACTAATAATAAATATGTTTGTAATTTAAATAAGTTCTAGTGAGAGAAATGACATTAAAAAAATAAACTTTTGTATGAACTAAATATTTATAAAAAAACATTTCAATTAATAATAAATATGTTTGTAATTTAAATAAGTTCTAGTGAGAGAAATGACATTAAAAAATAAACTTTTGTATGAACTAAATATGCATGGGATTGATTTTCGCAATTAACCGTTGAACTGCTGAACCATTTTTAGTCGGAATCTGCAATTCTCTATCAATATACAATTGAAACCAAACTAATTATAAACGTGATTGAAGAGTAATAAGAGCTCACCTGTAAGTATTCAGCATTTCACCAACTAATTTAATAAACAAAAGATACCATAAAATATTGTTGTTGATTTTTTTAAATGTTAAAATTAAAATTCATAATTGATATGTGAAAAGTGCAGTCCTATTTATTTTTGTTTCATTCTATAAAAATAAAGGGTGACATCTTTTCCGCTGAAAATATTAAAGTACAATTTCTTACAATAAAATATATTTAACAAAAAATAATAATAAATATAAATAATAAAATAATAATACTGGAAATATCATATAATAAAATGAAATATTTTACAAAAAGAAATATAAATAATATATAAATTAAAATCAAACAGGTTTATTTGAATCTAATTTATCAAACAGGTTTATTGTAATCTAATTTATCAAACCGGTTTGAAAGATATACACTTTGATCTTCTTGAACCTCACCAGAACTTGAAGAAATTGTTTCCTGCAGATTCTCATTTTCATTTTAATTTGAATCTTGGATCTTGGAAAGCGATTACTATAAATAGAAGTGTATGCATTTGTTAAAAAAATATATCTTTGCATGGTATTTAAATATTTTTGAATGTTGATGTATTGGAAAGTTGACACACACAAGTTTTTCTCATTTAGATCGGATGAATATCTTGTTTCCATTGATTCATTGAATTGCTAAACAAAGATTAGGATTCACCTAAAGTTTGAAATAACAGAATTAGATTGGACAACTTTTGAAATAAAAAACCTCAAAGTAAAATTACAAGAATTATCATCAAATTAGTTGAAGTTTTGTGACTTGCTTCTTTGATGATTTCTTTCAAATGGGCTCAGTAATTGGACAATTGTTTTCGCATCGCAAAGTTATTTGGGAAGGAATCTTGTTAAGTGTTGAGACATTATGTTGAACAGAGTGTAGTACGATCCTAAGTTTAATTGCCAGTAACAAAGATGGTGGCCAAGAATCAGTGCAGTCTCATGAAGTAATTGCCAGTAACAAAGATCGCAGCCAAGAATAAAATGCGGTTCCTGACATAGCCAACGACGAACTGATTGAGCCAAAATTCGGCAATTTTTATATTAACTTTGGAAGATTTTCATTGGTTGATTACCACAACCGGTGGTTATAAAAACGATCGTCGAAATCATTGGTGTCATCCCCCCATTAGGAGTTTAAAACATTTTACAAATCTTATAGCGTTCCAAATTATCGGATGAAAAATCGAACGAATTTTTTATTAAAAATTAATTGCAGTTCATTTTGCTTCAGATATATGTCAGGAAAACATAATTTCTGATTAATGTTTAAGTTAAAAAATAATCTGCTATTCTTGAAAACTGCCAAGATGTGTTGGCATATTTTAAAACTGGTAAACATTAATGAGAAAAGACCTTTTTTCTGGGCATTCAATGTAAAGCAAAACGGTTCACACGGGTTTGTATCACTGAACACATAGATTCAAAAAAGTTGTCAAAAAACAAATATATAACAAATGGTTGTCATCAAAGGCAAGGTAACTTACTTTTCTACCTAACTGGATAATTTTCTAGTTTTTTTATTTAATGGCCCATGTTTATTCAGCTCGAAAACCATACAGTGTTTACCGATGTATTGGAAAATTTTAAATGGCGCCCGACTCCTTCTTTTACATAATAAGTTTTGGAAAAGGAGTTAAAAATAAAAATATATACAAAATACTGTTAAAAACCCACTGAATATATGTCAGGCTATTTCTCGGTAACATATATTGAGCGAGTTTCTAGTATTGTTTTGTCTACTTTTTACATTAAATAAAAACAATAGAAAATTATCCAGTTAGGTAGAAAAGTAACTTATCTTGCCTTTGATAACATATATTTGTTATATAACTCGTCCACACAAATCGGAGATAAATCACAAACCAAAACAAAAATAATAGTACTTATCACAAACCATACTATAGTACTTATGCAATAAACTTTTGGAACAATAAAAATACAATAAAACTTATGCAATAAACTTTTGGAACAATAAAAATACAATAACACTTAAGCAATAAACAATTAAAAACTTATGCAATAAACTTTTTGAACAATAAAAATACAATAAAACTTATGCAATAAACTTTTTGAACAATAAAAATACAATAAAACTTAAGCAATAAACAATTAAAAACTTATGCAATAAACTTTTTGAACAATAAAAATACAATAAAACTTAAGCAATAAACAATTAAAAACTTATGCAATAAACTTTTTGAACAATAAAAATACAATAAAACTTATGCAATAAACTTTTGGAACAATAAAAATACAATAACACTTAAGCAATAAACAATTAAAAACTTATGCAGTGAACTTTTTGAACAATAAAAATACAATAAAACTTAAGCAATAAACAATTAAAAACTTATGCAATAAACTTTTTGAACAATAAAAATACAATAAAACTTAAGCAATAAACAATTAAAAACTTATGCAATAAACTTTTTAAACAATAAAAATACAATAAAACTTATGCAATAAACTTTTTAAACAATAAAAATACAATAAAACTTAAGAAATAAACAATTAAAAACTTATGCAGTGAACTCCTTAACATGTATTTTAAGCCCCTTTTCTTAACATATATAGGAGAAAGTGTTTTAATTGGTCTGTTCTTTCATCAAACAATTTAATAAACAATACAAAACAAGTGAGTTGTGCCAAAAGTAATGAAGAATGATAACTGCAGTTTTTTCTCTGTATATGTTTGAATGGGGAAGGGGTTTAGAGAACCATCTCAAATGGACAAATGTTTGAATAGGGAAGGGGTTGAGAGAACCACCTCAAATGGACAAATGTGACAAAAGGGTCAACCGAAAAATTCGACAAAATCACAAAATAATTACCAATTGTATAAATGACTCTATCGTTGTTACCTGCAGAAACGAATGGGACTTTTTTCTTCCTCGAATCAATGTCTCTTCCCTGTGCTATGCGGCCACATCTTCACCAGTCAGGGTTACGGCGTATTGATACTTCCTATCCCCAATCGCCAGCATCCGATTTGAAAAAGGACAACTCATTCTTACGCAGAGAGACACCAAACGGAACGGACCTCCTTTTCTTCTTTTCTCTCTCTCTCTCTCTCTCTCTCTCTCTCTCTCACTCTCTCTCTCTCTCTCTCTCTATCCACCTCGGTGTTATCTCTACGCTATCGGCGATTCCACTGGAATAACTACCGCGATAATACCAGGTGCCGGAATCCAGCTTTCTACAAGGAAAATACCACATTCTCCTCAATAAACCTTTTCTGTGACCTTTTATGAAGTTGTTACGTTTGTCATTTCAGAAGCTTGTATCGAATTATGTATTTTATTAGCGTGTGCCCTAAAAGCATTACAACCCCTAAATCTCTCTTTTAATAAAGTTAAATTGATTTTGAACATGTATGTTTATTTAATTACATCGCCATGATAAACAAAGTGAAAAACACAGCATAAAATTATCACATTTTCTACTTGGACAAAGCAGGGAAGGGTAGAGCGGTAGTCCTAGATATATCTAAAGCTTTTGACAGGGTTTGACACGATGGTCTTCTCAGGAAAATCAGATCATACGGTATTACTGGACGAATACTTAATATAGTTAAATCCTTCTTAATAATGAGAGAAGAATCCTGGTTGTCCTCAATAATATGATATAAATGCGGGTGTACTTCAAGGGTCTATTCTTTGACTTTTACTATTCCTAATATTCATAAATGACCTCCTTGATGAAATTGTCTCTGAGATGGATAAGTTTGCTGATGATACCACGCTTTATAACAGGCACAGGGTGGGGGTGGGGAATGAACACATATCTAAGGAAAATGGCTAAAACGCTAGCGAAAGTAGCTTAATGGGGATAAAAATTGATGGTCTCATTCAATGCTGCCAAGACTAAGCTTGTTTCCTTCAATAATTACAAGAAACCTTCTCAAACACCAATAACTATGGCTAACGATACATTAGTACGGCACAATCACGTTGACACACCGGTTCTCGCCAGATCACCGAAGTTAAGCAATATTGAGCCTGGCCAGTACTAGATGGGTAACCATTTGGGAAGGCTAGGCGCTGTATGTACCTTCTGGGAAGGTTGGGTGTGGGACCAGCATCCTCACCCTGTAAAAAGAATTCCTCGCTACAAAAGCATCTACAATGGTCTATGCCCCTCCAGGGGCTCAAGAATATGGATGGGTGGAAAGATACCAGAAAGTAGTTCCTTCAAACTCCTCAGCTGAACGTTCAAATGGAACATGAATTGGAACAGATACATCGAGAGCATTGCCAAGGCTGCTGTATGTACCTTCTGGGAAGGTTGGGTGTGGGATCAGCACCCTCATCGAGAGTATTTCCAAGGCTGCTGCAGAGAAGGTGGGCTCTCTCTACCATTCTAGAAAGTTATGTATGCCTGAAAGTATCCTGTACCTTTACCACGCCATCATCTACCCATGTATGGAATAATGTGTTCACATTTACGCTGGTGCATCTGCTACTAGTCTCTCACTCCTGAACAAAAGGGTTCAAAGAGAATCGCCAACACGACAGTTCCTGAACTTTCATCTAAGTTTCAACCTCTGTCCAATCGACGAAATGTTGTATCACTCTGCCTGTGCTACAAATATTTTAATAGTGGATAATCCGACGAACTACAAGTCCTTGTATCCCCTCAACGTAAATACCCCCAACAAACCCGACAAGCAACTAAATCCCACCCATACACAGTAGAGATCCCTAGATGTAACAAAATCTTCTACTCTAATATTTTCTTACCCCAGAACTGCTCGACTTTAGAACTCCATTTCGAGTCCCTGCTTTCCAAACTGTATTGACATGTAGAAGTTTAAGTATAATGTGAACAGACATCTTGCTGCTCAACTCCCTTCCTAGTATCCCTGCAACTTAACACCTCGACAGTGGCGACTACATAAAGTGGCACTGTGCTTTGTGGTGAAAATGAAAAAAGGATTAAATCACAAACTGAAATGTTGAAAATGTAACAATTCAAATTTATTTACTTGTGTTTACAACAGGTTTGAATTATTTATGCAAATTTAATATATTTTGTTAATGTGTCACTGTAGTTAGATGACCATCTTGAATGTTTGTCTGGTGTTTAGAAAAGCGTCAAATGAACTTTGATATTTTATTTACACTTGAAAAATAAATCTCTCATGTGTGATACTGTATTCATGCTGTCATCTCATTTTGTTTTGCAGACTGTCTCAATTTCTACATATATACCCACACGCATGCATACATACATGTTTCATAATGATAAACGGCCGAAATGCATGAATTATATATATATATATATATATATATATATATATATATATATATATATATATATATATATACTGCATTTCAAATTATTAACGAGTTTACATTCTTTTAAATATTTAAAGAACGAGTAAATAAAAATCCATGAAACTTTGGGAAAGTGCTTACAATACTAGTCAGCTACTCCAGTCAGAAAATAAAAGCATTTAAATCAGTATTAGCGAAACTATTGCAAAAGATAGGAATATTATTAACGAGGTTGAGAAAAAACACTATATACCATTAACTTGTTTATTGAAATAATTTTCAAACATTAAATGAACTAGGAAAAATGCTTAGAACATAATAACTACATAGAAATTATACATTGACATAATTAGTAGGGGATATGCGATCCTTTTTAGGAATGACTTGTAAAAGACGTTGGTCCACAGAATTAGTCAAATTTGTTATTCCTCGTGATACCTCTTGCAGAGTATCCCACAACTCATCTTTGCTCTTAAATTGGCGCCCGCTTGCATAGAGGCGTCGTTTTATGATACTGCAAACGTTCTCAATTGGATTCAAATCTGGTGAATTCGCAGGCCACTCCATCTTCCATAGCCCATAAAACCCCAAATTGTTGCACATACTCTTTGCTTTTGTTTGCTGCATGCGAGGGAGCGTTATTCTGCATAAATATAATGGTTCTTCTGAACGTCAACCGTTGCTTCTTTAGCTATGGTTTAAAGTGCTCATTCAAAAAAGCTATGTAAGCATTTGACGTCATTTGTACGCTTTCTGGGACTCTCCATGGGCCAACTAAGTACCTCCGATAATCCGAACCCAACTCATTATCCCATCACCACCTTGTTCGCATCTTAAATGTAGACGACGATGTCGTCCATCTAGGACCCATCCCTTGCTCCAGTCATCTGGGCCAATACGCACTTCATCCATGAACAAAACTTTTCATTAATTGAATTATTCTTTTATCCGGCTTATTCAAAGATTCTCGACTTGTCTGCCCAGGGTTCTTAACAACTTCACGTTTAATTTAGAGTAGAGAATGGCGTAAAACAACTCTAGATTTACTTTTATCAGCACTCTTACCTATCTTTGTTGATTCCCTGACAAAGTTCCTCATAGTTTGATGGTATCTTCCTATCATTTTCGATATTTCGAGGCTAGTTTTACCTTTTCCTAGCTGTCCTGTAATAGTACTCTTTTCAGAACTACTCAAACCACCTTTACGACCCATTTTATTGACGAAGAAAACTGCCTTGTTAATAATTCGACACGCCTCAAATACCGTGGTTTTAGCAATTACGATGGCAAGTTGTTTACATTGCTCGGACCAGTATAAAAATTTCACAGTAGGTGCAGCTCAGCATTACCAACGTTTCTAAAGTTTTTGATACGAAACTACGGGTAACTTTCTGAAACTGGTAAAAAAATGTTGTTAATAATTTGACACGCAGTGTAAATATATATATATGTATATATATATATATATGTATATATATATATATAACTTAATTTCTAATATTTAATTCAATAAAAGTATTTTACAAAATGGTCGACATGTATATATATATATATATATATATATATATATATGTCGACCTTTTTGTAAAATACTGGTCGACGCGATTGAAAGTAAATATATAAAGGCACAAGATTTCATGTTTCATTTTGATAAATGATCGAAATGTATAAAACATATAAACATATTATATATATATACATATGTATATATTATATATATATACATATGTATATATAATATATATATATACATATGTATATATTATATATATATATATACATATGTATATATATATACATATGTATATATAATATATATATATATACATATGTATATATAATATATATATATACATATGTATATATATAGATATATATATATGTATATATAATATATACATATGTATATATAATATATATACATATGTATATATATACATATATATGTATATAATATATATATACATATGTATATATATGTATATATAATATATATACATATGTATATATGTACATATATATACGTCTATATAATATATATGTATATATACATGTATATATAATATATATATATATAATATATATAATATATATATATATATGAAATAAAATAGAGGTGGAAGGACCTGAATACTCAACGTTTTGCCCGATTTATACGGGCTTTTTCAAGATGGATGGTCATTGATGCGAGAGTCGAAAGATTTAGGGCTATATATAATGATGGGGGACAGCAGAGTGTTTTCCTTATGTAAATTAGATGTATATATATATATATACATTTTATGAGAGAAAATAATAAATTAAAGTAAACTAGCATCGTGAATTATGTTAAAAGTTAAAATATCGTAGAGATTTAAAAGATTGCGTCTGGAAATATAACCGTGATAGATTAAGTAAATAAAATGAAACGAGATTACGAAGGGAGTTTTTAAAAAATTAGAGATAGTTGAATTGGGTAAAAATAGCGTAGTAACTTTAAAGATGGCATCTAAAAATAAGAATAGGAGGTGATAAAATTGGGTCTAAAAATAGACAGTGATAAATGGCCGAAAAGTATAAAACATATAAACAAGATGTTGCATGAGGAACTAATCTCGCTGGAAGATATGAAATGAAACAGGTAGTTGCTTGGCTGCAGAGTGCTTTACAATGTGTTTGTTCAAAGTTTAGTTTTATGTTAAATATTAGCAACATATTTAATGAGTTTGCCTTTTCAATACAACTGGCATGCATAGTTGATTGGTTGTAGAGTGCTTTACAATGTGTTTGACTAAAGTTTATTTTTATGTAAAATATTAGCAACATATTTAATGAGTTTGTCTTTTCAATACAATATAACTGGCATGAGTACTTGATTGGTTGCAGCGTGCTTTACAATGTGTTTGACTAAAATTTATTTTTATTCAAGCAAGGTTGCCACTCTCTGCATTATTCTATATAATTATGTCAGGTTTAACAGCAGAATTTTAAACGTCCGTGGCTGTAGGGATTATATGGTCATAATGTATGGTGCATACCTCATTTGAAACAGGTGGTTCAAGTGTGTGCACAAGAATATTATTATTTCTCTGGTATTTTTCAGCATATGCTCCAACAAACATGCATTCTGTATTAATAAAAAACTCGTGCTTCACAGGAATATAGTATTTTCCCTGTATGTGTTTGCATATGCCCCGACAAACATGCGTTCTGTATAAATAGAAAAACACATGCTTCACAGAAATATAGTATTTTCCTTTAGGTAGGTATCTTTTATTTTCTCGGTAAGAATGTCAGTGGATGTTTTGCTCCACTTTTCGAACTTCGAGTAGTGGTAGCAAAACAGTAGCACCTTCTTTTCTGCAACAGACCACGGCTGAGCTTTTAAGCCTCTTGTATTTTTCTTTCTTCTTGTTGCTGAATTTGATGTTTGGGGGCCAGGACCTCTGTTATCAAGGCCTGATGGCTGACCCTGGTTATCCTCTGTCATGGTTAGAGAGCCAGTTCCAGAGTTCGGAAGGTTTACACCATTGTTTGCATCTTCCCGCCTGGCGTATGAACGGGTTGAAGGGCCCTTTTTATCCTGGGTGCCGACCTGCCAGTATGAGTTTTTATTTTCTTTCATATGTTGTTTTGATTTCCCCATTGTCCACGGCTTTTTATTTCTTATTCAAAGCTGCCCTTTATTGCTAAAGGGGGTGCCCCCGTCTGCAAACTGAGGGACGTGCTGGATGGCTTGAGGAGATAGCACACCATTTCTTTGAATATTTAGTCAGGGTTTACTTCCAATGAAGTGTCCTCATATCAGAATTTCTGACAAACCCCTGTACAGAGAGACCTTAGGCACTCGAGGATAGTGTCTAGTAGGCATTCAGTTTCTCTCAGTATGTGTTTGCATATGCTCCAACAAACATGCATTCTGTATAAATAGAAAAACACGTGCTTCACAGGAATATAGTATTTTCCCTGTGTTTGCATATGCTCCGACAAACAAGCATTCTGTATAAATAGAAAAACACGTGCATCAAAAGAATATAGTATTTCTCCAGTATGTGTTTGCATATGCTCCGACAAACATGCATTCTGTATTAATAGAAATCACGTACTTCACAAGAATATAGTATTTCTCTCTTTTTTTCTTTCTTTGAAGATTGTAATGCTTGGTATGGGGCTGCCAATGTTGCCCTGCTTTTTATTGAAACCAACCTAGTGATTTTTTTAGTATCCTCGCTGTTCCCTTAAGTGCAATGTGTTTGCATATGCTCCAACAAACATGCATTCTGTATAAAAAAAGTTACTTCTTTGTAAAAGAATGACATACTTAACAAGCATGCGGCTTTTCTCCAATATGTTTTATCTGTGATAAACTTACCTTTTGTTTAAATGAAGAACTACATACTTGACAAGAATAAGGTTTTTCTCTTTTTTTATTTATTTTACTTCAGTAAGTATTAAGAGATCAAGGGGCTCCCTCCTGGAGCTAACATTTGATTCTGTTATGATTTAAATTTATATCCGAGGGCTCTTTTAAGAATAGATGTTGTTCCCTTTATGGCTGCTATTTTTCCAGTGTGTGTCTGCGCATGACAGAACAAATCTTACTTCTGGGTAAACAAGAATATGGTTTTTCTCTCTTTTTTTTTCATTTTTCTTCATCTTTTTCTGCTAGGGGAGTGGGACATCCAACAAGATGTCTAACATTTACTCCTATTTTAGTGAGTCCAACCAAGAGCTATTTTCAGTATTCTAGCCGTCCCTTTTAGTGCAATCGTTTTTATTTCACTTGCACTTGGTTCATCTGGTATGCTTGCTATGTGTTCGCATATGACGAAACAAATCTGACTTCTGTGTAAAAGAAACACCACATACTTCACCCGAATATGGTTTTCCTCTTTTTTTTTATTTTTCTTTGAAGATTGTAATGCTGGGTATGGTGCAGCCAAACCAGCTGCCAACATTGTCCAGCTTTTTATTGAAACCAACTGAAGGCTCTTTTTAGTATTCTCGCTGTTCCCTTAAGTGCAATTGTCTGGGTCTCTTTTGCACTTGGTTCACCAGGAATATTAGTTAGTTAGGAATTCAGGTTCTTCTACATAAGCCCTGTGGCACCTATAATAACTGGTATGATTGATATCTCCTTAAGATTCCAGTTTCTTTTCATATCATACATGAGATCTTGGTATTTGATCTGTTTCTTTCAGCTTTGTTCAGTCCGCCATCATTAGGAACACTCAATTCAATCAAGGTTGCAACTCTTTCTGACTTATTCCATATAACTATGTCAGGTTTCACAGCAGCATTTTCAAGGTAGGTGACTGTAGGGATTACATGATCGTAATGTATGGTATATAAGTCATTTCCAACTGTTCTTTCAGGTTGATGTTCCCAGGACTTGCTGCTACACTGGATGTTTAATTTTTTACAGATGGTCCAGTGGAGGTACTTGCATACTCTAGCATGTCTCGCTGTATAGTAGCCGTCCCCTAGCAGAACTTTGCAACTTGATATCAGATGACCAACACTTTCCAATTCTGTATGGCAAAACCTGCATTTTTTGTCATTACTGATCCTTGCCATCTTCTTGAATGCATTGGTCATCAATCCCTGGTCTTGAGCAGCCAATATGACCCTTTCCTGATCCTGGTGGAGGGCTCCCCTTTTGAGACAGTCCAAGGAACATTCTTTATCTATCTTTATCTATGTATTCCTGAGAGAGTTCCCCCCAAAATACTTTGCACGCTGATGTTGCTCCCATTCTTTAAGCTTGTATCATTGGGTACACTGACCTCTATTACGGTCGCTTTTTTGTTTGCTCTGTCCCAAATCACTATATCTAGTTTAACAGTTGGGTTTTCTAGATGTACAACTGTAGGAATTATGTAGTCATAGTGAATGATGTAGTTGTAATTCCCGACTGTTCGTTCGGGTATATGTTCCCAGGATTTTTACTACACTGAACGTTTAGTTTCTTACATATCTTTTAATGAAGGTATTTGCAAACTTTGTTATGGCGATGTGTATAATAGCCGTCTCCAAGTAGGACTTTGCAACTAGAAATCAGATGACCCACACTCTCAACCTCAATGTTGCAGAACCTGCATTTATCATTATTGCTTAGACAACTCATCTTTTTGAAGGCGTATGTCATGAGGCCCTGGTCTTGTGTTGCTACTATCAACCTCTCTTGGTCGTAACAGAGGGATCCACTTTTGAGCCAGTCCAGGGAACCATCCCTATTAATATATTCTTGGGATAGTTCAGTTGGTAGGTATTTTGCCTGTTTATGGTTGGCCCATTCTTTTGTTTTAATACTATTGAACTGGCTAGTGTATTTTTTCTGACTTTTCTGTGCTACGTCAGTTGCAGGCTTGTTTGGTTCTCAGCATCATTTGTAAGGCAATCCTTTCCAAAATGAGTGGCAAGTTCTGTTATAGATTTTGTACTACTTGCTCGGTTCTTATGATAGTCTTTAATTTTCATTAGCTTGGGGTTACAGAAACTTATTATTATTATTACTTGTGTCAAGCCAATTTATGCCTTTCTGAGGCCAATCAATAATGCCAAAACTATATGTTAGTACTGGCATGGCAAGTTGGTTAATTGCTGTAACTTTGTTCTTGTTTGTGATTTCAGTTTTGCAGATTTTTCTTACCTGGCGTAAATATTTTTGGCTTAGTTTCTCTCTCATCTTGGAATGCTGGATGGACTCATTTTCATCAATGCCGAGGTATTTGTATGTTTCCTGTTCATCCAGTTCTCTGATTTCACTATTTTCATTGTGCTGTATGTTTTCAGTAGATATCTTGTTGCCAGCTTTCAGAGTAAACTTAGCACACTTATCCAGCCCGAGCTTCATTTTTATGTCATTGAAAAAAGTGTGAACAATTTTTCGTAAATGACTCAAGTCTTTATCCGAGCTAGCATACAGCTTAAGGTCATCTATGAAAAATAAATGGTTTATTATCTTGGGATATTCCTTTTGGCAGCTGCAGCTTTGATTATAAGCACCTTGGCAGTTCTTTAGGAGCTTACTTAGAGGATCAACTGCTAAGCAAAATAGTAGAGGAGATAAACTGTCTCCTTGGAAGATTCTTTTTTTGATTTTTATGTTTGGAATGGATATCCTTCCCCCGCTATGGTTTAAGGTAATGGATGTTTGCCACTCTTTCATTTGGGCAGCTATACTTTCTCGTATGGTCGGGTGGATCTTGTATAATTCGAAACATTTTAGTATCCACGAATGGGGTACAATATCAAATGCTTTCTGATAATCTATCCATGCCATATTTAAATTCCTTTTTCTTTTCCTGCAATCTTCCAAAATGGTCTTATTGATGAGCAACTGATCTTTGGTGCACAGGCATTTTTTCTAGCACCCTGTTCTTCCTCAAGATAATCTCCGGATGAAAGATGTTCATAAATGTTGTCCGGTATTAATCCAGTTAATAGCTTGTAAATCGTGGTTAGGCAGCATATTTGGTATTTGTTGGGATTTTTAGTTTCTGTGCTTTTAACTATTAAGCTTGTATCGCCTTTTAATAGCCATGATGGTGTCGCTTCATAAGCTTTCAACATTCTGGTGAAACATCTGCTATAATGATCATGCAATGCTAGCTAGTTAGCTGTTTTAACCAGAAGTTAGATATGCTGTCGATGCCAGGTTTCTTGTGATTTGAAGCTCGTGCTAGCTTTGATCTTATTTAATCCGGTATTATTTCTCTTTTGTTTCTCTCTCACTATGAGTTCGCATATGTTGCACTAAATTTGATTTTTCAGAACAAGCATATTGGCACACTTGACAAGTATGTGGCTTTTCCCCAGTATGAGTTCTGATATGTCTCACTAAATCTGATTTTGAAGTGGAAGAATATTTACAAACTTGACAAGCATATGGCTTTTCTCCAGTATGTCTTCTCATATGTTCCACTAAGATTGATTTTTTAGCACAAGAATATCCACACACTTGACAAGAATGTGGCTTTTCCCCAGTGTGAGTTCTCATATGTTTCACTAACATTGATTGTGCAGTACAAGAATATCCACACTCTTTGCATGAATGTGGCTTTTCCCCAGAATGAGTTTTCATATGACTCACTAAATTCGATTTTTGAGAACAAGAATATTTACACACTTGACAAGAATGTGGCTTTTCCCCAGAATGAGTTCTCATATGGATCACTAAGTTTGATTTTATAGCACAAGAATATCCACACAGTTTACAAGAATATGGCTTTTCCCCAGTGTGAGTACTCATATGGATCATTAAGTTTGATTTTTTAGCACAAGAATATCCACACACTTGGCAAGAATGTGGCTTTTCCCCAGTGTGAGTTCTCATATGGATCACTAAGTTTGATTTTTTAGCACAAGAATATCCACACACTTGACAAGAATGTGGCTTTTCCCCAGTGTGAGTTTTCATATGGATCACTAGGTTTGATTTTTTAGCACAAAAATATCCACACACTTGACAAGAATATGGCTTTTCCCCAGAATGTGTTTTAATATGGCTCACTAAATTCGACTTTTGAGAGCAAGAATAATCACACACTTGACAAGAATATGGCTTTTCCCCAGTGTGAGTTCTCACATGTTTCACTAATGTTGATTTTGCAGAACAAGAAAATCCACACACATCACAAGAATGTGGCTTTTTCCCAGTGTGAGTTCTCATATTGGTCACTAAAGTTTTTGAGTACAAGAATATCCACACACTTTACATTTATTTTTCAGTTTGAGTTCCTATATTTTACTCAATCGTATCCGACAAAACGATTATATCCACACACATTATTTTTATTTCATTTATCTTATTAATTTGTTCAAGCTGGGGATGTGGCACTATACAGACGACAAACATCTACCTATTACTTCATATATTTCAACCGAGATATCCTTTTAAACATTTATATTACATTCATGTTGTGTTTTTTTTCACAATTGTTTAGAAAAATTCATTAAATTATATTGTTCAGGTGTCGTTGGAGTGTTCCAAACAAAATTCATTAAATAGTATTGTCCGGTAAATAATACATTTTCTTGCAGATTTCACTGTAGTATTCCAAATAAAGTAATAACCATTTACAACTTAATGTTTAAAATTCACGATCCTCCATTTAAATTGAAATAGGGTTCAATCAGGAACATCTGTAAAAAATAAATAAGTTTAATATTTTTAGTATTTACATGATAGTGTTCCGTTTATTGCTGTCAATATTATTAGATTGAACCACAATATCTAGATTTATTTCATCTAAAAAATCTAAAAAAATCATCAAAAATGACAAGATATTTTATAACTTGACACAGAATAAGTCGATACAAATGTTGCTGAAGTTATTATCTAGGTAAAACATCATTTATTGTTTTGTAAGTGAGAAGAGATAGATTTATATATACAATACTACAATATATATATATATACATGTATCTTAATGTAACAATGAAAGTAAATTACCATATGTCCATCCAAAAAGTATTTATTGTATAAACGTTTTTGCTTTCTTCAATCACGTACGTATAACTGATATATAAATATGCAAAATTATTAAAAATATTGAAACATTATCTTAATGTTTGGTTGTTTTGTACCCAAAAAGACAATAATTTGGTTGTAACTACAAGTGTTTAACTTACAAGTGTGTTAATGTTTCATCTGTCCTTAAATATTGGCTTGAAAACATTTTTAGTTTATTAATTGTCAAATACATTAGCAAATAATTTCAGAATATTAGAAAGACGTCTTGAAAGAATGTGGGTTTTCTCAACCCTGCTAGAAAATTACTTTGGATTATAACTCTCTTGAACGTCTACATTTGCAAATGCATTGAGCATTGTTGCAACATATCGGCAGCTGCAAATACTATAATCATCAAAAGGTAAAAACGAGTTAAATCTAATCGTTTAAGCTCTTACATTCCTATGTTTCATAGAAAAATGTCTTCAATGTTTTATCTTTATGTTCATCCCTAATTGATATGACCGTCAAAATGGTTTTAATAACAGGTTTGTAACTTATCACCGTATTGAATGTTTTATCTTTAAATATTTGTTCATCCCTAATTGATATGAACATCAAAATATTTTTAATAACAGGTTTGTAACTTATCATCAAAAGGTAAAAACGAGTCCATACGTTTAAGCTCTTGCATTCCTATGTTTCATAAGGAATTTCATACCAAAAATGTCTTCAATGTTTTATCTTTATGTTCATCCCTAATTGATATGACCGTCAAAATGGTTTTAATAACAGGTTTGTAACTTATCACCGTATTGAATGTTTTATCTTTAAATATCTGTTCATCCCTAATTGATATGAACATCAAAATATTTTGCATTCCTATGTTTCATAAGGAATTTCATAGCAAAAATGTCTTCGATGTTTTATCTTTATGTTCAACCCTAATTGATATGAACATCAAAATATTTTTACATATTTGTAACTTATCACAGTGTTGAATGTTTAATCTTTTAATATCTGTTCATCTAATTGATATGAACGTCAAACAAATGCTGAGTTCTTTTTAATCAGAGATTCATGCTATTTTTATTCACGTCTGTTATAAAGAATTCCAGAATCAATATTTTTTATTGGATTGCAATAAAAAATAAATTATTTTAAAAGTTATTCAATTTTTAAAGTGTTAAAAAGTAAAAGAAAAAACTTACCTTTCATTTCAGGAATTCAATACAAAAAAGTCGGGATAAATTCGTTTTTTTTTTCTTTTGTGTTAAAACCAGTTTTTTTTTTTTACTTTTGTTTTGTGTGTCCAATTAATAATGTGAATAGTTCCAATTGATTAAGAAATAAAATATGTGAACATATAAAATAATCCAAATAAAAAAATGAAAAACAAGATTTAAATGTGAAATTATTTAAAAAGAAAATCAACTGCTAAAGAAAAAAGAATTTAAATCATCACAAGACGGTGTAATCATTATTTTGTTCCTCGTGTAAAAGATATCCATTCATTAGCTTAACTGTGCCGAATTGTTTTCCTACCAAGTTTAGATTATTTTTTGTCAATGTTTAAGGCTTGTTTGAATTTCTTTAGTAAAATTATTTGGCGTAATGGAAGAAGAACCATCCCCGTGCAAGTATAAATTGGTGTAAAGTGAAAATCTCACATTGGCCTAAAAATGTTCCACCATTAAACTATGAGTCACAACATGTTGCATGTTTTAGTTAAAAATAAGGCCAGTCTTGCACTTATGTCCGGCAAAGTCGAAAGTAAGCTCAACAATTCTAGAAATGTCACATTTGTATTTACACAGTCAGATCATGATATTACGAATTATTAAAATTTTGGTAAATGTGCAGTTTAGCGGCGTCAATAATTAAACAAACAATAATTTATAAAAACTATTTTTATATAAAACATATTATTAGACCCACACCAGAAAAAATTCACTTTTATCATTTTTTCATCATTTTTTATTAGACGAAATGTACGACAATCAAAGCCGCTGTATTGATTTTAAAATTTGCCTTTTCTAAGGTTTGACAGATTAACTTTTTAAAGTCAATTTGACTTTTTTGTGCTTTTTCCTTACAAAAAAAGTATGGCGGCCAAAAACGGCATTTTCAGAGTTCATGAAAGAATATAAAAGATAGCAAATTTGGCCTTAAAAGGGCCAATCTGTCAAACGTTAGAAAGGGCAAATTTTAAAAACATTATGGTGGCCTCGATTGTTATACATTTAATCTAATAAAAATTATGAAAAAAATAATAAAAATTACATTTTTTTCTGGTTTTATTTCAACCTAAGGATCTAATCATGTGTTTTATATAAAAAAAAAAATAATAGTTTTTATAATTTTAGTCCGTCAACTAATTTACACAGCTAAACTACACATTTGCCAGGGTTTTTATTATAATTTCACATTCAGGGCCATTTTTTTCTGTTCTTTACTAAAAACACAACAGCAATTATTTTACTAAATTAATGTTTGTAATTTTTGGATATATTCATTTCAACATGTCGAGTATTGTCTTTTTTTTTACTTAAACGGCAGTTTTGCCCTTTAGTTGTACAAATATCCTCAATCAATATAATCATTAAAAGGGATTCTTAAAAGTCGACACCAGTATCGAGCAAGGGTTTGTTTACATGTAAAACAAACTGTAAATGGATAAAATATAATCACATAATTATTGAAAACGTGATCATGTGATTAAAATTTTATTTAAATTAACCATGTTGTTTAACAAATAAAAAATAATGCAAGATGAAGTTTAAAAATTATTAAATGTGCTTTATTTTATAATTTAAAATTAAAAATATTAAACAATAAAAATAAACTTTTGGATATTATGTATTTTTGGTACCATGCTGAAATAATAATGTTATTATTTTGAAAGTTATTCTTAA
Organism: Euprymna scolopes; assembly: GCF_053919585.1. Lineage (NCBI taxonomy): Eukaryota > Metazoa > Mollusca > Cephalopoda > Sepiida > Sepiolidae > Euprymna > Euprymna scolopes. Next base: position 81,349,128 of record NC_136527.1, on the reverse strand, counting down.
CATGGGGAGGGTGTTTAACCTGACAAAAAACTATTTAAAAATAGCACAGCATCAATAATGCATAAGCACGAAATCTTGGTTTAATTCTGCAGTAGATATTGTCCTCAGATTCATACGATGGCACATGGTACCACGCTAATGTTATATAGTTTTTTTGTGTTTTTTTTCAGTTTAAATTCAAGTTTCACGATATGTTTTTGTTTTTTTTTTCAATTGTAAGGTGGAAACACAAGAATAGTTACAAAACACCCTCCCTCCTCATATTAAGAATGGCTTTCAAAATAATGTTATTATTTCAGCACGGCACAAAAATACATAAGTACCAAAAATTTCATTTTTATTGGTCAATAAAACATATTTAGTCATTTTAAAACTTCATCTTGCATTATATTTTTTAATTTGTTAAATAATGTGGTTAATTTAAATTACATTTTAATCACATGATTACATTTGCGGCAGATTTGATGTTTAGTTGTACAAATAGCCTCGAACTGTGTTATGCAAAAAGGGACATGTTGGGTTGGCACCAATATATTTTCTTTAATGTAAACAGAAGTTTGTTTATATTTACGTGATTATTGAAAATGCAACCCTGTGATTTCAATTTAATTAAAATTAACCACGCTGTTTAACAAATGATCAAAATAAATAATGCCAATACAATAATACGTTATTTAACAAATAAACAATAAATAATGCAAGATAAAGGGTTAAAATGATTAAATGTTTTTTATTTTATAATTTAAAAATAAAAACATTGGACAATAAAAATAAAATGTTGATTTTGTTCTCGAAAAGAAATAATGAAAGACGAAGTTAAATATTGATTAATTTATCACGTGATTATTGAAAATTTAATTATTTAATTATTATAAAATAAAACACATTTAATCATTTTAAAACTTTGTCTTTCATTATTTTTTTATTATTTGTTAAACAACGTATTATTTTTATTGTTCAGTGTTTTAAATTTTATACAATAAAACATTTAATCATCTTAAACCCGTCTTTCATTATTTATTTATGTTTGTTAAACAACATATTATTCGTATTGTTTAATGATTTATATTTTAAATTATAAAATAATGTTAAATTACAAAATAAATCACATTAAATCATTTTAAAATTTTGTTTTTTATTATTTTTTTAATTTTATTTGTTAAACAACATATTATTTGCACTGTTCACTGATTTAAAATTTAAATTATACAATAAAAATGTTAAATTATAAAATAAAACACATTTAATCATTATAAAAATTCATCTGTCATAATTATTTGTTTGTTAAACAACGTATTATTTGTATTGTTCAATGTTTTAAAATCTAAATAAATCAAATTTTAAATTATAAAATAAAACACATTTAATCATTTTAAAACTCCGTCTTTCATTATATATTTTTGTTAAACAACGTATTATTTGTATTGTTCAACGTTTTAAATTTTGAATTATAAAATAAAACATATTTAATTATTTTATTTGTTAAACAACATGGTTAACCTAAAATACATTTTACGTAAACAAACTTGTATATCGGTGTCGACCCAACGTGTCCGTAAAGTAAATTATATGTCGTTTGTTAAATATATTTTAAAGAAACAACAAATAATAATAATAATAATAATAATAATAATAATAATAATAAAATAATGATAATAAAATACTTACCGGGGGGAAAATTAACGTATATGTTGTCATCGAGCGACGAGTTTCACGTTTTAAAAATGCCGACGAGAGAGCTAGTTCGCAGAAAATTAAAAAAAAATAAAAATAAAATGAGATATTTTTGGTGAATATTACGTGTAAAGTTATTTTTTTTTTATTTATTGCAATATTTTAGCATTTTAACAGACAACGAACAAAAGAAAATGACATTTTTTTTTATTCATTGAATTGATTTTAATTCGAATGCTAGATTGCCCCTTTTATGGCCAGATTTTGCGAATTTGGCTCTTAAAAAGCAGTTTAGCCTTAAAAAAAATGTATTTAGCTATTTTTTTTATTTGTCTTAATTTTTTGTTTTTTTGCTTATTTTACATAAATATTTATTTAACAGTAATTATGATAAGAAACGGTGCTTGTCCAGAATCCCACATAAGTAAAGGAAAAGCCATGATTAAAAAAGAAAAAGAAATCGTTAAACTTAAAAAATTGGATTGGCCTTTTAACAAAATAATATTTGTTAGGTACGGACAAAAATTAACGAATAAAGTTAGGGAGGACCTAGTTTTGAAAGCCGATTTATCATAATTTTTTTATACGTCTTCTTCTTATTATAATTGATTATATTTGAAAAATTACAGACTTAAGTTAATTTCCAAAATGAAGAAAATATTTGTAAAAAACTAAAGTTATGAAAACCGTTTTCACGGGAAGCTAACCAATTCAACTAAATTTTGAAATTAAATAAATTCATTGCAACGACCTAATATATTGAATTAAATACAGAAAACGCCTTGTCTATACAAAAAATAGCTTCATTAGCCAATAAATGACCAATTCTGCCCTTCACAAAATCGCGACAAATGGAAGTTTTGTGAACACGAATTTTACAGAAACCCCAAATTTCAAACAGTGTAAAAGCTGTCTGAGAATGACGTCAGTTAATTTAAAGGAGGGAGGTGTGTTAGTTTTCATTCCCCCCCTCCCGGAGGTGTATCCGTACATTCCTATCCTGAACGTTTGTATCATTTTTACAATTTTTTAATTTAATTATTTTTCTACGTTCCTGTTTTCAAATAATTTTTTTTTAAATTAGTGTTCAATATTATATAAAAATTATGCGGAACCTGTAATTTTAAAAAAAATTAAAATATTTTTTGCAATTATAATTTTTTGTATGAAAATATTAAATAAATAATATTTAATTCAATGATAATATCGGTAGTTCGAGAAAATAATTTTTCTTCGAGTTAAATCGAATTAATACGGACTGTAGGTGCATTTTTCATAATGTTCGTGTAAAAATTAATTCTTTTTATTGTTATAATTTAGGATGCTTTATTTTCATAATGTTCGTGTAAAAATTAAATAATTCTTTTTATTGTTATAATTTAGGATGCTTTATTTTCATAATGTTCGTGTAAAAATTAATTCTTTTTTATTGTTATAATTTAGGATGCTTTATTTTCATAATGTTCGTGTAAAAATTAAATAATTATTTTTATTGTTATAATTTAGGATGCTTTATTTTCATAATGTTCGTGTAAAAATTAAATAATTCTTTTTTTTGTTATTATTTAGGATGCTTTATTTTCATAATGTTCGTGTAAAAATTAAATAATTCTTTTTTATTGTTATAATTTAGGATGCTTTATTTTCATAATGTTCGTGTAAAAATTAAATAATTCTTTTTTTTGTTATAATTTAGGATGCTTTATTTTCATAATGTTCGTGTAAAAATTAAATAATTCTTTTTTTTTGTTATAATTTAGGATGCTTTATTTTCATAATGTTCGTGTAAAAATTAAATAATTCTTTTTATTGTTATAATTTAGGATGCTTTATTTTTATAATGTTCGTGTAAAAATTAATTCTTTTTTATTGTTATAATTTAGGATGCTTTATTTTCATAATGTTCGTGTAAAAATTAAATAATTCTTTTTATTGTTATAATTTAGGATGCTTTATTTTCATAATGTTCGTGTAAAAATTAATTCTTTTTTATTGTTATAATTTAGGATGCTTTATTTTCATAATGTTCGTGTAAAAATTAAATAATTCTTTTTATTGTTATAATTTAGGATGCTTTATTTTCATAATGTTCGTGTAAAAATTAAATAATTCTTTTTTTTGTTATTATTTAGGATGCTTTATTTTCATAATGTTCGTGTAAAAATTAAATAATTCTTTTTTATTGTTATAATTTAGGATGCTTTATTTTCATAATGTTCGTGTAAAAATTAAATAATTCTTTTTATTGTTATAATTTAGGATGCTTTATTTTCATAATGTTCGTGTAAAAATTAAATAATTCTTTTTTTTTGTTATAATTTAGGATGCTTTATTTTCATAATGTTCGTGTAAAAATTAAATAATTCTTTTTATTGTTATAATTTAGGATGCTTTATTTTTATAATGTTCGTGTAAAAATTAATTAATTCTTTTTTTTTGTTATAATTTAGGATGCTTTATTTCCATAATGTTCGTGTAAAAATTAAATAATTATTTTTTTTGTTATAATTTAGGATGCTTTATTTTCATAATGGTCGTGTAAAAATTAAATAATTCTTTTTTTTGTTATAATTTAGGATGCTTTATTTTCATAATGTTCGTGTAAAAATTAAATAATTCTTTTTTTTGTTATAATTTAGGATGCTTTATTTTCATAATGTTCGTGTAAAAATTAAATAATTCTTTTTATTGTTATAATTTAGGATGCTTTATTTTCATAATGTTCGTGTAAAAATTAAATAATTCTTTTTATTGTTATAATTTAGGATGCTTTATTTTCATAATGTTCGTGTAAAAATTAAATAATTCTTTTTTTTTGTTATAATTTAGGATGCTTTATTTTCATAATGTTCGTGTAAAAATTAAATAATTCCTTTTATTGTTATAATTTAGGATGCTTTATTTTCATAATGTTCGTGTAAAAATTAAATAATTCTTTTTATTGTTATAATTTAGGATGCTTTATTTTCATAATGTTCGTGTAAAAATTAAATAATTCTTTTTTTTTGTTATAATTTAGGATGCTTTATTTTCATAATGTTCGTGTAAAAATTAAATAATTCCTTTTATTGTTATAATTTAGGATGCTTTATTTTCATAATGTTCGTGTAAAAATTAAATAATTCCTTTTATTGTTATAATTTAGGATGCTTTATTTTCATAATGTTCGTGTAAAAATTAAATAATTCCTTTTATTGTTATAATTTAGGATGCTTTATTTTCATAATGTTCGTGTAAAAATTAAATAATTCTTTTTATTGTTATAATTTAGGATGCTTTATTTTCATAATGTTCGTGTAAAAATTAAATAATTCCTTTTATTGTTATAATTTAGGATGCTTTATTTTCATAATGTTCGTGTAAAAATTAAATAATTCCTTTTATTGTTATAATTTAGGATGCTTTATTTTCATAATGTTCGTGTAAAAATTAAATAATTCCTTTTATTGTTATAATTTAGGATGCTTTATTTTCATAATGTTCGTGTAAAAATTAAATAATTCCTTTTATTGTTATAATTTAGGATGCTTTATTTTCATAATGTTCGTGTAAAAATTAAATAATTCCTTTTATTGTTATAATTTAGGATGCTTTATTTTCATAATGTTCGTGTAAAAATTAAATAATTCCTTTTATTGTTATAATTTAGGATGCTTTATTTTCATAATGTTCGTGTAAAAATTAATTAATTCTTTTTTTTGTTATAATTTAGGATGCTTTATTTTCATAATGTTCGTGTAAAAATTAATTAATTCTTTTTTTTGTTATAATTTAGGATGCTTTATTTTCATAATGTTCGTGTAAAAATTAAATAATTCCTTTTTTGTTATAATTTAGGATGCTTTATTTTCATAATGTTCGTGTAAAAATTAATAAATTCTTTTTATTGTTATAATTTAGGATGCTTTATTTTCATAATGTTCGTGTAAAAATTAAATAATTCCTTTTATTGTTATAATTTAGGATGCTTTATTTTCATAATGTTCGTGTAAAAATTAAATAATTCTTTTTTTTGTTATAATTTAGGATGCTTTATTTTCATAATGTTCGTGTAAAAATTAAATAATTCTTTTTTTTTGTTATAATTTAGGATGCTTTATTTTCATAATGTTCGTGTAAAAATTAAATAATTCCTTTTATTGTTATAATTTAGGATGCTTTATTTTCATAATGTTCGTGTAAAAATTAAATAATTCTTTTTTTTTGTTATAATTTAGGATGCTTTATTTTCATAATGTTCGTGTAAAAATTAAATAATTCCTTTTATTGTTATAATTTAGGATGCTTTATTTTCATAATGTTCGTGTAAAAATTAAATAATTCTTTTTTTTTTGTTATAATTTAGGATGCTTTATTTTCATAATGTTCGTGTAAAAATTAAATAATTTCTTTTATTGTTATAATTTAGGATGCTTTATTTTCATAATGTTCGTGTAAAAATTAAATAATTCCTTTTTTTGTTATAATTTAGGATGCTTTATTTTCATAATGTTCGTGTAAAAATTAAATAATTCCTTTTATTGTTATAATTTAGGATGCTTTATTTTCATAATGTTCCTGTAAAAATTAAATAATTCTTTTTATTGTTATAATTTAGGATGCTTTATTTTCATAATGTTCGTGTAAAAATTAAATAATTCTTTTTTATTGTTATAATTTAGGATGCTTTATTTTCATAATGTTCGTGTAAAAATTAAATAATTCTTTTTATTGTTATAATTTTGGATGCTTAATTTTCATAATGTTAGTGTAAAAATTAAATAATTCTTTTTATTTGTTATAATTTAGGATGCTTTATTTTCATAATGTTCGTGTAAAAATTAAATAATTCTTTTTATTGTTATAATTTAGGATGCTTTATTTTCATAATGTTCGTGTAAAAATTAAATAATTCCTTTTATTGTTATAATTTAGGATGCTTTATTTTCATAATGTTCGTGTAAAAATTAAATAATTCTTTTTATTGTTATAATTTAGGATGCTTTATTTTCATAATGTTCGTGTAAAAATTAATTCTTTTTTTTGTTATAATTTAGGATGCTTTATTTTCATAATGTTCGTGTAAAAATTAATTCTTTTGATTGTTATAAGTTAGGATGCTTTATTTTCATAATGTTCGTGTAAAAATTAAATAATTATTTTTTTTGTTATAATTTAGGATGCTTTATTTTCATAATGTTCGTGTAAAAATTAAATAATTCTTTTTATTGTTTTAATTTAGGATGCTTTATTTTCATAATGTTCGTGTAAAAATTAAATAATTCTTTTTTTTTTGTTATAATTTAGGATGCTTTATTTTCATAATGTTCGTGTAAAAATTAAATAATTCTTTTTTTTGTTATAATTTAGGATGCTTTATTTTCATAATGTTCGTGTAAAAATTAAATAATTCTTTTTATTGTTATAATTTAGGATGCTTTATTTTCATAATGTTCGTGTAAAAATTAATTCTTTTTTATTGTTATAATTTAGGATGCTTTATTTTCATAATGTTCGTGTAAAAATTAAATAATTCTTTTTATTGTTATAATTTAGGATGCTTTATTTTCATAATGTTCGTGTAAAAATTAAATAATTCTTTTTTTTTGTTATAATTTAGGATGCTTTATTTTCATAATGTTCGTGTAAAAATTAAATAATTCCTTTTATTGTTATAATTTAGGATGCTTTATTTTCATAATGTTCGTGTAAAAATTAAATAATTCTTTTTATTGTTATAATTTAGGATGCTTTATTTTCATAATGTTCGTGTAAAAATTAAATAATTCCTTTTATTGTTATAATTTAGGATGCTTTATTTTCATAATGTTCGTGTAAAAATTAAATAATTCCTTTTATTGTTATAATTTAGGATGCTTTATTTTCATAATGTTCGTGTAAAAATTAAATAATTCTTTTTTTTGTTATAATTTAGGATGCTTTATTTTCATAATGTTCGTGTAAAAATTAAATAATTCTTTTTATTGTTATAATTTAGGATGCTTTATTTTCATAATGTTCGTGTAAAAATTAAATAATTCTTTTTATTGTTATAATTTAGGATGCTTTATTTTCATAATGTTCGTGTAAAAATTAAATAATTCCTTTTATTGTTATAATTTAGGATGCTTTATTTTCATAATGTTCGTGTAAAAATTAAATAATTCCTTTTATTGTTATAATTTAGGATGCTTTATTTTCATAATGTTCGTGTAAAAATTAAATAATTCTTTTTTTTGTTATAATTTAGGATGCTTTATTTTCATAATGTTCGTGTAAAAATTAAATAATTCTTTTTTTTTTGTTATAATTTAGGATGCTTTATTTTCATAATGTTCGTGTAAAAATTAAATAATTCTTTTTATTGTTATAATTTAGGATGCTTTATTTTCATAATGTTCGTGTAAAAATTAAATAATTCTTTTTTTTTTGTTATAATTTAGGATGCTTTATTTTCATAATGTTCGTGTAAAAATTAAATAATTCCTTTTATTGTTATAATTTAGGATGCTTTATTTTCATAATGTTCGTGTAAAAATTAAATAATTCTTTTTTTTTTGTTATAATTTAGGATGCTTTATTTTCATAATGTTCGTGTAAAAATTAAATAATTCTTTTTTTTTGTTATAATTTAGGATGCTTTATTTTCATAATGTTCGTGTAAAAATTAAATAATTCTTTTTATTGTTATAATTTAGGATGCTTTATTTTCATAATGTTCGTGTAAAAATTAAATAATTCTTTTTTTTTTGTTATAATTTAGGATGCTTTATTTTCATAATGTTCGTGTAAAAATTAAATAATTCCTTTTATTGTTATAATTTAGGATGCTTTATTTTCATAATGTTCGTGTAAAAATTAAATAATTCTTTTTTTTGTTATAATTTAGGATGCTTTATTTTCATAATGTTCGTGTAAAAATTAAATAATTCTTTTTTTTTTGTTATAATTTAGGATGCTTTATTTTCATAATGTTCGTGTAAAAATTAAATAATTCTTTTTTATTGTTATAATTTAGGATGCTTTATTTTCATAATGTTCGTGTAAAAATTAAATAATTCTTTTTTTTTTGTTATAATTTAGGATGCTTTATTTTCATAATGTTCGTGTAAAAATTAAATAATTCTTTTTATTGTTATAATTTAGGATGCTTTATTTTAATAATGTTCGTGTAAAAATTAAATAATTCTGTTTTTTGTTATAATTTAGGATGCTTTATTTTCATAATGTTCGTGTAAAAATTTAATAATTCTTTTTTTTGTTATAATTTAGGATGCTTTATTTTCATAATGTTCGTGTAAAAATTAAATAATTATTTTTTTTGTTATAATTTAGGATGCTTTATTTTCATAATGTTCGTGTAAAAATTAAATAATTCTTTTTATTGTTATAATTTAGGATGCTTTATTTTCATAATGTTCGTGTAAAAATTAAATAATTCTTTTTTTTTTGTTATAATTTAGGATGCTTTATTTTCATAATGTTCGTGTAAAAATTAAATAATTCTTTTTTATTGTTATAATTTAGGATGCTTTATTTTCATAATGTTCGTGTAAAAATTAAATAATTCCTTTTATTGTTATAATTTAGGATGCTTTATTTTCATAATGTTCGTGTAAAAATTAAATAATTCCTTTTATTGTTATAATTTAGGATGCTTTATTTTCATAATGTTCGTGTAAAAATTAAATAATTCTTTTTTATTGTTATAATTTAGGATGCTTTATTTTCATAATGTTCGTGTAAAAATTAAATAATTCTTTTTTATTGTTATAATTTAGGATGCTTTATTTTCATAATGTTCGTGTAAAAATTAAATAATTCTTTTTTTTTTGTTATAATTTAGGATGCTTTATTTTCATAATGTTCGTGTAAAAATTAAATAATTCTTTTTTATTGTTATAATTTAGGATGCTTTATTTTCATAATGTTCGTGTAAAAATTAAATAATTCCTTTTATTGTTATAATTTAGGATGCTTTATTTTCATAATGTTCGTGTAAAAATTAAATAATTCCTTTTATTGTTATAATTTAGGATGCTTTATTTTCATAATGTTCGTGTAAAAATTAAATAATTCTTTTTTATTGTTATAATTTAGGATGCTTTATTTTCATAATGTTCGTGTAAAAATTAAATAATTCTTTTTTATTGTTATAATTTAGGATGCTTTATTTTCATAATGTTCGTGTAAAAATTAAATAATTCTTTTTTTTTTGTTATAATTTAGGATGCTTTATTTTCATAATGTTCGTGTAAAAATTAAATAATTCTTTTTTATTGTTATAATTTAGGATGCTTTATTTTCATAATGTTCGTGTAAAAATTAAATAATTCTTTTTATTGTTATAATTTAGGATGCTTTATTTTCATAATGTTCGTGTAAAAATTATTCTTTTTTTTGTTATAATTTAGGATGCTTTATTTTCATAATGTTCGTGTAAAAATTAATTCTTTTTATTGTTATAATTTAGGATGCTTTATTTTCATAATGTTCGTGTAAAAATTAATTCTTTTTATTGTTATAATTTAGGATGCTTTATTTTCATAATGTTCGTGTAAAAATTAAATAATTATTTTTTTTGTTATAATTTAGGATGCTTTATTTTCATAATGTTCGTGTAAAAATTAAATAATTCTTTTTATTGTTATAATTTAGGATGCTTTATTTTCATAATGTTCGTGTAAAAATTAAATAATTCTTTTTTTTTGTTATAATTTAGGATGCTTTATTTTCATAATGTTCGTGTAAAAATTAAATAATTCTTTTTTTTGTTATAATTTAGGATGCTTTATTTTCATAATGTTCGTGTAAAAATTAAATAATTCTTTTTATTGTTATAATTTAGGATGCTTTATTTTCATAATGTTCGTGTAAAAATTAAATAATTCTTTTTATTGTTATAATTTAGGATGCTTTATTTTCATAATGTTCGTGTAAAAATTAATTCTTTTTTATTGTTATAATTTAGGATGCTTTATTTTCATAATGTTCGTGTAAAAATTAAATAATTCCTTTTATTGTTATACTTTAGGATGCTTTATTTTCATAATGTTCGTGTAAAAATTAAATAATTCTTTTTATTGTTATAATTTAGGATGCTTTATTTTCATAATGTTCGTGTAAAAATTAAATAATTCTTTTTTTTTTGTTATAATTTAGGATGCTTTATTTTCATAATGTTCGTGTAAAAATTAATTCTTTTTATTGTTATAATTTAGGATGCTTTATTTTCATAATGTTCGTGTAAAAATTAATTCTTTTTTTTGTTATAATTTAGGATGCTTTATTTTCATAATGTTCGTGTAAAAATTAATTCTTTTTATTGTTATAATTTAGGATGCTTTATTTTCATAATGTTCGTGTAAAAATTAATTCTTTTTATTGTTATAATTTAGGATGCTTTATTTTCATAATGTTCGTGTAAAAATTAAATAATTCTTTTTATTGTTATAATTTAGGATGCTTTATTTTCATAATGTTCGTGTAAAAATTAAATAATTCCTTTTATTGTTATAATTTAGGATGCTTTATTTTCATAATGTTCGTGTAAAAATTAAATAATTCTTTTTATTATTATAATTTAGGATGCTTTATTTTCATAATGTTCGTGTAAAAATTAAATAATTCTTTTTTATTGTTATAATTTAGGATGCTTTATTTTCATAATGTTCGTGTAAAAATTAAATAATTCCTTTTATTGTTATAATTTAGGATGCTTTATTTTCATAATGTTCGTGTAAAAATTAAATAATTCTTTTTATTGTTATAATTTAGGATGCTTTATTTTCATAATGTTCGTGTAAAAATTAAATAATTCTTTTTTTTTTGTTATAATTTAGGATGCTTTATTTTCATAATGTTCGTGTAAAAATTAAATAATTCTTTTTTATTGTTATAATTTAGGATGCTTTATTTTCATAATGTTCGTGTAAAAATTAAATAATTCCTTTTATTGTTATAATTTAGGATGCTTTATTTTCATTATGTTCGTGTAAAAATTAAATAATTCTTTTTTTTGTTATAATTTAGGATGCTTTATTTTCATAATGTTCGTGTAAAAATTAAATAATTCTTTTTATTGTTATAATTTAGGATGCTTTATTTTCATAATGTTCGTGTAAAAATTAAATAATTCTTTTTATTGTTATAATTTAGGATGCTTTATTTTAATGATGTTCGTGTAAAAATTAAATAATTCTTTTTTTTGTTATAATTTAGGATGCTTTATTTTCATAATGTTCGTGTAAAAATTAAATAATTCCTTTTATTGTTATAATTTAGGATGCTTTATTTTCATAATGTTCGTGTAAAAATTAAATAATTCTTTTTATTTTGTTATAATTTAGGATGCTTTATTTTCATAATGTTCGTGTAAAAATTAAATAATTCTTTTTATTGTTATAATTTAGGATGCTTTATTTTCATAATGTTCGTGTAAAAATTAAATAATTCTTTTTATTTTGTTATAATTTAGGATGCTTTATTTTCATAATGTTCGTGTAAAAATTAAATAATTCTTTTTATTGTTATAATTTAGGATGCTTTATTTTCATAATGTTCGTGTAAAAATTAAATAATTCTTTTTATTGTTATAATTTAGGATGTTTTATTTTCATAATGTTCGTGTAAAAATTAAATAATTCTTTTTATTGTTATAATTTAGGATGCTTTATTTTCATAATGTTCGTGTAAAAATTAAATAATTCTTTTTTTTGTTATAATTTAGGATGCTTTATTTTCATAATGTTCGTGTAAAAATTAAATAATTCTTTTTTTTGTTATAATTTAGGATGCTTTATTTTCATAATGTTCGTGTAAAAATTAAATAATTCTTTTTATTGTTATAATTTAGGATGCTTTATTTTCATAATGTTCCTGTAAAAATTAAATAATTCTTTTTATTGTTATAATTTAGGATGCTTTATTTTCATAATGTTCGTGTAAAAATTAAATAATTCTTTTTATTTTGTTATAATTTAGGATGCTTTATTTTCATAATGTTCGTGTAAAAATTAAATAATTCTTTTTATTTTGTTATAATTTAGGATGCTTTATTTTCATAATGTTCGTGTAAAAATTAAATAATTCTTTTTATTGTTATAATTTAGGATGCTTTATTTTCATAATGTTCGTGTAAAAATTAAATAATTCTTTTTATTTTGTTATAATTTAGGATGCTTTATTTTCATAATGTTCGTGTAAAAATTAAATAATTCTTTTTATTTTGTTATAATTTAGGATGCTTTATTTTCATAATGTTCGTGTAAAAATTAAATAATTCTTTTTATTGTTATAATTTAGGATGTTTTATTTTCATAATGTTCGTGTAAAAATTAAATAATTCTTTTTATTGTTATAATTTAGGATGCTTTATTTTCATAATGTTCGTGTAAAAATTAAATAATTCTTTTTATTGTTATAATTTAGGATGCTTTATTTTCATAATGTTCGTGTAAAAATTAAATAATTCTTTTTATTGTTATAATTTAGGATGCTTTATTTTCATAATGTTCGTGTAAAAATTAAATAATTCTTTTTATTGTTATAATTTAGGATGCTTTATTTTCATAATGTTCGTGTAAAAATTAAATAATTCTTTTTATTTTGTTATAATTTAGGATGCTTTATTTTCATAATGTTCGTGTAAAAATTAAATAATTCTTTTTATTTTGTTATAATTTAGGATGCTTTATTTTCATAATGTTCGTGTAAAAATTAAATAATTCTTTTTATTGTTATAATTTAGGATGTTTTATTTTCATAATGTTCGTGTAAAAATTAAATAATTCTTTTTATTGTTATAATTTAGGATGCTTTATTTTCATAATGTTCGTGTAAAAATTAAATAATTCTTTTTATTTTGTTATAATTTAGGATGCTTTATTTTCATAATGTTCGTGTAAAAATTAAATAATTCTTTTTATTTTGTTATAATTTAGGATGCTTTATTTTCATAATGTTCGTGTAAAAATTAAATAATTCTTTTTATTGTTATAATTTAGGATGCTTTATTTTCATAATGTTCGTGTAAAAATTAAATAATTCTTTTTATTTTGTTATAATTTAGGATGCTTTATTTTCATAATGTTCGTGTAAAAATTAAATAATTCTTTTTATTGTTATAATTTAGGATGCTTTATTTTCATAATGTTCGTGTAAAAATTAAATAATTCTTTTTATTGTTATAATTTAGGATGTTTTATTTTCATAATGTTCGTGTAAAAATTAAATAATTCTTTTTATTGTTATAATTTAGGATGCTTTATTTTCATAATGTTCGTGTAAAAATTAAATAATTCTTTTTTTTGTTATAATTTAGGATGCTTTATTTTCATAATGTTCGTGTAAAAATTAAATAATTCTTTTTTTTGTTATAATTTAGGATGCTTTATTTTCATAATGTTCGTGTAAAAATTAAATAATTCTTTTTATTGTTATAATTTAGGATGCTTTATTTTCATAATGTTCCTGTAAAAATTAAATAATTCTTTTTATTGTTATAATTTAGGATGCTTTATTTTCATAATGTTCGTGTAAAAATTAAATAATTCTTTTTATTGTTATAATTTAGGATGCTTTATTTTCATAATGTTCGTGTAAAAATTAAATAATTCTTTTTATTGTTATAATTTAGGATGCTTTATTTTCATAATGTTCGTGTAAAAATTAAATAATTCCTTTTATTGTTATAATTTAGGATGCTTTATTTTCATAATGTTCGTGTAAAAATTAAATAATTCCTTTTATTGTTATAATTTAGGATGCTTTATTTTCATAATGTTCGTGTAAAAATTAAATAATTCTTTTTATTGTTATAATTTAGGATGCTTTATTTTCATAATGTTCGTGTAAAAATTAAATAATTCTTTTTATTGTTATAATTTAGGATGCTTTATTTTCATAATGTTCGTGTAAAAATTAAATAATTCTTTTTATTGTTATAATTTAGGATGCTTTATTTTCATAATGTTCATGTAAAAATTAAATAATTCTTTTTATTGTTATAATTTAGGATGATTTATTTTCATAATGTTCGTGTAAAAATTAAATAATTCTTTTTATTGTTATAATTTAGGATGTTTTATTTTCATAATGTTCGTGTAAAAATTAAATAATTCTTTTTATTGTTATAATTTAGGATGCTTTATTTTCATAATGTTCCTGTAAAAATTAAATAATTCTTTTTTTGTTATAATTTAGGATGCTTTATTTTCATAATGTTCGTGTAAAAATTAAATAATTCTTTTTTTTGTTATAATTTAGGATGCTTTATTTTCATAATGTTCGTGTAAAAATTAAATAATTCTTTTTATTTTGTTATAATTTAGGATGCTTTATTTTCATAATGTTCGTGTAAAAATTAAATAATTCTTTTTATTTTGTTATAATTTAGGATGCTTTATTTTCATAATGTTCGTGTAAAAATTAAATAATTCTTTTTATTGTTATAATTTAGGATGCTTTATTTTCATAATGTTCGTGTAAAAATTAAATAATTCTTTTTATTGTTATAATTTAGGATGTTTTATTTTAATAATGTTCGTGTAAAAATTAAATAATTCTTTTTATTGTTATAATTTAGGATGCTTTATTTTCATAATGTTCGTGTAAAAATTAAATAATTCTTTTTTTTGTTATAATTTAGGATGCTTTATTTTCATAATGTTCGTGTAAAAATTAAATAATTCTTTTTTTTGTTATAATTTAGGATGCTTTATTTTCATAATGTTCGTGTAAAAATTAAATAATTCTTTTTATTGTTATAATTTAGGATGCTTTATTTTCATAATGTTCCTGTAAAAATTAAATAATTCTTTTTATTGTTATAATTTAGGATGCTTTATTTTCATAATGTTCGTGTAAAAATTAAATAATTCTTTTTATTGTTATAATTTAGGATGCTTTATTTTCATAATGTTCGTGTAAAAATTAAATAATTCCTTTTATTGTTATAATTTAGGATGCTTTATTTTCATAATGTTCGTGTAAAAATTAAATAATTCCTTTTATTGTTATAATTTAGGATGCTTTATTTTCATAATGTTCGTGTAAAAATTAAATAATTCTTTTTATTGTTATAATTTAGGATGCTTTATTTTCATAATGTTCGTGTAAAAATTAAATAATTCTTTTTATTGTTATAATTTAGGATGCTTTATTTTCATAATGTTCGTGTAAAAATTAAATAATTCTTTTTATTTGTTATAATTTAGGATGCTTTATTTTCATAATGTTCGTGTAAAAATTAAATAATTCTTTTTATTGTTATAATTTAGGATGCTTTATTTTCATAATGTTCGTGTAAAAATTAAATAATTCTTTTTATTTGTTATAATTTAGGATGCTTTATTTTCATAATGTTCCTGTAAAAATTAAATAATTCTTTTTATTGTTATAATTTAGGATGCTTTATTTTCATAATGTTCGTGTAAAAATTAAATAATTCCTTTTATTGTTATAATTTAGGATGCTTTATTTTCATAATGTTCGTGTAAAAATTAAATAATTCTTTTTTATTGTTATAATTTAGGATGCTTTATTTTCATAATGTTCGTGTAAAAATTAAATAATTCTTTTTTATTGTTATAATTTAGGATGCTTTATTTTCATAATGTTCGTGTAAAAATTAAATAATTCTTTTTTTTTTGTTATAATTTAGGATGCTTTATTTTCATAATGTTCGTGTAAAAATTAAATAATTCTTTTTATTGTTATAATTTAGGATGCTCTATTTTCATAATGTTCGTGTAAAAATTAAATAATTCTTTTTATTGTTATAATTTAGGATGCTTTATTTTCATAATGTTTGTGTAAAAATTAAATAATTCTTTTTTTTTGTTATAATTTAGGATGCTTTATTTTCATAATGTTCGTGTAAAAATTAATTAATTCTTTTTATTGTTATAATTTAGGATGCTTTATTTTCATAATGTTTGTGTAAAAATTAAATAATTCTTTTTTTTTGTTATAATTTAGGATGCTTTATTTTCATAATGTTCGTGTAAAAATTAATTAATTCTTTTTATTGTTATAATTTAGGATGCTTTATTTTCATAATGTTCGTGTAAAAATTAAATAATTCTTTTTATTGTTATAATTTAGGATGCTTTATTTTCATAATGTTCGTGTGAAAATTAAATAATTCTTTTTTATTGTTATAATTTAGGATGCTTTATTTTCATAATGTTCGTGTAAAAATTAAATAATTCTTTTTATTGTTATAATTTAGGATGCTTTATTTTCATAATGTTCGTGTAAAAATTAAATAATTCTTTTTATTGTTATAATTTAGGATGCTTTATTTTCATAATGTTCGTGTAAAAATTAAATAATTCTTTTTTTTTGTTATAATTTAGGATGCTTTATTTTCATAATGTTTGTGTAAAAATTAAATAATTCTTATTTGTTATGATTTTTGTTGAATTTTTAAGTAAAGGGAGGGGTAAAAATGTTTATACATTCTGAGCATCGGCATTCATTTTGCCCGTACCTAATATTTGTCAATGACAAATATTTTTGCTTTTCGATAATTTTTTTAATTTTAAAAAAAGAAAAAAAACATCTATTTTATAAATTAAAAAGTTGAGTGCTATGATAACTAAATTAATTACAGTTATCTTCCAGTGTTTTTATTTTCGTTTTTTTTTCAGGAGTGGTGCAATGGAAGCTCTTGGTGTATTTTTTAGCGACTTGTTTGGATTATTTCCGTAGCAGACCATCTTTTCTGATTCTGTCTGATTGATAAGATAGTCTTGTCAAAAATGTGTTGGCTCTTGTTTCGTGATGTTGATGTATATTTTCACGTTTTGATTTGGGGAACTCATCAGCTTACTGCTCACAATATTCGCACAATGCTGATGGTCAATTTCTAAGAAACTCATACGTCATGCCCCTCTGGGCAGATACACTCCAGGCCGACACCTTTATTTTGTGGGAGCCTTTCCTAGTCTCAAACAAAAACACGCGTTCACATCTCAAGCTATATTACTTGTCATATACATACGCGCACACAAACATACGTGCGCACGTCCACACACGTACATATATTCATGTTCACATACATACACTCACATTCATGTGTATATACACACATGCTAACGTACACACATGTACTCACACATGCGCACACGTACGCACACAGATGGACGACGTCACTTCCTTTCAATGGAAATCCACACATGTGCAAAGACTACGAGAAACAAGTATAAACCAAAGAGCAATAACCGGCTTCTTTCTTTTAGGACCAGCTCTCGGGTTGAGAGGTTCGACGAACCAGCCATCTCCCTTTCGGGAGGCACGTGCGTCACCTCCCCTGCTACTATGTAGGGGCACGAGCTAACAGACCGTACGTACACTTTATACGCTTTCTATCTCCATGGCCTGGATTGACTTTTTCTCATTCTCTCTCTATACTACAACAGACTTTTCTCCTCACCAGCGAACAGCGAGAGATGCACACCAAACTGAATTGACTTTCTTTCTTTCTCTCTCTACAACAATAGTCTTTCTCCTTCTCACCAGTAAACAGCGAGAGACGAACGCGGACATGAACACGTGTTGTACCCTTTTCTTTCATTTGTTTCTTCGCGAAATAAATTCCTGTTCGTTTAATTCCAGTAATCGCGTTGTTCGTTCCTTCCTCAAAGCAATTCATTTTTCCTTTCCCAATTCAAATCATTTCTCCTATTTTGTACGACTGGGGGATATGTATAATATATCCACCAGTCCACTACAATTTTCTGCATGTTATTCTGCAGTGTCAATATTTGTTCGTGTTTTAATGTCCAGTCTGTTAATGGCCAGTAAAGAAACTTTCATAAAACACTCAACTAGCTACAACAACTATCAACAGTACCCTCACTTTCTATCTTGGAGTACATCTAATGACAGATTCCATGAACAAAGTTTATTTCCAAGAAATGCCGACTTGTTTAACTTGGGAATAGCACAGGAAACAGATATATATATATATATATATATATATATATATATATATATATATATATATATATATATATATATATATTTACTTGATTCCTCCAGCCTTGACAGACGTGTTTTAAATGTTCTCTCCAGTGCTTTTTCTTTTAATGATTTGGAATTCATTCCATTTGCGATTTTTTCCAAGGAACTCTGCCTTTTGGATCATTTTGGACCATTTGGAATTTACCCATTGGATTGGAAATTTTGAATTCGACCGTTTTGGATTTTACCATTCTTGGATTTTTTACCCTTCACCGGACTATCCATTCATGTGAAATCTTTTTATCATTTTTCTTCTACCTCCTATTCCCTTTACCTCACCTTTTTTTTTTAACCAAGTAAGATCTGTGACTTACTTGTAGTTTCATTAAATACTTTTATATGCAAAATCCGAACCTGCATTTTGCTACTTCCTGCCCTCTGATAAGAAGGAGACTATTTCTTTGAAACTCTGCGGATTAAGGACTATCCACTTATCTTGTGCTTCCTTTTTTTAAAATTAAATATGTTTTTAACTCTTTTTTTAAGATGTCTTTTTACATGTTTTATTAATTATTTGTTCATATATATATATATATATATATATATATATATATATATATATATATAACTACTTCATTTACTCACATAAAATTAATATACAAAAGTATAAATTTATGCGTAAACTTAAAGTATTTACTTCAAAAGTGCTCAATACGTAGGTAGAGCTAGTTAGTAAGTTATAAAATATATATGGCGATTAAGCTACACTGAATATTCTGCGTTTCACCCACTCTAGGACTCTTCAGGCTTATGCGCATAAGCCTGAAGTGTCCTAGAGTGGATGAAATGCAGAATATTCAGTGTAGCTTAATCACCATATATATTTTATAACTTACTATATATATATATATATGTGTGTGTGTGTGTGTGTGTAAGTGTGTGTGTTTGTGTTTATGTCTGTGTACATTTTCCTACGCAATAACTCTGTCAATTTTCAGTCTACAAACTCGAAATTTGATATAAATGGTACTGAGATTTGGGAAAATCTGTGTAATCCATTTTTGGCCAGAAATTTGGCTGTTAAGGGGTCAAAGTTCAACGATTTGACCTTTGAGAACTCTACCAATCTCCTCCGCAAATTCGGAGTCTAAACATTTGTAATTTTAGATATAGGTTCCTTGGACATGGTTCTAACTAAATAATTTGATTTAAGCACAAAATAATAAATGTTAAGGAGTCATAATAGGGGTCAAAGTTAAAGTTAAAAAATTGACCGTCTTTTTTTTCTCAATATACACCTCCAAACACCAAGGCAACGTCGGTCTGAAATGCTAGTATAAATATATATATATATATATATATATATATATATATATATATATATATATATATATATTACGGGTGTACTGATGAATACTTAGGTAATCGGTAATCAGCCTAATTGGCCACTTCAAATGGACTCAGTAACTGGACAATTGTTTTAACAAGTGCCCATTGCAAAGTTGTTTAGGAAGGAATCTTATAGCGTTCCAAATTCTAACGAATTTCTTATTAAAAAATTCATTCCAGTTTATGTATGATACTACTGCTTCCCCAGGAGGGTTACTTGGTTGAGGAATGTCTTGGGAACGCAACAATCTCCCCGGGGAATAAACGATATCCAACGATATCTAAGGATAGGCACATGTAAGAAACATCAACAAATACGGGCTGATATGTCGTCAGCTATAGTTGACTGGCATGGGTCGCTTCTTTATCGCATCTTTACAGGCACCTTCCCATCGCCGGCATTTATAGCATGCTGAATCGAACGCTTGTAAAAAATTAGCGAACAAATGCATGTTTATAAAATATATATAATTTATTTAAGATTGAAAAAGAGAGAAAGGGGAGTAAAAGAGAGAAGTACATAAAAATAGAGAAGATACATTCGTACAGGTTAAACATTGTTTTGTTTTCGAATGCCTCGTTTACGAGTTCTCCAGGTTTGACCTTTCAAATTCTAAGGTCTAATATCGTTTTGCCTTGGTTCCATATTATAAACAAACTGTCATTCTTGGATTGAGTCATAGCAGAACATTTTCAAAATCAAAAACACGTGTTTAACACATTTGCACTGCACAAGTGCAGATCAAGTAAGGCACAAGGTTTATAATTGTAGAAGGCCCCAGCTCCCTCAAAAGGAGTTACCTCATTTTTCCACGTATATGAATCATTCTGCTTCACATATATGTCAGGAAAACATCATTTGTGATGAATGTTTACCAATTAAAAAATATTCTATTATTCTGGAAAACTGCCAAGTTGTGTTTGCTTATTTTATAACTGGTAAACATTAATAAGAAGAGACGTTTTTTCTGGGCATTCAATGTTAAGCAAAACGGTCCACACAAATTGGAAATAATTTGTAAACAATCACAAACCAAAACAAAAATAATAGTACTGATGCAATAAACTTTTTTAACAAGAAAAAACAATAAAACAACTTAAGCAATAAACTTTTTAAGCCCCTTTTCTTAACATGTATAGGAGAAAGTGTTTTAACTAGTCTGTTCTTTCATCAATACAAAAGAAGTGATTTGTGCCACAGACAATGAAGAATGGTAACTACAGTTTTTCTCTGTATATGTTTGAATGGGGAAGGGGTTGAGAGAACCACCTAAAATGGGCAAATGTGACCAAGGCCAACCGAAAAATTAGACAGCATCACAAAAGAATTACCAATTGTATAAATAACTCTATCGTTGTCACCGGCAGATCTCTCTTTTAATAAAGCTAAATTGATTTTGAATATGCACGTTTACTTAATTACATCGCCATGATAAACAAAGTGAAAAATACTGCATAAAATTATCACATTTTCTATTTGGACAAAGCAGGGAAGGGTAGAGCGGTAGTCCTAGATATATCTAATACTTTTGACAGGGTTTGGCACGATGGTCTTCTCAGGAAAATCAGATCATACGGTATTATTGAGCGAATACTTAACATAGTTAAATCCTTCTTAATAAGAAGAAAAGAATCCTGGTTGTCCTCAATAATATGATATAAATGCGGGTGTACTTCAATGGTCTATTCTTCGACTTTTACTATTCCTAATATTCATAAATGACCTCCTTGATGAAATTGTCTCTGAGATGGGTAAGTTTGCTGATGACACCACGCTTTATAACAGGCACGGGGTGGGAGATGAACACATATCTAAGGAAAATGGCTAAAACGCTAGAGAAAGTAGCGTAATGGGGATAATAATTGATGGTCACATTCAATGCTGCCAAGACTAAGCTTGTTTCCTTCAATAATTACAAGAAACCTTCTCAACCAATAACAATGGCTAAAGATACATTAGTACGGCACAATCACGTTGACACACCGGTTCTCGCCAGATCACCGAAGTTAAGCAATATTGAGTCTGGCCAGTACTAGATGGGTAACCATTTGGGAAGGCTAGGCGCTGTATGTACCTTCTGGGAAGGTTGAGTGTGGGACCAGCACCCTCACTGAGAGTAAGAATTCCTCACTACAAAAGCTTAACGTTCAAATGGAACATGAATTAAAACAGATACATCGAGAGCATTGCCAAGGCTGCTGCAGAGATGGTGGGCTCTCTCTACCATGCTAGAAAGTTATGTATGCTTGAAAGTATCCTGTACCTTAACAACGCCATCATCTACCCATGTATGGAGTAATGTGTTCACATTTACACTGGTGCATCTGCTACTAGTCTCTCACTCCTGGACAGGATTCAAAGAGTATCGCCAACATGACAGTTCCTAAACTTTCATCTAAGTTTCAACATCTGTCCAATCGACGAAATGTTGTATCCCTTTGTTCTACAAATATTCTAATAGTGGATAATCCGACGTCCTTGTACCCCCTCGACGTAAATACCCCAACAAACCCGACAAGCAACTAAGTCCCACCCATACACAGTAGAGATCCCTAGATGTAAGAAAATCTTCTACTCTAATATTTTCTTCCTCAGAACTGCTCGACTTTAGAACTCCATTTCGAGTCCCTGCTTTCCAAACTGTATTGACGTGTAGAAGTGTAATGTGAACAGACATTTTGCTGCTCAACTCCCTTCCTCGTATCCCTGCAGCTTAACACCTCGACAGTGGCCCCTACATAAAGTGGCACTGTGCTTTGTGGTGAAAATGGGAAAAAGATGAAATCACAAACGGAAATGTTAAAAATGTAACAATTCAAATTGATTTAGTTGCGTTTACAACAGGTTTGAATTATTTATGCAAATTTAAGATATTTCGTTAATGTGTCACTGTAGTTAGATGACCATCTTGAATGTTTGTCTGGTGTTTAGAAAAGCATCAGACTGTCTCAATGTCTATATATATATATATATATATATATATATATATATATATCCACATACATACGTACATACATGCATACATACATATATCCCCACATGCATACATACATGTATACATACATACATGCATGCATACATAGATACATACTTCATCATAAGTTTTATTATGATAAACGGCCGAAATGCACGAATCATATATATATATATATATATATATATATATATATATATATATATATATATATATATATGTTTCATAATGATAAACGGCCGAAATGCATGAATTATATATATATATATATATATATATATATATATATACTGCGTTTCAAATTATTAACAAGTTTACATTTTTTAAATATTTAAAGAATGAGTAAATAAAAATCCATGAAACTTTCCGAAAGTGCTTACAATTCTATTCAGCTACTCCAATCAGAAAATAAAAGTATTTAAATCAGTATTAGCGAAACTATTGCAAAAGATAGGAATATCTGTTGAATTCAGTGTGTCAAGTTATTAATGGGGGTTGAGAAAAAACACTATATACCCTTAACTTGTTTATTGAAATAATTTTCAAACATTAAATGAACAATGAAAATGCTTAGAACAAAATAACTACATAAAAAATTCTACATGGACATCATCAGTAGGGGCTATGCGATCCTTTTTAGGAATGGCTTGTAAAAGACGTTGGTCCACAGAATTAGTCAAATTTGTGATTTCGTCAACAGTTATTCCTCGTGATACCTCTTGCACAGCATCCCACAACTCATCTTTGCTCTTAAATTGGCGTCCGTTTGCATAGAGGCGTTGCTTTATGATACTGTAAAGGTTCTCAATTGGATTCAAATCTGAATTCGCAGGCCGCTCCATCTTCTGTAGCCCATAAAACCCCAAATTGTTGCAAATACTCTTTGCTTTTGTTTGCTGCAATCGAGGGAGCGTTATTCTGCATAAATATAATGGTTCTTCTGAACGTCAACCGTTGCTTCTTTAGCTATGGTTTAAAGTGCTCATTCAAAAAAGCTATGTAAGCATTTGACGTTATTTGTACGCTTTCTGGGACTCTCCATGGGCCAACTAAGTACCTCCGATAATCCCAACACAAATCATTATCCCATCACCACCTTGTTCGCATCTTAAATGTAGACGACGATGTCGTCCATCCAGGACCCATCCCTTGCTCCAGTCATCTGGGCCCTCAAGAATGACACGCACTTCATCCATAAACAAAACTTTTCATGTTGTCCTCTGCCTATTTCAATCGGTTTTGTATGTGATGTTGCTTTAATAGAGGCTTTGTCACAGGCTTAACATACTTTACCACTTATTTCAGAAGACGGCATCGAGTGCCTTTGAGACATTCTTTTATCCGACTTATTTAAAGACTTCTCGACTTGTCTGCCCAGGGTTCTTAACAACTTCAAGGTTTATTTGGAGTAGAGAATGGTGTAAAACAACTCTAGATTTACTTTTATCAGCTCTCTCGCGTATCTTTGTAGATTCCTTGACAAAGTTCCTCAAAGTTTGATGGTATTCTCCTATCATTTTCGATATTTTTAGGGTAGTTTTACATTTTCCTAGCTGTTCTGTAATAGTACTCTTTTCAGAACTACTCAAACCACCTTTACGGCCAATTTTATTGACGAAGCAAACTGCCTTGTTAATAATTCGACACGCCTCAAATACCGTGGATTCAACAATTACGATGGCAAGTTGTTTACATTGAGCAGACTAGTACGAAAATTTCACAGTAGGCGCAGCTCAGCATTACCAACGTTTCCAAAGTTATTGATACGAAACTACGGGTAACTTTCTGAAACTGGTAAAAAATGTTGTTAATAATTTGACACGCTGTGTACACACACTCACATATATATATATATATATATATATATATATATATATATATATATATATATATATAACTTAATTTCTAATATTTAATTCAATAGTAGTATTTTACAAAATGATCGACATGTGTATATATATATATATATATATATATATATATATATATATATATATATATAAATATACAAACATTTTGTAAAATACTGGTCTATGGGATTGAAAGTAAGTATATAAAGGCACGAAATCTATTCATTTAAATGTAAATAATCTGAACATTACTTTTCTATCAAGTTTATTTTTGGATGATTGAATCTACATTTTATAAAGAATAAGTTACACTCAAGATTTCATGTTTCATTTTGATAAATGATCGAAATGTATAAAACATATAGACATATAAACGGAGACAAAAATATTTGTATGGTTTTTGCATTAATAAATTTATCGGCTCGTGTTTCATTAAATATTATTCATTTAGAATGCCATCAAATTTATTTTAACTCTAGGATTACGTGTTTCATTATAAGTGGCCGAAATGCTTTATTTATCGATTTATCTATATATATATATATATATATATATATATATATATATATATATATATATATTTATATATTATATACATACATATGTATATATATACATATTATATATATGTATATATATATATTATATATATATAACATATATATGTATGAAATAAAATAGAGGTGGAAGGACATGAATACTCAACGTTTTGCCCGATTTATACGGCTTTTTCAAGAGGGGTGGTCATTGATGAGAGCGTCGGAAGATTTAGGGCTATATATAATGATGGGGGACAGCAGAGTGTGTTCCTTATGTAAATTAGATGTATATAAACATGTATACACTTTATGAGAGAAAATAATAAATTACAGTAAACTAGCATAGTGGATTATGTCTAAAGGTTAAAATATCGTAGATATTTAAAAGATTGTGTAATGAAATATAACCGTGATAGATTAAGTAAATAAAATGAAACGAGATTGCGAAGGGAGATTTAAAATATTAGAGATAATTTAATTGGGATAAAATTGCGTAGTAACTAAAAAGATGGCGTCTAAAAATAATAGGAGGTGATAAAATTGGGTCTAAAAATAGACAGTGATAAATGGCCGAAATGTATAAAAGATATATAGCAACAAGATGTTGCATGAGGAACTAATCCCAGGTTACACCGCTAGAGTAATGTCCCTTGGCAGTGACGGACCTGTATTGGATATCATGGTGCGAGAATAAAATAAGATGCCAGTAAACCAAGTGTACGCATTGTGTTGTTTTCATTAATGGGAATCCGCATGTAAAGATAATGAAACAGGTAGTTGATTGGTTGCAGAGTGCTTTACAATGTGTTTGTTCAAAGTTTATTTTTATGTAAAATATTAGCAACACATTTAATGAGTTTGTCTTTTCAATACAATATAACTAGCATGGGTAGTTGATTGGTTGCAGAGTGCTTTACAATATGTTTGTTCAAAGTTTAGTTTTATGTAAAATATTAGCAACACAATGAGTTTGTCTTTTCAATACAATATAACTGTCATGGGTAGTTGATTGGTTGCAGAGTGCTTTACAATGTTTGTCCAAAGTTTAGTTTTATGAAAAAGAATACCAACACATTTAACAAGTTTATGTTTTATTTTCAATGTGTTTTCATATGATGAAACAAAGCAATGTTGCATGTAAAAGAAAATCAAAATATTTGACCAAAATGTTTTTCTCCTGTATTTGTTCACATATGCTGCAACAAAGTTACCTTCTGTGTAAAAGAACTCCATACTTCAGAGAATATGATTTTCTCTATATTTTGTCTTATTACTTCTTGTTATAAGCTGGGTATGGGGCAGCCACACCAGCTGCCAACATGCACCCGCTTTTCTTGATTTAGCTTGTTCCCTTATGTGGAATTTCATGGATCTTTCTTGCACTTAGCTCACGAGGAACACTGATTTGATGTGATATAATTTTTTTTTTACTTGGCCTTCGGGACAAGATCAAAGTGTAGTATCTGTTCTTCAGATGCTGCACTTCTATTTCTTGTTCTCTTTCGGTGGAGGAGAAATCCTTCACGACTGAGACAATTTTTATTTTTGTACCTTTTCTCCACGTTAAAAAACGACCCTGGTGTCTAACTCTGTCCCGTGTGGAGGCATAGTAAATAGGTACATAACTTCTGTATAACTGAGATAATTGATATCTAGTTTCTTTTCAGATTATACATAGGAACTTCACATTTGATCTGTTCTCTCTTTTGCAGTTATAATCAGACATCCATCATAGGAAAAAATCTATATTATTATGTTTGACAGTAGAATTTTAAATGTAAGTAACTTATATGGCTATAATGTATGGTGCATACCTCATTTGAAACACAAGAATAGGATTATTTCTCTGGTATTTTTCAGCTCCGAGAAACATGCATCCTGTATAGAAAAACACGTCTTTCACAAGAATATCATATTTCTCCAGTATGTGTTTCCCTATGCTCCAACAAAAGTTACTTTTTTTTAAAAGAACGACACACTTAAGAAGCATGCAGCTTTTCCCCAGTATGTTTCATCATATGCTGTGATAAACTTACCTTCAGTCTAAAAGAAGAACCACATACTTCACAAGAATAAGGTTTTTCTCCAGTGTGTGTTTGCATATGCTGTGACAAATTTGACTTCTGTGTAAAAGAAGAACCACATACTTCACAAGAATGTGGTTTTTCTCCTGAGTGTTTCAGCATATGCTGCGATAAACTAGTTTTCTGTATATAAGAAGAACCACAAATGTCACAAGCATATGGTCGTTCCCTAGTATGTATTCGCATATGCCGCAACAAATGTGACGTCTGTGTAAAAGTAGAACCACAGATTTCACAAGAATAGGGTTTTTCTCCAGTATGTTTAAGCATATGCTGCGACAAACTTACCTTCTTTCTAAATGAACAACCACATATTTCACAAGAATGTGGTTTTTCGCCAGTATGTTTAAGCATATGCTGCACCAATTGTTGCTTTCGTGAAAAAGTAGAACTACACATTTCACAAGAATGTGGTTTTTCTCCAGTATGTGTCTGCACATGACGGAACAAATCTGTCTTCTGCGTAAAAGAAAAACCACATATTTCACAAGAATATGGTTTTTCTCCCGTATGTGTTCGCATATGACGGAACAAATCTGACTTCTGTGTAAATGAAACACCACACACTTCACAAGAGTATGGTTTTTCTCCAGTATGTGTTCGCATATGTAGCAACAAACTTGACTTCTGTGTAAAAGAAGAACCACAAACTTCACAAGAATATGGCTTCTCTCTTGTGTGTGTTCGTATATGCTGCAACAAATGTGACTTCCGTGTAAAAGAAGCTTCACAGAGTTCACAAGAGTATGGTTTTTCTCCAGTATGTGTTCGTATATGTTGCAACAAATTTTGCTTTTGTGTGAAAGAAGAATCACATACATCACAAGAATGTGGCTTTTCTCCAGTATGTGTTTGCATATGTCGCAACAAACGTGACTTCTGTGAAAAGCAAAAACCACATACTTGACAGGAATGTGGTTTTTCTCCAGTATGTGTTCGCATATGCTGTGACAAATTTTGCTTCTGTGTAAAAGAAGACCCACATACTTCACAAGAATGCGGTTTTTCCCCAGTATGTGTTTGAACATGACGGAATAAATCTGACTT
Source organism: Euprymna scolopes (assembly GCF_053919585.1). Classification (NCBI taxonomy): domain Eukaryota; kingdom Metazoa; phylum Mollusca; class Cephalopoda; order Sepiida; family Sepiolidae; genus Euprymna; species Euprymna scolopes. The sequence continues at coordinate 81,320,623 of NC_136527.1, read as the reverse complement.
CAGTGTAAACGAAGAACGACATTCTTCACAAGAATGTGGTTTGTCTCCTGTATGTTTTCGCATATGATGGGACAAATGTGACTTCTGTGTAAAACAAGAACCACATACTTCACAAGAATATGGTTTTTCTCCTGTATGTGTCCGCATATGTTGCAATAAATTTGACTTCTGTGTAAAAGAAGAACCACATACTTCACAAGAATGTGGCTTTTCTCCAGTATGTGTTCGCATATGCTGCAACAAATTTTGCTTCTGTGTAAAAGAAGAACCACATACTTCACAAGAATGTGGTTTGTCTTCTGTGTGTGACTGCATATTTCTCAAGTAAAATAAATTCTGTTTTTTATGCAGTTATGTATTTTAGAATTGTTTACAAATTTTATATTTTATAATGAGAAAACAAAAATGATACAAGAACAATTTGATATATTTTTTATCAAATGTGATAAAAAGAGTTATGTTTTTATCATATCTCCAAGAAATTTTCAATTGTTTTTAGACGATCTTAGACACCAATGGGATAAAGATGCATTCAAATTCAATTGTAGAATTCTTTTCACCAATGTAGATTCTGTAATTAAAAGAGAATTTTTTAAATTATGTGTCATGTATTAAAATTCAGTTATTATGTAAATTCTTATTTAAAGCACAAATTCATTATTGATTATATTAAAAATATAATGAGAAAATTGTTATGCAATACGGGTCAAAATAAATTTAGAAACAAGAATTAATAATGATTGAAAGGGAAAAAATGTATAAAAATATGAATAAGAAAAATAAATTAAAATTAAGAAAATATGAATGAAAAAAATAGGACAAAATGAGCGGGAAAATCAAGTAAGTGAAAATGTACTAAAAATAAAAATATGAAAAAATGGAAAAAGTTAATAAATGGATCGAAATGAAGAATTTGGTTGACATGAAAAATTTATGAAAAAATGAAAAAAAAACTCACAAAATTATTTAGAAAAATTAGTAAAAAAATGATTACCATATTATTTCTGAGGTTACATTACTCTCATAAAAAATTACTGATATCAAATTATTATTACGAATAGCTGTTGTCGCTTGAAGGGTCATTAAGGAACACACAGATACGTGGATGAGTTGGAAAAGGTAGAAATGTTAATTATTTAAAATTGTCTATAGTTTGTTAATTAAATTCGTGTTAATTGTCTATAGTTTGTTAAAAAGTGGAAACTAACGACAAAAATCTAAAGTATATAAAGAAATTTTCTTTGAAATTTTCTCATCCAATCTGGGAAAATGCACCAAATATCAGCCAGATTGAAACTCTAAGATAATACACAACCAGTATTTAAGAAATAAAGAAATCTGCTGCTCGCTTTATTTGAGAATATTTATGAGTTTGAAATACTTGTTAAAACGGGCATTCTATGAAAAGTTGAATTCAATCAATACACAACAGTTTTACTGACTTTAGCATGGGTTTAAGCTCGATGATAAAAGACCCACTTCTTAGCGCTAAAACCGTTTTCACTAAGTTAAAGAGAGTAAAGATATTCTATAATGTATATCTGAGTGATATTTACATTTAAATTCCAGTTGAGAAAAAATAGCGCAAATTTGCTTTTTATCAAGGTCTTTAATATTATTCAAATTCGAAAGGTTACCTCTTGTAGTTAAGGTGGTGCCGACCATTTTAGTTCTGAATATTATGTTGAGCAGCTTTGATTTCGTGATATCAGACCTGGTTGATACTATCATAATAAGTAAGACCAGAGAAGAAAGAATATCTACAAAGGTGACACCGACCATTTTACAAGAAATTATGGATACTTTGGTTTTGTGATATCAGATCTGAATGATATTTTCATACTAAGTAAAACCAGGGAGCAACACCGATCCACAAAATATTCTCTCGGATAGAGGATTTACGATTTGAAATAGAAGAAAAGTGTTATTTTCTCACAGAGACATATCATCGATAAAAACTGTAGAAGACCAGACCTTGAAAAGGTTACATGTATAAAGGATATGCCTGCTGTGAAATATATTTAAAAATTACAAAGATTGGGGGGGGAGTAGCAAGACTTTTATTTCCAATATGAAAAGGTCACATGTATGAAGGATATGTCACTAGCTAAAAGTAAAAACTCACAAAATTATTTAGAAAAATTAGTAAAAAAATTTATGAAAAAATGAAGAAAAAACTCACAAAGTTATTTAGAAAAATTAGTAAAAAAAATGATTACCATATTATTTCTGAGGCTACATTACTCTCCTAAAAATTGACTGATATCAAATTATTATTACGAATACCTGTTGTATCTCTGGAGGGGTCATTAAGGAACACACAGATACGTTGATGAGTTGGAAAAGGTTGAAATGTTAATTATTTAAAATTGTCTATAGTTTGTTAATTAAATTAGTGTTAATTGTCTATAGTTTGTTAATTAAATTAGTGTTAATTGTCTATAGTTTGTTAATTAAATTCGTGTTAATTGTCTATAGTTTGTTAATTAAATTCGTGTTAATTGTCTATAGTTTGTTAATTAAATTCGTGTTAATTGTCTATAGTGTGTTAATTAAATTCGTGTTAATTGTCTATAGTGTGTTAATTAAATTCGTGTTAATTGTCTATAGTTTGTTAATTAAATTAGTGTTAATTGTCTATAGTTTGTTAATTAAATTCGTGTTAATTGTCTATAGTTTGTTAATTAAATTCGTGTTAATTGTCTATAGTGTGTTAATTAAATTCGTGTTAATTGTCTATAGTGTGTTAATTAAATTCGTGTTAATTGTCTATAGTTTGTTAATTAAATTAGTGTTAATTGTCTATAGTTTGTTAATTAAATTCGTGTTAATTGTCTATAGTTTGTTAATTAAATTCGTGTTAATTGTCTATAGTTTGTTAATTAAATTCGTGTTAATTGTCTATAGTTTGTTAATTAAATTCGTGTTAATTGTCTATAGTTTGTTAATTAAATTCGTGTTAATTGTCTATAGTTTGTTAATTAAATTCGTGTTAATTGTCTATAGTTTGTTAATTAAATTCGTGTTAATTGTCTATAGTTTGTTAATTAAATTCGTGTTAATTGTCTATAGTTTGTTAATTAAATTCGTGTTAATTGTCTATAGTTTGTTAATTAAATTCGTGTTAATTGTCTATAGTTTGTTAATTAAATTAGTGTTAATAATCTATAGTTTGTTAATTAAATTCGTGTTTATTGTCTATAGTTTGTTAATTAAATTCGTGTTAATTGTCTATAGTTTGTTAATTAAATTCGTGTTAATTGTCTATAGTGTGTTAATTAAATTCGTGTTAATTGTCTATAGTTTGTTAATTAAATTCGTGTTAATTGTCTATAGTTTGTTAATTAAATTCGTGTTAATTGTCTATAGTTTGTTAATTAAATTCGTGTTAATTGTCTATAGTTTGTTAATTAAAATAGTGTTAATTGTCTATAGTTTGTTAATTAAATTCGTGGTAATTGTCTATAGTTTGTTAATTAAATTCGTGTTAATTGTCTATAGTTTGTTAATTAAATTAGTGTTAATTGTCTATAGTTTGTTAATTAAATTCGTGTTAATTGTCTATAGTTTGTTAATTAAATTAGTGTTAATTGTCTATAGTTTGTTAATTAAATTAGTGTTAATTGTCTATAGTTTGTTAATTAAATTCGTGTTAATTGTCTATAGTTTGTTAATTAAATTAGTGTTAATTGTCTATAGTTTGTTAATTAAATTAGTGTTAATTGTCTATAGTTTGTTTATTAAATTCGTGGTAATTGTCTATAGTTTGTTAATTAAATTCGTGTTAATTGTCTATAGTTTGTTAATTAAATTAGTGTTAATTGTCTATAGTTTGTTAATTAAATTAGTGTTAATTGTCTATAGTTTGTTAATTAAATTCGTGTTAATTGTCTATAGTTTGTTAATTAAATTCGTGTTAATTGTCTATAGTTTGTTAAAAAGTGGAAACTAACGACAGTGTACAAAAATCTAAAGTATATAAAGAAATTTTCTTTGAAATTTTCTCATCCAATCTGGGAAAATGCACCAAATATCAGCCAGATTGAAACTCTAAGATAATACACAACCAGTATTTAAGAAATAAAGAAATCTGCTGCTCGCTTTATTTGAGAATATTTATGAGTTTGAAATACTTGTTAAAACGGGCATTCTATGAAAAGTTGAATTCAATCAATACACAACAGTTTTACTGACTTTAGCATGGGTTTAAGCTCGATGATAAAAGACCCACTTCTTAGCGCTAAAACCGTTTTCACTAAGTTAAAGAGAGTAAAGATATTCTATAATGTATATCTGAGTGATATTTACATTTAAATTCCAGTTGAGAAAAAATAGCGCAAATTTGCTTTTTATCAAGGTCTTTAATATTATTCAAATTCGAAAGGTTACCTCTTGTAGTTAAGGTGGTGCCGACCATTTTAGTTCTGAATATTATGTTGAGCAGCTTTGATTTCGTGATATCAGACCTGGTTGATACTATCATAATAAGTAAGACCAGAGAAGAAAGAATATCTACAAAGGTGACACCGACCATTTTACAAGAAATTATGGATACTTTGGTTTTGTGATATCAGATCTGAATGATATTTTCATACTAAGTAAAACCAGGGAGCAACACCGATCCACAAAATATTCTCTCGGATAGAGGATTTACGATTTGAAATAGAAGAAAAGTGTTATTTTCTCACAGAGACATATCATCGATAAAAACTGTAGAAGACCAGACCTTGAAAAGGTTACATGTATAAAGGATATGCCTGCTGTGAAATATATTTAAAAATTACAAAGATTGGGGGGGGGAGTAGCAAGACTTTTATTTCCAATATGAAAAGGTCACATGTATGAAGGATATGTCACTAGCTAAAAGTAAAAACTCACAAAATTATTTAGAAAAATTAGTAAAAAAATTTATGAAAAAATGAAGAAAAAACTCACAAAGTTATTTAGAAAAATTAGTAAAAAAAATGATTACCATATTATTTCTGAGGCTAAATTACTCTCCTAAAAATTGACTGATATCAAATTATTATTACGAATACCTGTTGTATCTCTGGAGGGGTCATTAAGGAACACACAGATACGTTGATGAGTTGGAAAAGGTTGAAATGTTAATTATTTAAAATTGTCTATAGTTTGTTAATTAAATTAGTGTTAATTGTCTATAGTTTGTTAATTAAATTAGTGTTAATTGTCTATAGTTTGTTAATTAAATTCGTGTTAATTGTCTATAGTTTGTTAATTAAATTCGTGTTAATTGTCTATAGTTTGTTAATTAAATTCGTGTTAATTGTCTATAGTGTGTTAATTAAATTCGTGTTAATTGTCTATAGTGTGTTAATTAAATTCGTGTTAATTGTCTATAGTTTGTTAATTAAATTAGTGTTAATTGTCTATAGTTTGTTAATTAAATTCGTGTTAATTGTCTATAGTTTGTTAATTAAATTCGTGTTAATTGTCTATAGTTTGTTAATTAAATTCGTGTTAATTGTCTATAGTTTGTTAATTAAATTCGTGTTAATTGTCTATAGTTTGTTAATTAAATTCGTGTTAATTGTCTATAGTTTGTTAATTAAATTCGTGTTAATTGTCTATAGTTTGTTAATTAAATTCGTGTTAATTGTCTATAGTTTGTTAATTAAATTCGTGTTAATTGTCTATAGTTTGTTAATTAAATTCGTGTTAATTGTCTATAGTTTGTTAATTAAATTCGTGTTAATTGTCTATAGTTTGTTAATTAAATTCGTGTTAATTGTCTATAGTTTGTTAATTAAATTAGTGTTAATTGTCTATAGTTTGTTAATTAAATTCGTGTTTATTGTCTATAGTTTGTTAATTAAATTCGTGTTAATTGTCTATAGTTTGTTAATTAAATTCGTGTTAATTGTCTATAGTGTGTTAATTAAATTCGTGTTAATTGTCTATAGTTTGTTAATTAAATTCGTGTTAATTGTCTATAGTTTGTTAATTAAATTCGTGTTAATTGTCTATAGTTTGTTAATTAAATTCGTGTTAATTGTCTATAGTTTGTTAATTAAATTAGTGTTAATTGTCTATAGTTTGTTAATTAAATTCGTGGTAATTGTCTATAGTTTGTTAATTAAATTCGTGTTAATTGTCTATAGTTTGTTAATTAAATTAGTGTTAATTGTCTATAGTTTGTTAATTAAATTCGTGTTAATTGTCTATAGTTTGTTAATTAAATTAGTGTTAATTGTCTATAGTTTGTTAATTAAATTAGTGTTAATTGTCTATAGTTTGTTAATTAAATTCGTGTTAATTGTCTATAGTTTGTTAATTAAATTAGTGTTAATTGTCTATAGTTTGTTAATTAAATTAGTGTTAATTGTCTATAGTTTGTTTATTAAATTCGTGGTAATTGTCTATAGTTTGTTAATTAAATTCGTGTTAATTGTCTATAGTTTGTTAATTAAATTAGTGTTAATTGTCTATAGTTTGTTAATTAAATTAGTGTTAATTGTCTATAGTTTGTTAATTAAATTCGTGTTAATTGTCTATAGTTTGTTAATTAAATTCGTGTTAATTGTCTATAGTTTGTTAAAAAGTGGAAACTAACGACAGTGTACAAAAATCTAAAGTATATAAAGAAATTTTCTTTGAAATTTTCTCATCCAATCTGGGAAAATGCACCAAATATCAGCCAGATTGAAACTCTAAGATAATACACAACCAGTATTTAAGAAATAAAGAAATCTGCTGCTCGCTTTATTTGAGAAGATTTATGAGTTGAAATACTTGTTAAAACGGGCATTCTATGAAAAGTTGAATTCAGTCAATACACAACAGTCTATATAAAAAATGCAGTCAATACACAACAGTCTATATCAGAAATGCAGTCAATACACAACTATGTTGAGCAGCCTTGGTTTTGTGATATCAGATCTGAATGATATTTTCATACTAAGTAAAACCAGGGAGCAACACTGATCCACAAAATATTCTCTCGAATACAGGATTTATGATTTGAAATAGAAGAAAAGTGTTATTTTCTCACAGAGACATATCATCGATAAAAACTGTAGAAGACCAGACCCGGAAAAGGTCACATGTATAAAGGATATGCCTGCTGTGAAATATATTACAAAATTACAAAGATTGGGGGGGGGAGTAGCAAGACTTTTATTTCCAATATGAAAAGGTCACATGTATGAAGGATATGTCACTAGCTAAAAGGCATTCTATAAAAACCCTGACGTCAGATCTATTCCTCACGCATGCTTACCCAAAACTAGATCTATTAGTCACTAGCAATGCGAGCTCATATAAAATAGGCCCCTGCATTTTACACAAAATGCGAAAGAAGCAAAAAACCGATTGAACACGAGTGCAGATCTCGGTTTCTGGTAGAAAAAAATACCAGTTACAGATCGAGAAAGAAGCTCTTGCTTTATGTTCACAGCTAAAAAGTTTCATTAATATCTAACCGGATGATTCTTTATACTGCAGACCGATCACAAACCTCCATTGACCTTCTTTGGGCCAGAGATAGAAAGTTATTCGTCTACTCAGCAAACGGTCTGTAGAGATAGCGTACTATTCTGATAAATTACAATTTCAAGATAGAGTAATTCTCTAAGCAGATTGGGCATGGTGACAGAATGTCTTGAGGACTCAGTAATTTATATAATTTTAAGGGGATTAGAATAACAGTCTAAAGAACAGAGTTTATTTTAATGTATTAGTAAATGCGGTGGGTGGCCGTAATAAAATTTCAAGAAAGGTATTCCACAAGGAAAATGAATGGATAAAGAGTTTTTTTTTACACAGTGATCACTTATCAAGGCCCTGAAGCCACTCAAGGATAAGGGTTATTGCAAGTACATTACGTTAGTGTGGAGATTTGATGAAGTGTTTACTTAAGGGAGCGGTTCATTAGGAATTTGTTAACATTGGACTTGAAGACATCCAAGTTGTAGTTCGGTGGGAAGCAGGCAGATGGAACAGAGTTCCACAGGTTCTGAAGTTAATAAAGAATAAGAGAAGTTTATTGAGAATAATTACAAAGACAGCATGTTACATTTTTTTAAGTGTTCCCGCCCAGGGAAGGCTCTCACAACCGGTGACCGGTGATAACGTTCTTTCGATAAAAAGTTCTGGCGGTGAATTGCTCATCTCGCCATAACACAACCTCCTAAGACAATTTCTCCCAAGAGAATTTGGCTTAATATCGTTTGCTTTTTGGCTTGGGGCTCAGCCGGTTAACTTTTCTTTTCACACTTGTACTTTTTCTCCTCAATATCGTTTGAGTGGGTGGAGTTGGTGGAGAAGCTTGAACTCTCAAATCTGGTGTAAGTTCTGTTAAGGGTTGGGGAATGTTAAAAGAATCATACAAAACCTCTAGGGGCAGGTCATTTTCTTCTGCCTGTTTGTAGTCATCAGTGTGTCGAGGTCTTAACTGATTTATATGCCTGCGACAGTCGAATTTATTACTTCTTACAGAATATAGCATGTGTCCGATTCGTTTCATGATAATCCCCTCCTCCCAAAATTTTTTCCACTCCTGTAATTCAGGAAGAATATTCTGTCACCAGGTTTGTAAAACCTTGTTGGAAAATTTTCTTCTGTTGTTGTTACTCTGGTTGCACTTGGTAAAATTCTATCAAATACAGATCTGATTTTCTGTGCAAACATCAGTTCGGCTGGTGACGAACCGGTATCAGTGTTTGGGTTCGGAGTTATCCTGTACACCGATAAAAATTGTTCAAGACTCTTCTCGTCAGTGTCCATGCCTTGGTTTTTCTTCAAGGCTCTTTTGAATGTATCGACGAACCTCTCTGCTAGGCCATTTGACTTGGGTGGTAGATTGCCGTTGTTAAATGTTCAATGGCTAGAGCCTTGCAGAATTCTTCAAATTCTTTGCTGGTAAATTGGGTGCCGTTGTTGCTGACAATAGTTTTAGGCACTCCAAAACGACTGAAGAGAACTCTTAGTGCATCTATTGTACTCATCGAAGTAGGGTTTTTGTATTTAAACACTTCTGGCCATTTTGTGAAACTGTCGACGACCACTAAGAAATAATGTCCATTTAAAGGACCTGCATAATCGATATGTAACTGAGTCTACAGTGTATCAGTCTTTGGCCACGGTTGTATCTGCACAGGTGGTGCCTCTGCTGCTAGCTGACACACTTGAAACTCTCTTACGAGTTTTTCAATGTCCTGGTCCATCCTAGGCCAATACGTATATCCACGCATTAAAGCTTTCATTCTCGACATGCCTGGATGACCACTATGAAATTCTTTTAAAATTCTTCTCTGAAGTGTAGTCGGTACGACTCTGTCTGCGTACATCAAGGTTTGAGCACAAATGGAAAATGGTAAAATTTTAGGGTCTTTCTTTGATTTTCCATTTAGTTGCACCAACTTTTTCATTTTCACAATATAATCATCCTTTTCTGCTGCCTTATTTATTTCGTCTAGAGTCACTGTTAACTCTCTGATTGTGTTGCACAGTAATCTGGAGAGTTTTTTTTTCCTCTGTCAATGCAGCTATTACTGTGTCTTCCAAAGGTTCAGCACACTTTTGGATGAGCCTGGACAGTCCATCTGCATGTCCGATATTTTTAGATGAAATCTACTCCATTTTAAAGATATAATTTAGTAGAATTATGCTCCATCGTTGGAGTCTGTTCGCAGTGTGCGTAGGTATGCCTTTTTTAGAGCCAAAAATAGTCAATAAGTGTTTGTGGTCGGTTTGCAAAGTAAGCATCCTTCCATGAATAAATCTATGGAATTTTTTAATGGCATAAATAATCGCCAAGCTTTCTTTTTCAATTTGAGAATAGTTTCTTTCAGCCGGCAAAAGTGATCTGGATGCATGGGCTATTGGCTTTGTTGATCCATCTTCAAGCTTATGGAGAAGAACTGCTCCTACTCCGTAGTCACTTGCATCTGATGCAACAATCAATTCTTTCCGTGGATCAAAATGTGCTAGAGCTAAATCTGATAGCAGGCATTTCTTAATATCTTCAAACGCATTTTGGCATTCTTTTGACCAAATCCACTTTTGTCCTTTTTTTAACAAATCATTCAATGGTGCTCTCAGCTTATGCATGTTTGGAGTATAAATAGCGTAATATTGAGCCAAACCCAAAAAAGATTGTAACTGGGCAACATTATTGGGTGCTGTCATCCTCTCGATTGCTTCTGTTCTCTGAGGATCCGGTCTTCTGTCTTTGCTGTCGATAATTTGACCAAGATATTTTATCTGTTTTAAAAAGAATTCACATTTTTCGGCACTTAACTTGAAACCAAATTCCTCAATTCTTTGGAAAACTGCTCTGATGTGTTCCTTATGTTCCTGTACATTTTTACTTTTGACAAGGATGTCATCCAAATATGCGATTGCAACATCTAAATCAGCAAGCATCGTATCCATTATTTGCTGAAATAGTGCTGGGGCCACTTTTAATCCAAAAGGAAGTCTTTTTAGTCGTAAAAGTCCTAGATGGGTATTGATACACAAATACTTGGAACATTCTTCATTGACTTTTACCTGAAGGTAAGCTTCCGATAAGTCGATTTTGGAGAAAATTCTACCTCCATTCAGCTTTGTAAAAATGTCTTCAGGAGATGGAAGTGGATAATTGTGATCCATCAGACAGTCATTAAGGCATGTAGAAAAATCGGCACATACCCGAATATTCTTATTTTTCTTTTTAACATACACAGTGGGGCTCGCCCACTCAGAATAGTTAACTTTTTCGACTACACCATTTTTCTGTAGTCTTTTTAGTTCAATTTCAATATCTTCTTTTGAAGAAAAAGGCACATTTCTTTTTGGTCTAAAAACAGGTTTCACATTCTGTTTTAATTCAAAATTTACTTCAGTTTTGGTGCACACTCCTAATCCCTCTGAAAAAACTTTGGGGAATTCACTTTTTAACACTGCCAGAAAATGGTCATTTTGTTTGGAATTTTTCTTTTCCAACGCTCTTACATTATTGCAAAATAAATTTATGGGTAGCTCCCATAAATCAAACAAAACAATCCAACCAATTCCAAAAAGGCAAGAATTTATTCCTGGAACAACTGAAAGGTTTGAGGAAAAAGTTATCGATCCAAGAGAAACACTGCAATTAAATTCTTCCATGAATTTTAATCGCTCTCCGGAAACACCTTTTGCAATTTTTTGTGTTTTTCTCAGTTTTGGACCACCAATTCTCTTCCAGGTCACTTCGTCGATAATTGATATATCACTACCTGTGTCTATAAGTAGCTTCACTGGGTGACCATTTATTTGTGTGTGAACGAATTTCCGTTTCCCTCCTTGTTTTATTTCTTCTTTGAACAAGACCACATTTACTTTTGGCTTCCATTTCCGTCTTTTGTCTTGCTTAGTTCGGCAGTGAGATGTCCGGTGTCCCACTAGGCCACATTTGGTACAACGTTGGTCTTCATAAGGGCAGTTTTTTCTTAAGTGCGAACCTGCACAACTCCAACATTCAAAACCTTTCCCTTTGTCTTTTGGAAATGTCTTCTGTTTTATTACCTGGACTTGGGATGTGACTTTTCCCTCTATCCTCGTAGTGTCCCTTTTTACATTTATTAATTTTTGACATTCTTCTGTCACTTTTTGCAAGTTCATTTCCGGGTCTTGCTCCATGATTGATAATATCCTTGACGTTAAATCCTTGTCCTTCGGTGCTGTCAGTCCCTGGACAAATATGTAGCACTTAAACATGTCCACTGATAAATCCTTTAATTTAAACAGTTCACACTGGGCGTTGACTTTGCCCGCATATGTGACAATGTCATCAGTTTCGACTTTTGACATATTTAAACACCTATACCGTGTATGAAAAAGATTATCTCTTTCACCGAATATAACACACACAATTTTCACCGTTTCAGAAAAAGAGATCTCTTCCGGTATTTTAGGCAATATCAAATTCGTGAATTTAGTATTTTCTTCTGTGCCCATTTTTTGGATTAATAGTGTTATTTTTTCCTCATGCGACCACTTATCGTATCGTTTTGTAAATATCATGTAAAACCTACGATAATAGGCTGGAAAAGTTTCACCTTTTTCTATTTAAACTCTGAAAGCAAGTTCACTATACCCTCAGCCGAAAAAAATCTGGATGCACCCTCCTTAGATTTTTCTGACAAAATCGTTTCACAAAAGCGATTATCTGTCCTTTGTTGTATTACAAGAGTTTCAAAACGTTCTTGTTGAATTAGCATTTGCTTTTGAAAATCCATTTGAGCGATTAAACTCTCAGTTAACGTCTTCGTCACCGTTGCTATTTGTTCCGATGTCATTTTCTTTTAAAATGTATCAATAGCAAGTTAACGTATACCACAGAGAAAAAAAATAAAATAAAATATTGTTCAAAAACAAGATGCTTATTTTCGCAGAAAATTGTCAACACATAGGAAAAGTTCCGAAAAAAAAAATCACCGTTAAAATAACACTTGACAAAATTTCAAGAGACTCATTTTTCGTCTACTTCAGCAGACACACGTAAACTTCTTTCAAAAATTTTCTTTATTAAATAAACACAGATTCCTTAGTATTGTTCACTTGTTGTTTTTTTTATCGTATTAACCAAATACAAAAAACACGTCCGTTAATCATGAAGAAAGTCACAATTTACACACACACACACACACGTTATATAACGTCAACTCTTTGGGCGTTTAAAAAGAGAAAAACGGTGTTTAACTCGTCAATAATATAAAAATTATTTTTTACTTGCGTAAATTTGTGGCAGACACCAGTCTTTAGCTTTCTAAGAAGCTTTTTCTTCAATTAAAAGTGAACTTTGTGAACAACAATTTTCAGAATGTTCTCGGTTACGTGTTTCTTTTTTTTGGGGTTTTTTTTTGTTTTTTTAGATGAATTTACAGTTCGTATCTCATCTTCGTCGCCAGTTGATATATCCTGCGGTGGGTGGCCGTAATAAAAGGATATTCAATAAAGGTATTCCACAAGGAAAATAAATGGATAAAGGGGTTCTGAACTTAATAAAGAATTTGAGAAGTTTATTGAGAATATTTACAGAGACAGCATGTTACGTTTTTTTTTTTTTTTGTGTTCCTACCCAGGGAAGGCTCTCACAACCGGTGACCGGTGATAATGTTCTTTCAATAAAAAGTTCCGGCGGTGAATTGCTCATCTCGCCATAACATTAATACAATTAAAAGAAAACAGTGGTCGTTGTAATGTCTATTTCCTTCTATAGCAATTGTAAGGACATTTCGTTTTGTTTTCGCTTTGTTTTTTTTTGTTTTTTAAGAATTGAAATTAAAGCAAAACCTCTGGTTAAACACCGGAAGACTTATTTTTAAGAATTTGGGATTAAAATGTTAAGTAAAAATACAGAATACAAAACACCCTCTCCTCTTCATGTTAAACAATAGGTTTCTAAATGATTTACCCCAAAACAGAATACGTTCGCCAACAAATACCTAACTTCTTAAAGGTGGTCAACCAGCGCATTTTTAGCAAACACTTAACAAAAAATACCTAAAAAGAAAAAGACACGTGGGTCGACCTAGACGAGAGTGCCCAAAATGGCCGACCAGGATTGAGATATGACACGTGACCGGATGTAATGGAAGAAATATCTCATGTATTTAATTTAAGCCGTCGTTTCGTATCTTACACCATATACAACAAATACTTTATTGTAACTTTTTCTTTAATCTTTAATAATTTATAAATATTTATATAAAATTATCAGAAAAAAGCCAAATTTGAAGCCAAAATTGAAAAAGAAACCAAGCTGTCAACCCTGATAGGCACTTGAATTTACTTTGGCAACACTCTTCTCTCTACCGTATCGCTAGCAGTATCAGAATTTTTGTAGGAATTTTTGACACCCCTAACACGAAACTGCGAATACAATATAAAACTCTCGTAATTTCTCTGTTAAAAGTGGGTTATTTATTTTCTTTATGGATTATACTTCCAAAATAAACTATTACAGTTGTTTTAAAAGTAATAAAAATATTTTTATTTTTTTTTTAAAACAGTAATGAATTTTCCGAACTCAATATTTTTCAATTTTTAAACTCAATATTTTTAAATTTTTAAATTTTAAAAATCTATCAAAATTTTTCTATTGATTCTATTTTTACGATATTTTCAGGGTCAATGTGAAATTTTATGTTCTTTCCAATAAACCGAATATAATATTTTAGACAAACGTTTTTTTTAAATTCACGCCCCCCCATTTTCACGCCCCCCCCCCATTTTCACGCCCCCCCCATTTTGAAATGTCTATTAAAAAGTAAATAATTAATTTATGTTTAATAGGTTTATATATCACAAATTGAAGAGAAAAGGTCAATAAATAATATATTCAAATTTAAAACAAAAAAAAAATCAGTTTTTTAGAAATTTACCTGTAAAGTCCGAAGTTTAAAACCTTATTTTATAAGAACACATTTTTTCTTTTTGTCTTTTTTTTTTTTTTTTAATGAAACCTTGGTCCTTGCTCCTTTAATTGAAAAAAAAATTAGGGCTTGAATTACATTTTTCGAGGAGTTATAAGCTTAGAAAGATAGGGGGTCGAATAATTTACGCCTCTCATTTTGAAATGTCTATTAAAAAGTAAATAATTAATTTATGTTTAATAGGTTTATATATCACAAATTGAAGAGAAAAGGTCAATAAATAATATATTCAAATTTAAAACAAAAAAAAATCAGTTTTTTAGAAATTTACCTGTAAAGTCCGAAGTTTAAAACCTTTTTAAAAAAAAAAAAACACATTGTTTTGTTTTGTTTTTTTTTTAAATAAAATCTTGGTCCTTACTCCTTTAATTGAAAAAAAAAATTAGGGCTTGAATTACATTTTTCGAGGAGTTATAAGCTTGGAAAGATGGGGTGGAATTATTCACTATTTTCACGAAATTTCTGACACTGCTACCGTATCGCTTGTAAAAAATGGCTACTTCTCCAAGAATGGAAATTCTCCTTAATTTTACCCAGGAGAAAGGATTACAGTATGCCCAAAGTAAACAGCTCGTGTCCACCCAGAAAATATTTGTTGTATATGTTGTAAGATACGATGTTGTAAGATACGAAACGACGGCTTAAATTAAATACATGAGATATTTCTTCCATTACATCCGGTCACGTGTCATATCTCAGTCCTGGTCGGCATTTTGGGCACTCTCGTCTAGGTCGACCGACACGTGTGCAAAAATATTTTAAAAAAATGCAATGAATCTAAAAATATTTAATAAGCAAATATTCATAAAAATGAAGAGAATTTGGGACGCTGAAAACGTAAACAACTTATTAAATTATTCTTTCAAATCTATTTTTAGCTTAAAATAATTCATTTATTTTGAATCTTATATAATCTATATTATTTTATTTATTTATTTAGTTAGTTTTCACTGTCGCTGAGTTTGTTTTGTTCTGAAAAAATAATTTGAGAAGATAAAAATGTTGTTTTTTAAGTAAACGATAAAATAATTGTTGTTTCCTAATTTTTTAATCATTTATTAAAAACAAAATAAAACAAAATAAAAACATAAAAAAAAGTTGACTGAAGAGAATTTTAAATCTATTTATTTAAAAAGAATTTATTTATTGCATAATAAGTTTATAAATAATTAAACGTGAAACAGAATACGTTTTACAATTAATAAAAACCAAAAGACATAAATATTAAAAAATTCAACGAAGATAAAAACATTTACTAAACAAATACTCAAAATAATGAGAGTTTGAGACGACGAAAACACAAATCATTAGATTCTTCATTATTTTTTTAATTGAAAAAAATCTTTATAATTTAATCAGTTAAAAACATTCTTGCAAACTTTTTCTTGCTTCCACTGTTGACGAGTTTATTTTGCTCGGAAAAAAATAATTCGAGATGAAATGATGTTTTATTTATTTTGAGATTTGAAGCCGTCGATTGTTTTGTTTTTTTTTACGATTAAAAAATTATTTTAAATCAAAAACAGTGAGAAATCTCTTTACTTCATTTAAACATTTAAAATATTTTTAATAAGCGATAAAATAGTTTTTTTTGTTTTTTTTCATATTTTTTAATCATTATTAAAATAAAATAAAAACATTAAAAACAATCGACAAAAATATCTTTAAAAAAAGTTTTCATAACGATTGTTTAGTAAAAATGTAATTATCTCCCTTACATTTGTAACGTATTCTGCAAATGACAAAAATCGATACTAAATTCATGTAGTAATACTTACTTTTTGTTTTATAATCTGCTTTCGATTGACTTTAACTGTTTTTATAAAGAAAACAATGTTTCAAATGTGAATGACTTCGAAAACTGAAATTCAAATTCAAGATGGCGAACGGAAAAACAAGTTCGCAGAAATAAATTGAAGATGAAAATTAAAAATGAAATTATTTCGAAATTGAACCGATATTTTTGGTGAATATCACGGATAAAATTAATATTGTTTTATTTATCTCAATATTTTAATATTTACATGGAGAAAAAAGATTGAAAGTTTCATCTTCATTAAATTGATATTAAATTAAAGCAGACGACAGTTCAAGATCTGGTATTTGTGGTATTTGTTCAGTGCAGAGAAGCCATGCTCCCAGGCATTAGCTGATATTTTTTTTTTTTAAAGGTGATGACTTTTAAGGGAAGTGTATTCTCACTCTAAACTGACCTTTATGAAAAATCGTAACTTATTAGGATAACTTGTGAGTGTGTGTGCTTTGTTAGGTGAATCAGAATTTTGGGGGAATTTTTGACACCCCTAACACAAAACTGTGAATAAAATAATAAAAAAAAAAACTCGTAATTTCTCATTTTAAAGTGGGTTGTTTATTTTGTTTATGGAATATACTTCCCAAATAAACTATTAAAGTTGTTTAAAAAATAATAGAAATATTATTTTTTATTTAAAAAATAACTGTTTATAAAGTGCCAACGCGCCTTCATGCAGCCATTTTTTTACGTAATGAAATCAATTGAATTTTACGAGTGAAATAGTTTTCAATTTTTAAACTATAAAAATCTATCAAAATTTTTCTCTTGGTTCAATTTTTACGATATTTTCAGAGTCAATGTGAAATTTTATGCTCTTTCCAATACTCTAAATATAATATTTTAGACACCCTTTTTTTATTTACCCTCCCATTTCGAAATGTCTATTAGAATTTGAATAATTAATTTACTCATCAACGTTTTATATATCACAAATTGAAGATAAAAGATCAATAAATAAAATATTCTGATTTAAAACAAAGTGTTTTTGGAAATTTACCTGTAAAGTCCAAAATATAAAACCTTTTTTTAAACTACATTGTTTTTTTATTGTTGTTAAGTGAAAGTTTTTGTTATGCTTAAATTGTCCAGTAAATATTGGACGCTGACGACAATTTTTTCTATTTTATTCAATGTTTTCTTTTTTTAGATATTTAAAAAAAAATCACTCGATAAAGAAAAATTAAAATATATTAAATAAAAAATTCATGTATTTCTTTAAGAGAATAAAAAAATAGAAATTTGGTCGAGCGAATTATTTGTAATTGGCTAAAATCCATGAATGAAATGTTCATAGTTTTCAAATATGGTAGCACATACTGACCACTTATATGCATAAACATTCATTTATTTTATACAAAAGTGAATAAAATATGCTTATAGTAAAAGAAAACGTGTTTTTGTTCGTTATTATTACATTAAATGTTTGTTTATTCATATAATTACTATCGAGATTACTGATGTGTTGTTTTTGAAATAATTATTTTTGTCACTATGCTCAGATGAAACGGTAGACGAGACTTTTGCAGAGATGCAATGCCTAGTTCAGTTTGTAGTCAACCATTACTCAAATGTTGGGTAACATACACATTCTTCTCTGGTTTACAACAACACATTAAACATCTACGTGTCTCATTCTGGATGTGAAATAAAACACATGGCGACTGTTCTCAAAATCGTCAAGAGAGATCGGATGGTCTCGTGTGTAAAATTCATTTGTGAGATATGTTGTTTCAGTTGCAGTCAACATGAACACATAGCATCGCAGTGCCAAAGGAATGTCAGAGGATGGGGCCATTAGCATCAGCCCCCCACTGAGAAACTCCCTGAAGTATATCAACATTAACAATGCATAATGAATAAAAATGCACAAGACAAAATAACATTATAGATAGATCGGCAGACGGTACGTCTCGTAGGGAAAGATCGTCTCCTGGTCCTTTTATTTACAAAAAGAACAGATTTCAAGACTGTCGCGCCCTCTAGTGGTAGTTCATTGAAGTGCAAGGGAGATAATCCTGTCCAATATATTACATCCCTTCAATCTTACTCTGGATCACGAACATAGTCTTCAAATTTTTTTGGTGGTCTCCGAATACGCCCTGACTTGCGAGAGGGTGGTGATGCCGATTTTTCTACCACTGCTGGAGTCTCTGCAACCTCTTCCATATGCCTGCTCTCAATGCTTTCAATTGTGGTCATAGCAGAAGATGATTTTGTAATGCAAACTTCAGTCCACTTTGAATGAGCATCCACTACTATCAAAAACATGTGCCCCAAAAATGGACCCGCATAATCTAAGTGGACTCTCTCCCATGGTGAACTTGGATATTCCCAGCAATGAATGGGAGCCTTGCCGGGGTTGCTTTGATAATGTATGCAGGTTCCACAAGCTTTACCGGCTCTCTCAATATCTGCATCAAGATTCGGCCACCACACATAGCTGCGAGCAAGGGCCTTCATTCGCACGATCCCTATGTGTGTCTGATGTAATTGCTGCAACACTTTTGTTCTGAGTATAGCCGGAATTACTACTCTACTCCCCCATAATACGGTACCATCTTCACATGTCAACTCTGTCCTTTTGTTGAAGTAGGGCTTCATTGGCGTGTCTGGAATACACCTACTCCAGCCATTCAGGATGTATTCGTACACCCGACTCAAAGTAGGGTCTCTTCTTGTCTCCAATCTTACTGCCGCCACAGTCACTGGAGCATCAACCAAGTTCATCATGTGTATCCTGTTAGAATTAGGTGTGACATCTTGCTCCTGCACACTGATTGGAAGACGACTGAGGCAATCTGCATTTCCATTAAGGGACCCGGCACGATACTCCAACCTGTAATTATAGGCAGCCAGAAATATGGCCCAGCATTGAACTCTGGCAGCAGCAAGAGAAGGGATCGGCTTGTTTTCAGCAAACAACCCCAATAACGGTTTGTGGTCAGTGAACAACATAAAATTATTCCCATACAGATATTGGTGCAACTTTTTCACCGCAAAGACTAGGGCCAGCCCCTCCTTCTCAATGTGCGCATAATTCCGTTCTGCCTCAGACAGCGTTCGTGATACGTAGCATACTGGTTTCTCCCTTCCATCTTCCATTTTGTGAGTCATTACAGCTCCCAGTCCATAGGGAGAAGCATCTACTTGCACCAGAATCGGTCTAGATGGATCAAAATGAGTTAAAAGAGGTGCAGAACACAGCATTTTCTTTGTTTCTGCAAAAGCCCTGGTTTGTCCAGCACCCCATACCCAGGGAGCACCTTTCCTCATTAAGTTGTGAAGCGGTTCAAGTATAGTTGATAAGTTTGACAAAAGACTATGATAATAGTTAAGTGCCCCTGGGTAGGCTGTTAATTCTGTGATGTTTTGCGGTCGAGGTGCCTCTGTCATGGCGGCTACTTTGTCTGGAAGAGGCGCTATGCCTTCCTTACCTCGTTTTGCGGAGTTAGGAGGCCTGCTCTCTTCTTGCCTACACTTCTGACGAGTATGCCCTATTAACCTGCATTTAAAACATTCCTTGTTTTTAAACTGGCACTTGTCAGCTTGGTGGCCAGTGCTTCCACAACGATAACACTCTCGTTTTAATGGTAACCTGTGTACGGACGTTTCACTTCCACTCGTCTGTGCTCCCAACATCAACTTGGAATATTTCCTTGCCGATTCCATAGACACTGCTATTTCAATGGTGTAGCAGAAGCAGCAATAACTAAAATGAGGGGAAAAAGAGCTTACCTCGGGTATGTCTGTTGTGTCACCAGTTGGGGGGAAAAAGAGAATTCCAAGATGGCGTCCGGGGGTTTTTATTAGCATTTACCCCATGCAACTCTCGGAAAATCACGTTTCTGTCTCATGTGATTATGCAAATGGATAATTCCCGGCCACTATAAAAGCAGGAGGCTAGAGACGAGTTGGCAGTGTCCTGCAAACTGTGTGTGTGGGTGTTTCTGGCGATTGGAGTGTGTCTTCTTTTACCACGGTTATCACGGACAGGAATTCCCTCTCTTCTGGAGGTGGGCGATATTGACTATTTTGAAGTTGTACTGTTGCTGACAGAACATTTATTTATTTTTTTTTTTTGCCTACTACATTTTGTTTCAAGCTATTTCGGCCCGAATATGGCGAAGGTGCGGATAAGCAGTGATATTATCAAGCCGTTCTCTGGCGAGGGAGACGTTGTAGCGTGGCTGAAAAAAGTGAGACTTGTCGCACAACTTCAGCAGGTGGATGACGTAGCGAGTCTGCTACCTTTATACCTGGAAGGCGATGCGCTGGCCCTCTACATGGAAATGGAGGAGGACGATCAAAAGAAAATAGACCAGATTGAGGCTCGATTAAAGGAGGCATTTACTGATGACGCGTTTGCAGCATATAGAAAAATAACTATGGTTAGATGGGCTGGTGAACGTGTGGATGTGTACGCCAACAAAATCAGGCAGTTGGTTGGATTGGCCGGATTCACAGGAGAAAGCTCAGAGAGACTCACAAAATTAATTTTTGTCACTGGATTCCCTGACACCATCTCAATTGCTCTTCAACAGGTGCCGAACATCAAAGCCCTGACCATGGGGGAGCTAATGTCGAGAGCAAGAATTTTGACGACGACTGGCGAACAAAATCAGGATGTGGTTGCGGCCACACGCTCACCCAACAACAGGGCCCAGAATAATCCTGTTAACGTGACCTGTTTCAAATGCGATGTTAAAGGCCACTCCAGGACAATTTTACATGCAGACCGGTGCCGGTCTTGGAGAAAAACAAACGTAAATGTCAACACAATTGGTGGAATGTCCCATGCGTGCTGCGGTGTTGGAACGGTCTCTGTATCCACTGATGAAGGTGTGTCTGTGTTGGTGGTGCATGGCAAGCCACTGGGATTTGACTTGCTTCTAGGGATCGACGCCATAAAAGCTCTAGGAGGTGTCGTTGTCAAGCCTACAGGATCAGTGCGGCTGGGCGCCAGGAAAAGTATTAAATGCGCAGCCATTTCTATCGATGAACCAGATTTCACTGCTACCTTTGACCATCAAAACCGAACGTGGACCGCATCGTGGAAATGGTCTGTGGACCACCCCCCTGAAAGGCTGCATAATCGAGTGTCAGAGTACCCAGTGCCAGCAGAAATTCGTGAAGAATACACGCAGGAGCTCCACACCTGGATAGATAATGGTTGGCTCGTGCCATACCCAGAGGATAAATTGGGACCCCCCAAAGGTCTAATTCCCCTGATGGCTGTGATACAGCAGAACAAAGCCAAAGTGCGCCCGGTAATGGACTACCGGGAGCTAAATCATTACATAGACGCATTTACGGCCAACGCAGATGTTTGTGCAGCTAAGCTGCGTGAGTGGAGACAAAAAGGTGCTAACGTGTCTCTACTGGACCTCAGAAGAGCATACCTACAAGTCCGGGTCCATGAGACACTGTGGCCATACCAGACTGTGGAAATCGATGGGAAAAAATACTGTCTGACCCGTCTGGGGTTTGGTTTGAATGTGGCTCCCTTGATAATGAGAGCAATTGTCAGCGAAGTACTATCTCAGGAAGAAGTTATAAGCCGCGCAGCATCTGCTTACATTGATGACATTTTTGTCAATGAAGACGTGGTGCCCACGACCCGTGTGAGAAAACACCTCGCGCAGTTCGGGTTGGAGTGCAAGAACCCGGAGCAGTTGAAGGACGGTGCACGGGTGCTGGGATTGGCAGTCAGGATGGAACGCAATGAACTGCGGTGGAAGCGAGGAAATGCAATTCCGGAGGCTCCCAGTATTGTTACGCGACGAACAATCTTTTCCCTGTGTGGTCGACTTGTCGGGCACTTTCCGGTGTGCGGTTGGCTTCGTGTGGCTTGCGGAATACTCAGAAGGAGAGTAAGTTCGGTAACGAAGGGCTGGGATGATGAAGCAAGGGACGCTGTACTACATCGTATGATGTTCGAAACCTTAAAATCTGCACAGCAGAACGATCCGGCACAGGGAAATTGGTGTGTGGACGGCGAAGAGCTGAATGTATGGGTCGATGCTAGCTCCCTAGCAATTGGGGCAGCCTTGGAGATGTGTGAAACTGTGCTGGAAGATGCATGTTGGCTGCGACCTGAAGATGACTCTCAACATATCAACTTGGCTGAACTGGATGCCGTATTGAAAGGCATCAATTTGGCTCTCCAGTGGCAGAGCAAGGTGCTACACATAAAGACAGATTCTGTTTGCGTATACCATTGGGTCTCGGACACGCTAACTGGAAATGCGCGAGTACGCACCAAAGCAGCAAGCGAGATGCTTATTAGGAGGCGATTAAGCACTCTTAAGGAGCTCGTGAAAGAGTACGGGCTGACAGTGGATGTGACGCTGGTTCCATCAGCACGAAACATTGCTGACCGACTGACACGAGTGCCACAGCGGTGATTTGAGGCAATGAAAAAGAAAAACGGTCTTAACCCAGTGATAGGCGCGGTCCACACAGACGAGCTGGATGAGAGTCAAATCATGGCTATTCACAAAGATAGTGGACATCCGGGGGTGCGACGCACTACCTACTTTGTCAGGAGAAGATGTCCAACCACGACAAAAGCAACTGTCAGAACGGTCATACAGAAATGCGAGGAATGTCAGTCCATTGACCCAGCGCCAGTCAGGTGGGAAAAGGGAAAGCTGGAAGTTAACGAGAATTGGAATGGATATCACGCATTATGGCACCTTCCATTTTTTAACTTTAACAGACTGTGGTCCATCGCGTTTCTCCATTTGGAGGAAATTGGCAAGGCAGGACTCGGCAAGCGTGATTCATCAGTTGGAGGCAGTGTTCCTCGAGCGTGGCGCGCCGCATGAACTCCTTTTAGACAATGACACAACTTTCTGCAGCAATATGTTCCAAGCATTTGCATGTAAATGGGGAGTTCACTTGCGATTCCGTTGTGCATACGCTCCAGCCGGGAATGGCATAGCGGAGCGATGTCATCGTACAGTGAAACGAATAGCGGCTAGAATGTGTTGTCCCATACAGGAGGCTGTCTACTGGTATAACATCACACCAAGAGACGACACATCTCCCTCCACTGCGCCTGCCAACAGGATTTATCAATACGAAGTTCGAGTAAAGGAGACCAATCTCGCAACTGCGTCCCCAGGTCCCAAGAACAGCTTTTACCAGGTTGGAGATCGCGTATGGGTCAGAAGACCGCAAAATCGATGTACCACGAGGTTCGGCAAGGGTGAGGTGACCAAGGTGATCAGCCCTCAGTCGATTTTGGTGGACGGTGTGCCTCGTCACGTGAAGGATTTGCGCCCTCGCCATTATGTTGTTACATCGGAGGAAGAGGGAGACTCAGGCAGTATGATATCTTCTGAAAAGACAGAGAGTATGATGCAGGACGACGAAGAGGATTTTGAGCCATATAATGTACATACTGAAGAAGCGGAGGAAGGACCACCCGTCTTGCCTCTACGAAGGAGTACCCGACAGAAACGAATACTGCCCTCCTGCCCTGATTGTGAAACACCGCCTATGGAGTAGACTGGTGGCAATAATGGCGATGAGGAGGATGGCAGGGAGGAAGTGCTGCCTCCGGTTCTTCGGAGAAGTACCAGACAGAGACGACTGCCCCCTGCCCCATTTGTGATCATGAGATCAGGGGGGAGTGTAGCAGAAGCAGCAATAACTAAAATGAGGGGAAAAAGAGCTTACCTCGGGTATGTCTGTTGTGTCACCAGTTGGGGGGAAAAAGAGAATTCTAAGATGGCGTCCGGGGGTTTTTATTAGCATTTACCCCATGCAACTCTCGGAAAATCACGTTTCTGTCTCATGTGATTATGCAAATGGATAATTCCCGGCCACTATAAAAGCAGGAGGCTAGAGACGAGTTGGCAGTGTCCTGCAAACTGTGTGTGTGGGTGTTTCTGGCGATTGGAGTGTGTCTTCTTTTACCACGGTTATCACGGACAGGAATTCCCTCTCTTCTGGAGGTGGGCGATATTGACTATTTTGAAGTTGTACTGTTGCTGACAGAACATTTATTTATTTATTTTTTGCCTACTACATTCTTGTGCAAAGTTAGCATTCTTTCGCCCAGCAAGCGCTCCTGTATCTTCTCATCTTTCACTCCCACAACCAAACGATCACGTATGTGTTCATTTACTTTTTCTTCAAAGTTGCAATGTTCCGACATTTTTCTCAGTGTGGCCACATATTCACTAATGGACTCACCTTCTTGTTTGTCTCTCGTGTTGAATAAGAAACGTTCATGTATCTCGTTGGGGGCCGGCCAGATGTGCCTCTCCATCAGAATACATAGTTCTTCAAATGTTTTCTGCTCTGGCCTGTTTTCGGCTAAACCCCTGAGAATAGCATAATTTTTTGCCCCAATAACCGACAAAAATATAGCACGTTTCTTACCTTCATTCAACACATCATTGGCAGTAAAAAAAACAACTTTACTCTCTCAATATAGTGCGACCATTCTTCTTCCGCACTGTTCCATTCTCCAATTGTGCCTAATAAAGCCATTTTTATCCGCTACTCGGCAACTTTTCCTCGTTCGATTTGTTGTGGGTGTTCGCTTTTAATTTTAAATTGTCTTGTTACTCCTCCGCATTATTCGTTATTCGTCGCCAATTGAAGTATATCAAACATTAACAATGCATAATGAATAAAAATGCACAAGACAAAATAACATTATAGATAGATCGGCAGACAGTACGTCTCGTAGGGAAAGATCGTCTCCCGGTCCTTTTATTTACAAAAAGAACAGATTTCAAGACTGTCGCGTCCTCTAGTGGTAGTTCATTGAAGTGCAAGGGAGATAATCCTGTCCAATATATTACACTCCCTACCATGAAATTACACGTAGATGAACCAGAGTTAAAGGTGTTGATGGATTCAGACGCTGGTGATTAAAGCTGTATGCAGCTTTTGTTAGCAGGACGACAGAAAGACATTGAATTGCCAAGGACACGGCAGAATAAAGGTGAAGGTTGGCCAAGTTTTAGCTATTGAAATCAAGGTTTTGCAGGGTAGAACAATAAAATTGTCGTCATAATGAAAACAAAACTAAAACGACATATTGCGGCGATCAGGCATGGTTTGGTGTTGAGGGAGGTCATGTTGGTGATGTTCTAGAGGTATGATCAAACGAAATAGTCCAATCAGTTCAGAATCCTGTCGGTACAACTGCCCCCAAATAGCAAAATGGCTAGGGTCACTGTCTATCATTGTCAAGTACAACTGAGTTCCAAAATGGGTTATATCCAAAATGGGTTATATCCAAAATGGGTTATATCCAAAATGGGTTATATCCAAAATGGGTTATATCCAAAATGGGTTATATCCAAAATGGGTTATATCCAAAATGGGTTATATCCAAAATGGGTTATATCCAAAATGGGTTATATCCAAAATGGGTTATATCCAAAATGGGTTATATCCAAAATGGGTTATATCCAAAATGGGTTATATCCATAGCAATCGTGCTCCAGGTTTCCAGAACATCAAGCCTACCTGGCTTCCAATGCACCTGGATTGGATCTATGGACTGGCATTCTTTACGATCCCCAACCACCGACCGTACTTAAATTTCAGTTATTAGAGGATTGGCTAACTTCACAAAGTACCTTGTCCTTTTCACACCGGGATGTCCACTAGACTGATGAATAGTCTGTATTTAAGACACATGTTCGTGTTCTGTGACACGCACAAGTTCTCTGGGTTCTAACTACTTTGACATGACAGGATACCCCCGTCTTCGCAGTGAGGATTCGGATAGATATATGCAGGCTTAGAGTCTATATTCGTTCCTGATGATTGTATAACGAATGCAGACAGCTCACTTGGGAACGCTGATCATGCAGTGATAATGGTTGAAATCGCCCTAAACTCATAAACCAAAACTGAAGAACCAATGCTCAAAACAACGAGATATTATAAATAGGCTGACTAGGAAGCCATCATAGACATTATCTACTTTTATTTTCTCTACCGCTCTCCCTCGACCCAGGACTGTACCATAATAAACAAAGTCTCTGACAGCATAGACACAGCACTCTCCCTCGACACTAGCGCACAAGTACATGTATTTGGTGACTTCAATGTCCACCACAGAAACTGGCTTGGATTCTGTACTTACACAGACGCAGCGGGTAGCACAACACATAGCTTCTCTATAGCTCACTCCCTATCACAAATGGTTACGTTTCACAGACCAGCAAGAACAACACGCATCACTTCTAGATCTGCTTCTAACGACAGTTTCCAATGATTGTATCATGAATGCCAACAGCCCACCTGGGAACGCTGATCATGCAATGATAATGGTCGAAATCGCCCTAAACTCTAGAACGAAAACTGAAGAGCCAGTGCTCAAAACAACGAGATATCATAAAAAGGCTGACTGGGAAGCCATCAGGGATCTTATCAGAGATGCCCCATGGGGAAATATTTTTTCTCTTCCTGTTGAACAGTGCGCAAATGAGACCACAGAAGTATATAGAATCCAGAAGTAACTATATGAAAGAAATAGCCACAGCTAATAACGAATCTACTGAAACCACTAAAAAACACATTGAAGCAGAAAAATTAGGGACGCACAACTTCTGGAAAATCTACAACAGTGTTGGAAAAAATGGGCAATTGAGATTTCCCCCAATAACCAACAATCAGGAGGTTTTTTGCTCAGCAACCGGGAAGGCTAACATGCTTGCCTGTCGGTTTGCCGCCAACTCTGGACCCTCTGAACAACCCCTACCTAACTTTCCTTTGCGGACAGATGACACGCTAGACGATCTGAAAACAACAGGTACAAGCTATCATAAAATACCTTGACACTTCAAAAGCATGTGGAGCTGATCTCATCCCGACTGTTCTATTAAAAAAGTGCCCCGTCAAAGTAGCTCCTGTTCGCTCTAAACTCTACAACAAATGCCTTAATGAATCTTTCTTTCTGGGTTGTTGGAAAACTGTCTCTATGATACTAGTATTCAAGAATTCTGTAGTGGAGTGGGGGCAAAAATGGATGGTCACATTCAATGCTGCCAAGACTAAACTTCTTTCCTTCAACAATTACAAGAAACGTTCTCTACAACCAATCGCAATGGCCAATGACTCCCTATCTGAAAGTACTCTCTTTACTGTGCTAGAAAACTACTAACACCCGAAAGTATCCTGTACCTGTCATATTTGGGCTGGCGCATCTGACAATAGTCTCTCACTCCTAGACAAGGTTCAAAAGAGAGTCGCCAATCTGATTGGTCCTGAACTGGCATCCAAGCTTCAGCCTCTGTCCCATCGACGAAATGTTGCGTCCCTCTGCCCGTTCTACAAGTATTTTAATGCTGAATGCTCTGACGAACGACAAGCACTTGTGCCCCCACGACGCAGACACCATCGACAAACCCGACAGGATGCAAAATCCCACCCAACAGAGTAAAGATCCCTAGATGTCAAAGATCTTTCTACTCCAGTAGTTTCTTCTCCAGAGCTGCTAGACTTTAGAATTCCATTCCAGGTCCATGTTTCCCCAACAGCACTGATGTGCAGAAGTTCAAGTGTAACGTGACCCGACATCTTGCTGCCCAAATCCCTACTTAGTACCATGTTTACCCTGATAAGTGGCAATGCGCCTTGTTTGGGGTGAAAATATAATTAAAAAATAAAACTGGTTGAGTGTATATGTGAGTATATATATATTTTTTATTACATTTTCACCCCAAACAAGACACATTGCCACTGTGGTGTAGGTGGCTACTATTAGGGGCAGCAACTACTAGGCCACTATGTTGGGATTTGGGCAGCAAGGTGTCGGTTCACGTTACACTTGAACTTCTGCATGTCAGTACAGTTGGGGAAGCAGGGACCTGGAATGGAATTCCAGAGTCTAGCAGTTCTGGGGAAGAAACTGTGTGGGGGTGGGATTTAGCTACCTGTCGGGTTTGTCGAGTGTGTCTACGTCGTGGGGACACAAGTGTCTGCAGTTCGTCAGAGCATTCACCGCTAAAATACTTGTAGAAGAGGCAGAGGGATACAACATTTCGTCGATGGGACAGAGGCTGAAGCTTAAATGCTAGTTCAGGGCCTAGCAGATTGGCGACTCTCTTTTAAACCTTGTCTAGGAGCGAGAGACTAGTAGCAGATGCACTAGCCCAAATGTGACAGCAATACTCCATACATGGGCGAATGGTGGCCTTATAGAGGTACAGGATACTTTCAGGTGTCAGTAGTTTTCTAGCATGGTAGAGAGAGCATACCTTCTTCGCAGCGGCCCTGCCAATGTTTTCAATATAATTGTTCCAACTCAGGTTTTCTGTGAACGTTAGGCCAAGCAGTTTGAAAGATGTACTCTCAGACAGGGAGTCACTGGCCATTGCTATTGGTGGTAGAGAAGGTTTCTTGTAATTATTGAACGAAACCACTTTAGTCTCGGCAGCATTGAATGTGACCATCCATTTATGTCTCCATTCCACTACAGATTGGAGGTCATCCTCTAGTGTTTCTGCCATTACTTTAGATATATGTTCATTTGAAGTTTAGATGCCAGTTTAGGGCCTATCAGATTTGCGACTCTCTTTTGAACCCTGTCAAGGAGCGAGGGACTAGTAGCCGATGCACCGGCCCAAATATGACAGCAATACTCCATACATGGGCGAATAGTGGCCTTATAGAGGTACAGGATACTTTCGGGTGTTAGAGAGAGAGCCCACCTTCCTCACAGCGGCCCTGGCAATGCCCTCGATGTAATTGTTCCAACTCATGTTTCCTGTGAACGTTAGGCCAAGGAGCTTGAAAGACATACTCTCAGATAAAGAGTTGTTGGCCATTGCTATAGGTGGTAGAGAAGGTTTCTTGTAATTATTGAATGAAACCAGTTTTGTCTTGGTGGCATTGAACGTGACCATCCATTTTTGTCCCCATTCCACTACTGATTGGAGGTCATCCTCTAGTGTTTCTGCCATTACTTTAGATATATGTTCATTTGCTTTCCTGTCGTGCCTGCTATAGAGTGTGGTGTCATCAGCATATATGCCCATCTCAGAGGCAATTTTGTCGGGGAGGTCATTAATAAATAGTAGGAACAATAGAGGACCAAGGATAGACCCCTGAGGCACTCCCGCATTTATATCATATTGTTTAGACGTACGACCATCCAGGACAACCTGGATTTTTCTCTTATCTAAGAAGGATTTAATTATGTAAAGTATTCTTCCAGTGATACCGTATGATCTAATTTTCCTGAGGAGATCCTCATGCCATACCCTTCAAAAGCCTTTGATATATCTAGAGCTACCACTCTGCCTCCTCCTCTTTGTCCAGTGCATGGTATATACGTTCAGAGATTACAGTGAGGATATCTGCTGTGGAACGGGCTTATCTAAATCCATATTGTTTGCCAGTCAGAAGTTTAACATCTGTAAGGTGATGGACTAGAGCATGGTTAATTATGGTCTCAAATATTTTGGCGAAAAGTGGGAGGAGGCTAATGGGGCGATAATTTACTGGGTCTGTTCTTTCGTCAGAATTCTTGAATACTGGTACCACAGAGACAGTTTTCCACCAGCCTAGAAATCATGATTCATTAAGGCATTTGTTGTAGAGTTTGGAGATAACTGGAGCTACTTCGGCTGAGCACTTTTTTAATAGCACAGCTGGAATGAGATCGGGTCCACATGCTTTTTAAGTGTCAAGGTTTTTTATGATAGCATGCACCTGAGCAGGGGTCGTTTTCAGATCGTCTAGCGTGGCGTCTGTCCGCAAAGGAAAATCCGGCAGGGGGTGGTTGGAAGGGTTCAGTGTGGAGTTTGAGGCAAACCAGCTGGCAAGCATATTAGCCTTGTCGGTTGCTGAGCAAACAACCTCGTGATTGTTGGTTAGTGGGGGAATTGTTGATTGCCCATTATTTACTCCACTGTTGTAGATTTCCCAGAAGTCACGAGTTCCTAATTTTTGTGTTTTAATGCGTTTTTTTTAGTGGTTTCCGTAAATTTTCTCTTAGCTGTCGTTATTTCTTTCCTAACATTACTTCTAGATTCTATATACTTATGTTTATTTGAACTGGACTTATGTCGGTTAAATTTTTGGTAGGCATGCTGCCTTTGAGCAATCGCAGTTGCGCAAGTAGAAGTAAACCATTGGGAACAGTTGGGCTTGCTATAAAATTTCCGCATGAGAACATGTGCTTCAATTGCTTTTTTGAACCATTCAGTCGTCTCATTTGCGCACTGTTCAGCAGGAAAAGAAAAAATATTTCCCCATGGGGCATCTCTGATAAGATCCCTGATGGCTTCCCAGTCAGCCTTTTTATGATATCTCGTTGTTTTGAGCACTGGCTCTTCAGTTTTGGGTCTAGAGTTTAGGGCGATTTCTACCATTATCACTGCATGGTCAGCGTTCCCGAGTGGGCTGTCAGGGAACAGATCTAGAAGTGATGCATGTTGTGCTTGCTGGTCAGGGAAACGGGTTGGAAACGTAACCATTTTTGATAGGGAGTGAGATATAGCGAAACTATGTGTTGTGCTGCCCGTTTGGTCTGTGTGAGTAGAGAATCCAAGCCAGTTTTTGTGGTGAACACTAAAATCACCAAATACATGTACTTGTGCGCTAGTGTCGAGGGAGAGTGCCGTGTCTATGCTGTCAGAGACTTTGTTTATTATGGTGCAGTCCTGGGTCGAGGGAGAGCGGTAGAGAAAATAAAAGTAACTAATGTTATGTTGTATGTTTAGTCTAAAGCACATAAAGGCTAGATCGTCCGTTTCAAGGTGTGTTTCTCTAGACAGGGGGAGGGTGTTATGAATGTAGACTCTGTGACAGTCGTTACGGCAGAGTGGGAGATAGCCAGGCATGTTAAAGTGGTTAGAGGGGATTGAAGAGTGTAGGTTAGTCTCGCTTAGTGCTAAGATATCCGGGGTGTTTGTTAGGGGAAATGCTTTGACATCAGCTAAATTAGTTCTAAGCCCACGGATGTTAGTGAATGCAAGGCTTAAGGGAGGGAGCAAGTTCGATTTGTTTGTCCCTAAGCCTGGTTTACACTTATTTTTTATTGTACTATCATCATGTTTTTAAAGAGTTTTAGTAAAGGGGGCTGAACAAGAGGTTGTGCAGGTTATCAGACATGCAACACAAGTAGACCATTAGATGACCTTTCTTCAACTAGGACTGTGGCCTCAGGAAAACCCATCGGGGATGAGTGCAGGGTCCCTTTCCATGCGCGACATGGCACTACAAACATCCCGATATTATACAACTGATGATGGAGCAGCCACTCTAAGCGCTACCAAAGAATTAGGGTTCCTGTAGTACCAGTCGAAAACAGCAGCCAGGAACTGTCAATCCGATACCCATCAGAGATCACCCCAATCTAATTGCATAGGCATGTGTGGTACTCAAGCACTCCCAAGTGCCCAGTTTTGAGGGGTGGGATGTGTTGAAAGTGGGGGAACGGCATTCATTGCCCTAGACAAGAAACAAGATGTACCACTAAATGTTTTGTCACTTCACTTTGATAGTGTCTCTGCGCTTGACTAATAGGCAAAGAAGGAGTATGGAAGCCAGGCGATAGACAGAGCCTATCTACTCCTTAAGCAATTTAGGTTTGCAGACCGGGAATTTGTTTGAGTCACAAGTTCTAGGAAGGTTATCATCCAAGACTGGAGAGGCCTCCCTCCTTTTTGGTTTAGTTTCAGAGTTTTCCTTCTCATAGACGGGTGATTTGGGAAGATCTACTAGGTCTGTCAGCCCTGAGAGGGTTTGCTCAGCGCCTGGGTCCTAATCCAGGTATTTCTGTGACCCAGCGTTGTTAGTTAATGCTACAGGGTTAGTCTGTAGAGGTTATATATCTAATGAATAGTTACACTCCTCCAAGTGATTTAGGGACATACAGTGGAAGCAGTTATGTGAGCAGGCTTGTTAGAAAGGCGTTAGTGCGGATTAAGACTTTACCTTTTGGTTTTTCCATTTTTTAAAACTGTATGTAAGTTTACGTTCAGGATAACGTTATAGTTTGAGTAGGTATTAGGAATTGAGCTAAGAATTTTGCCCAGTCACTGTATATTTAGATTTACGAGGGTTTAGATGTAGGTGCAGTACTGTAAGGGTATAACTGGAGGTACATTTATAGTCATGGCGTATTCCGTATGTATAATTAAGTAAATATTTGGGCAAATTTTCAGTCGATGCAAATATATAGAAGTTGTGTTATTGTTTCTGCTATTAAAGGAGATAATTACGGTTTTCATTTAAGAGTCATCGAGCGTTTTGCTTAGCCAGGAGTATCGGATTCGGTTTAGCATTGTTCATTTCAAAACCATCTAGGAAGAGGCAATTGTAAATGTAATGAAGATCGCTTTGCACCCTTTGGTTGGTAAGTACAAAACTGGATAGGAATGAACTCTAATGCATGTCAGAGGTAGAAATGTATAGTGATGGCCTAAAAGCGGTTAGCATGTGAAAGTTAGGAGCTTGAGGCTAAGATATGTGTATAATGTAGGGTTTTAGTGGCGGCTAGAAGGGGGGTGCAGATTGTTAACTTTCAAGGGTCGGGGTTATTAACTTACAGAATGCAGTAAAGTTTCATTAGGATTTAGAGTTTCAAGTATTGTTTTAGCTTGGGAAAAAGGAATAAAATTTTTCGCTTCTTTTCCCCTACTTTGCATGCAGGTTAGACATAGGCAGTCGTCTTGGAGGTAAAGAGAAACAATTATTTCGTCGAGATTCGGAATTTATACTTATAGGCAGTCGTTAAGGTTGGAGACAAAACAATTGTATCTATTCAGAAAATAGTCCTAGTGATGCAGCTAAGATCACTGTAGATTTCAATTATAGTAACAGTTAATTATAAGCTATATCCAGTGGTTTGGTAGAGATATCAACGAGGCCTCTTTCTTTACACAAGCGAGCATATGGCAATTGTAGATATTAAGTATATTACTTAAAGTTCTTCTGACTTCTATGGTAGAAAAAATAAATCTGCGTTTGTGTTAATTTCAGAAAATTTATCCTGCCTAATGGTATTTTATCTCTAGCCTTAGTACAGAGCGTGGAAGTAATCATTTAAACTGGAAAAGAACGTGGTTGAGTTTTTCGGGGGGGGGGAGTTTCAAACTAAGCAAAGTAAAGAAAACAAAAAACAGAACAAAAACAAAAAAATATTTATCATTCAAGGGAATGTTAAACGTGAAAAATGATATTCATGAAAATTATAAAATGCATGCTGAATAGGCGTGGGAGGCAGTATAGTTTTCTACATAGGGCTCAGAGTCAGAGTAGGAGTCAAAGATATCAAAGTAGTTAGAGTTGGAGTCGGCATTCTAGGAGTCAAATTCGATGTTTTATCATCACCCTCCACAAGAATATTGTTTCTGCCGTTTTTTGTTTTATTTTACTGTAGTCGAAGTTCTCAGAAATCAAGGGGCCCACGACCTGGGGTGCCCTGTATATGTTCGCATATGTTGGAACAAATGTGACTTCCATGCAAAAAAACACCAAATACTTCACACGAATGTGTTTTCTCTCTTATTTTAATTTTCTTCCTATGAAGATTGTACTACTGGGTATGGGGCAGTAAACCAGCTGCCAACATTGCCCTGGTTTTCATTGAAATCAACCGCGAGCTCTTTTTAGTATCCTCATTGTTCCCTTACGTGCAATTGTCTGGATCTCTTTTGCATTTGGTTCATCAGGAATATTAGTAGAGTAAGGCTTCAGATTCTTCTCCAAAAGCACTGTGGTACCTATAATAACTGGTATGATTGATATCTCTTTAAGATTCCAGTTTTCATATACATATGTATGTGTTTGTATATGATACAACAAAGCTGACTTGTATTCAAAATGAGGACCACATACTTCATAAGTATGTGGTTTTAACATGTGTGGAACCAAATGTGACTTACGTGAAAAGAAGAACCACATAATTAAAAAGAATGTGGTTTGTTTCCTGTATGCGAAAACATGTTGAAACAAATGTGACTTTTGTGTAAAAAAAGCACATACTTCAAAAAAAGGTGTTTTTTTTCTCCGGTATGTCTTAACATATGTTGCAACAAAGTTTATTTATGTGTAAAAGAAGCAACAAATAGATCACAATATTGCCGTTTGTCTCCTGTATGTGTTCGTATATGCTTGAACAACGTTGATTTCTCTGCGAAAGAAGAACCACATACTTCACAACAATGTGGTGTGTCTCCTGTATGTGTTAACATATGTCGCAACAAATGCGACTTCCGTGTAAAAGAAGAACCACATACTTCACAAGAATGTGGTTTTTCTCCTGTATGTGTTTGCATATGTCGCAACAAATTAGACTTCTCTGTAAAAGAATGACCACATATTTCACAAGAATGTGGTTTGTCTCCTGTATGTGTTCGTATATGATTGACCAAAGTTGATTTATGTGCAAAAGAAGAACCACATACTTCACAAGAATGTGGTTTGTCTCCTGTATGTGTTCGTATATGACTCAACAAATCTGATTTTTGTGCGAAAGAAGAACCACATACTTCACAAGAATGTGGTTTGTCTCCTGTATGTGTTAAGATATGTCGTAACAAATTCGACTTCTCTGTAAAAGGAGAACCACATACTTCACAAGAATATGGTTTTTCTCCTGTATGTGTTCGTATATGTCGCAACAAATGTAACTTCCGTGCAAAAGAAGCACCACATACTTCACAAGAATGTGGTTTGGCTGTCGTGTGTGTTGTCATATGTTGCAATAAATGTGACTTCTTTGTAAAACAGGAACTACATACTTCAAAAGAATGTAGTTTGTTTTTCATATTACTTTGCATATAGTCAAACAAACTTAAGTTCAATGCGAAAAAACACAATTTAATAAAATTATTAGTCTATAGTATATGTTCAAATGTTCCACAATAAAAATGACTTTTCACTAATGAAAACAACCTACATTTATTAAAGAATTTTCGATTTTCTTTTCTCTTTGTTTCTATTTTATTTAACCGTTAGTATTTGATACACCAGATTTTTACCAAAAGATTTATCTTGTTTCGCCTTAGACTTCAAGTTTTCTTTTATAGTAAACACATGATTTTTTTCATAAGTATTTTTCGTGCATTTTTCGATTTTTAGTTGATTATTTTATCAACTCTAACTTGTATTGATTTTAATTTTAAACATTTGTATTTTAAAAATGTCTATGCATTTTTGTTACATATGTTTAAGGATTCATTCACGTAACAAGTATTGAATGTTTTGAACTACTTTGCATCAAATTGTATGTCACGTGTTTCACAAGTCTATGATTTCTCTGCTTTCTGATATTTTTTCAAAATTTGTCACAGGTTTCTCATATCATCAAATGAATAATTGATTTCTGTTGATTGCTGCAAAGTCTGAAAATATAAAATGTATATATCAAATAGATTTCCTGCGATAATATTTAATTTTGAAAAATTCTTATAAAAATGTCAACAAATTATTCATTGTTAAAGAACAAAATATAATTAATACTTTTCATGTAATATTTGTTTGTAAACAATATATATCTAGTGCTTCTCTGTGTGATACTTATTTTAAACAATCCACAAATTGTTATCGCTTGTAAACAATATATAATTAGTGCTTTTCTGTGTGATACTTATTTTAAACAATCAACAAATTGTTATTGCTTGTAAACAATATATAATTAGTGCTTCTCTGTGTGATACTTATTTTGAAAAATCCACAAATTGTTATTGCTTGTAAACAATATATAATTAGTGCTTCTCTGTGTGATACTTATTTTAAACAATCAACAAATTTTTATTGCTTGTAAACAATATATAATTAGTGCTTTTCTGTGTGATACTTATTTTAAACAATCAACAAATTGTTATTGCTTATAAACAATATATAATTAGTGCTTTTCTGTGTGATACTTATTTTAAAAAATCAACAAATTGTTATTGCTTGTAAACAATATATAATAAGTGCTTTTCTGTGAACCACTTATTTTAAACAATCAACAAATTGTTATTGCTTGTAAACAATATATAATTAGTGCTTTTCTGTGTGATACTTATTTTAAACAATCAACAAATTGTTATTGCTTGTAAACAATATATAATTAGTGCTTCTCTGTGTGATACTTATTTTGAAAAATCAACAAATTGTTATTGCTTGTAAACAATATATAATTCGTACTTTTCTGTGTGATACTTATTTTAAAAAATCAACAAATTGTTATTGCTTGTTAACAATATATAATTAGTGCTTCTCTGTGTGATACTTATTTTAAACAATCAACAAATTTTTATTGCTGATAAACAATATATAATTAGTGCGTTTCTGTGTGATACTGATTTTAAACAATCAACAAATTGTTATTGCTTACAAACAATATATAATTAGTGCTTTTCTGTGTGATAGTTATTTTAAACAATCAACAAATTGTTATTGCTTGTAAACAATATATAATTAGTGTATTTCTGTGTGATACTTATTTTAAACAATCAACAAATTGTTATTGCTTGTAAACAATATATAATTAGTGCTTTTCTGTGTGATACTTATTTTAAACAATCAACAAATTGTTATTGCTTGTAAACAATATATAATTAGTGCTTCTCTGTGTGATACTTATTTTAAAAAATCAACAAATTATTATTGCTTGTAAACAATATATAATTAGTGCTTCTCTGTGTGATACTTATTTTAAACAATCAACAAATTGTTATTGCTTGTAAACAATATATAATTAGTGCTTCTCTGTGTAATACTTATTTTAAACAATCAACAAATTGTTATTGCTTGTAAACAACATATAATTAGTGCTTTTCTGTGTGATACTTATTTTAAACAATCAACAAATTGTTATTGCTTGAAAACAATATATAATTAGTGCTTCTCTGTGTGATACTTATTTTGAAAAATCCACAAATTGTTATTGCTTGTAAACAATATATAATTAGTGCTTCTCTGTGTAATACTTATTTTAAAAATCAACAAATTGTTATTGCTTGTAAACAATATATAATTAGTGCTTCTCTGTGTGATACTTATTTTAAACAATCAACAAATTGTTATTGCTTGTAAACAATATATAATTAGTGCTTCTCTGTGTGATACTTATTTTAAACAATCAACAAATTGTTACTGCTTGTAAACAATATATAATTAGTGCTTCTATGTGTAATACTTATTTTAAACAATCAACAAATTGTCATTGCTTATAAACAATATATAATTAGTGCTTCTCTGTGTGATACTTATTTTAAAAAATACACCAAATTGTTATTGCTTGTAAACAATATATAATTAGTGCTTCTCTGTGTGATACTTATTTTAAACAATCAGCAAATTGTTATTGCTTGTAAACAATATATAATTAGTTCTTTTCTGTGTGATACTTATTTTACACAATCAACAAATTGTTATTGCTTATAAACAATATATAATTAGTGCTTTTCTGTGTGATACTTATTTTAAACAATCCACAAATTGTTATTGCTTATAAACAATATATAATTAGTGCTTTTCTGTGTGATACTTATTTTAAACAATCAATAAATTGTTATTGCTTGTAAACAATATATAATTAGTGCTTCTCTGTGTGATACTTATTTTAAACAATCAACAAATTGTTATTGCTTGTAAACAATATATAATTAGTGCTTTTCAGTGTGATACTTATTTTAAACAATCAACAAATTGTTATTGCTTATAAACAATATATAATTAGTGCTTTTCTGTGTGATACTTATTTTAAACAATCCAAAAATTGTTATTGCTTATAAACAATATATAATTAGTGCTTTTCTGTGTTATACTTATTTTAAACAATCCATAAATTGTTATTGCTTGTAAACAATATATAATTAGTGTTTCTCTGTGTGATACTTATTTTAAACAATCAACAAATTGTTATTGCTTGTAA
Organism: Euprymna scolopes; assembly: GCF_053919585.1. Lineage (NCBI taxonomy): Eukaryota > Metazoa > Mollusca > Cephalopoda > Sepiida > Sepiolidae > Euprymna > Euprymna scolopes. The sequence goes on along the minus strand of NC_136527.1, from coordinate 81,282,534 downwards.
ACAAAATATAATTAGTGCTTCTCTGTGTGATCGTTATTTTAAACAATCAACAAATTGTTATTGCTTGTAAACAATATATAATTAGTGCTTCTCTGTGTGATACTTATTTTAAAAAATCAACAAATTGTTATTGCTTGTAAACAAAATATCATTGTAGTTCATGTAATACTTATTAAAAAGTCAAATTAGTTATTGTTAAAGAAACAAAATATAATTAGTACTTTTTCATGTAATATTTGTTTGTAAACAATATATAATTAGTGCTTCTCTGTGTGATAGTTATTTTAAACAATCAACAAATTGTTATTGCTTGTAAACAAAATATAATTAGTGCTCCTCTGTGTAATACTTATTTTAAACAATCAACAAATTGTTATTGCTTGTAAACAATATATAATTAGTGCTTCTCTGTGTAATACTTATTTTAAACAATCAACAAATTGTTATTGCTTGTAAACAATATATAATTAGTGCTTCTCTGTGTAATACTAATTTAAAAAAATCAACAAATTGTTATGGCTTGTAAGCAATATATAATTAGTGCTTCTCTGTGTAATACTTTTTTTAAACAATCAACAAATTGTTATTGCTTGTAAACAATACAAAATTAGTGTTTCTCTGTGTTATACTAATTTAAAAAAAAAATCAACAAATTGTTATTGCTTTTAAACAATATATGATTAGTGCTTCTCTGTGTAATACTAGTTTTAAAAAATCAACAAATTGTTATTGCTTGTAAACAATATATAATTAGTGCTTCTCTGTGTAATACTTATTTTAAACGATCAACAAATGTTTATTGCTTGTAAACAATATAAAATTAGTGCTTCTCTGTGTAATACTAATTTTAAATAAATCAACAAATTGTTATTGCTTGTAAACAAAATATCATTGTAGTTCATGTAATACTTATTAAAAAGTCAAATTAGTTATTGTTAAAGAAACAAAATATAATTAGTACTTCTTCATGTAATATTTGTTTGTAAACAATATATAATTAGTGCTTCTCTGTGTAATACTTATTTTAAAAAATCAACAAATTGTTATTGCTTGTAAACAAAATATCATTGTAGTTCATGTAATACTTATTAAAAAGTCAAATTAGTTATTGTTAAAGAAACAAAATATAATTAGTACTTCTTCATGTAGTATTTGTTTGTAAACAATATATAATTAGTGCTTCTCTGTGTAATACTTATTTTAAACAATCAACAAATTGTTATTGCTTGTAAACAATATATAATTAGTGCTTCTCTGTGTTATACTAATTTAAAAAAAAATCAACAAATTGTTATTGCTTGTAAACAATATATGATTAGTGCTTCTCTGTGTCATACTAGGTTAAAAAAAATCAACAAATTGTTATTGCTTGTAAACAATATATAATTAGTGTTTCTCTGTGTAATACTTATTTTAAATGATCAACAAATGTTTATTGCTTGTAAACAATATATAATTAGTTCTTCTCTGTGTAATACTAATTTAAAAAAAAATCAACAAATTGTTATTGCTTGTAAACAAAATATCATTGTAGTTCATGTAATACTTATTAAAAAGTAAAATTAGTTATTGTTAAAGAAACAAAATATAATTAGTTCTTCTTCATGTAATATTTGTTTATAAACAATATATAATTAGTGCTTCTCTGTGTGATACTTATTTAAAAAAATCAACAAATTGTTATTGCTTGTAAAGAAAATATCATTGTAGTTCATGTAATACTTATTAAAAAGTCAAATTAGTTTTTGTTTAAGAAACAAAATATAATTAGTACTTCTTCATGTAATATTAGTTTGTAAACAATATATAATTAGTGCTTCTCTGTGTAATACTAATTTTAAAAAAATCAACAAATTGTTATTACTTGTAAACAATAGATAATTAGTGCTTCTCTGTGTGATACTTATTTAAAAAAATCAACAAATTGTTATTGCTTGCAAACAAAATATCATTGTAGTTCATGTAATACTTATTAAAACGTCAAATTAGTTATTGTTAAAGAAACAAAATATAATTAGTACTTCTTCATGTAATATTTGTTTGTAAACAATATATAATTAGTGCTTCTCTGTGTAATACTAATTTTAAAAAAATCAACAAATTGTTATTGCTTGTAAACAATATATAATTAGTGCTTCTCTGTGTAATACTTATTTTAAACGATCAACAAATGTTTATTGCTTGTAAAATATATATAATTAGTGCTTCTCTGTGTAATACTAATTTTCAAAAAATCAACAAATTGTTATTGCTTGTAAACAAAATATCATTGTAGTTCATGTAATACTTATTAAAAAGTAAAATTAGTTATTGTTAAAGAAACAAAATATAATAAGTTCTTCTTCATGTAATATTTGTTTATAAACAATATATAATTAGTGCTTCTCTGTGTGATACTTATTTTAAAAAATCAACAAATTGTTATTGCTTGTAAACAAAATATCATTGTAGTTCATGTAATACTTATTAAAAAGTCAAATTAGTTATTGTTAAAGAAACAAAATATAATTAGTACTTCTTCATGTAATATTTGTTCGTAAACAATATATAATTAGTGCTTCTCTGTGTAATACTAATTTTAAAAAAATCAACAAATTGTTATAACTTGTAAACAATAGATAATTAGTGCTTCTATGTGTGATACTTATTCAAAAAAATCAACAAATTGTTATTGCTTGTAAACAAAATATCATTGTAGTTCATGTAATACTTATTAAAACGTCAAATTAGTTATTGTTAAAGAAACAAAATATAATTAGTACTTCTTAATGTAATATTTGTTTGTAAACAATATATAATTAGTGCTTCTCTGTGTAATACTAATTTTAAAAAAATCAACAAATTGTTATTACTTGTAAACAATAGATAATTAGTGCTTCACTGTGTGATACTTATTTAAACTAATCAACAAATTGTTATTGCTTGTAAACAAAATATCATTGTAGTTCATGTAATACTTATTAAAAATTCAAATTAGTTTTTGTTAAAGAAACAAAATATAATTAGTACTTCTTCATGTAATATTTGTTTGTAAACAATATATATTTAGTGCTTCTCTGTGTAATACTTATTTTAAAACATCAACAAATTGTTATTGCTTGTAAACAAAATATCATTGTAGTTCATGTAATACTTATTAAAAAGTCAAATTAGTTATTGTTAAAGAAACAAAATATAATTAGTACTTCTTCGTGTCATATTTGTTTGTAAACAATATATAATTAGTGCTTCTCTGTGTAATACTTATTTTAAAAAATCAACAAATTGTTATTGCTTGTAATCAAAATATCATTGTAGTTCATTTAATACTTATTAAAATGTCAAATTAGTTATTGTTAAAGAAACAAAATATAATTAGTACTTCTTCATGTAATATTTGTTTGTAAACAATATATTAGTGCTTCTCTGTGTAATACTTATTTTAAAAAACCAACAAATTGCTATTGCTTGTAAACAATATATAATTAGTGCTTCTCTGTGTAATACTTATTTTAAAAAACCAACAAATTGTTATTGCTTGTAAACAATATATAATTAGTGCTTCTCTGTGTAATACTTATTTTAAAAAACCAACAAATTGTTATTGCTTGTAAACAATATATAATTAGTTCTTCTCTGTGTAATACTTATTGTAAAAAAATCAACAAATTGTTATTGCTTGTAAACAATATATAATTAGTGCTTCTCTGTGTAATACTTATTTTAAAAAATCAACAAATTGTTATTGCTTGTAAACAATATATAATTAGTGCTTTTCTGTGTAATACTTATTTTAAAAAACCAACAAATTGTTATTGCTTGTAAACAATATATAATTAGTGCTTCTCTGTGTAATACTTATTTTAAAAAATCAATAAATTGTTATTGCTTGTAAACAAAATATCATTGTAGTTCATGTAATACTTATTAAACAGTCAAATTAGTTATTGTTTAAGAAACAAAATATAATTAGTACTTCTTCATGTAATATTTGTTTGTAAACAATATATAATTAGTGCTTCTCTGTGTAATACTTATTTTAAAAAATCAACAAATTGTTATTGCTTGTAAACAAAATATCATTGTAGTTCATGTAATACTTATTAAAAAGTCAAATTAGTTATTGTTAAAGAAACAAAATATAATTAGTACTTCTTCATGTAATATTTGTTTGTAAACAATATATAATTAGTGCTTCTCTGTGTAATACTTATTTTAAAAAATCAACAAATTATTATTGCTTGTAAACAATATATAATTAGTGCTTCTCTGTGTAATACTTATTTTAAAAAATCAACAAATTGTTATTGCTTGTAAACAAAATATAATTGTAGTTCATGTAATACTTATTAAACAGTCAAATTAGTTATTGTTTAAGAAACAAAATATAATTAGTACTTCTTCATGTAATATTTGTTTGTAAACAATATATAATAAGTGCTTCTCTGTGTAATACTTATTGTAAAAAAATCAACAAATTGTTATTGCTTGTAAACAATATATAATTAGTGCTTCTCTGTGTAATACTTATTTCAAAAAATCAACAAATTGTTATTGCTTGTAAACAATATATAATTAGTGCTTCTCTGTGTAATACTTATTTAAAAAAAACAACAAATTGTTATTGCTTGTAAACAATATATAATTAGTGCTTCTCTGTGTAATACTTATTTTAAAAAACCAACAAATTGTTATTGCTTGTAAACAATATATAATTAGTGCTTCTCTGTGTAATACTTATTTAAAAAAAATCAACAAATTGTTATTGCTTGTAAACAATATATAATTAGTGCTTCTCTGTGTAATACTTATTTTAAAAAACCAAAAAATTGTTATTGCTTGTAAACAATATATAATTAGTGCTTCTCTGTGTAATACTTATTTTAAAAAACCAACAAATTGTTATTGCTTGTAAACAATATATAATTAGTGCTTCTCTGTGCAATACTTATTTTAAAAAAATCAACAAATTGTTATTGCTTGTAAACAATATATAATTAGTGCTTCTCTGGTTAATACTTATTTTAAAAAAATCAACAAATTGTTATTGCTTGTTAACAATATATAATTAGTGCTTCTCTGCGTAATACTTATTTTAAAAAACCAACAAATTGTTATTGCTTGTAAACAATATATAATTAGTGCTTCTCTGTGTAATACCTATTTTAAAAAACCAACAAATTGTTATTGCTTGTAAACAATATATAATTAGTGCTTCTCTGTGTAATACTTATTTTAAAAAACCAACAAATTGTTATTGCTTGTAAACAATATATAATTAGTGCTTCTCTGTGTAATACTTATTTTAAAAAAATCAACAAATTGTTATTGGTTTGTAAACAATATATAATTAGTGCTTCTCTGTGTAATACTTATTTTAAAAAACCAACAAATTGTTATTGCTTGTAAACAATATATAATTAGTTCTTCTCTGTGTAATACTTATTTTAAAAAACCAACAAATTATTATTGCTTGTAAACAATATATAATTAGTGCTTCTCTGTGTAATACTTATTTTAAAAAATCAACAAATTGTTATTGCTTGTAAACAAAATATCATTGTAGTTCATGTAATACTTATTAAACAGTCAAATTAGTTATTGTTTAAGAAACAAAATATAATTAGTACTTCTTCATGTAATATTTGTTTGTAAACAATATATAATTAGTGCTTCTCTGTGTAATACTTATTTTAAAAAATCAACAAATTGTTATTGCTTGTAAACAAAATATCATTGTAGTTCATGTAATACTTATTAAAAAGTCAAATTAGTTATTGTTAAAGAAACAAAATATAATTAGTACTTCTTCATGTAATATTTGTTTGTAAACAATATATAATTAGTGCTTCTCTGTGTAATACTTATTTTAAAAAATCAACAAATTGTTATTGCTAGTAAACAATATATAATTAGTGCTTCTCTGTATAATACTTATTTTAAAAAATCAACAAATTGTTATTGCTTGTAAACAAAATATAATTGTAGTTCATGTAATACTTATTAAAAAGTCAAATTTGTTATTGTTAAAGAAACAAAATATAATTAGTACTTCTTCATGTAATATTTGTTTGTAAACAATATATAATAAGTGCTTCTCTGTGTAATACTTATTGTAAAAAAATCAACAAATTGTTATTGCTTGTACACAAAATATCATTGTAGTTCATGTAATACTTATTAAAAAGTCAAATTAGTTATTGTTAAAGAAACAAAATATAATTAGTACTTCTTCGTGTAATATTAGTTTGTAAACAATATATAATTAGTGCTTCTCTGTGTAATACTTATTTTAAAAAATCAACAAATTGTTATTGCTTGTAAACAATATATAATTAGTGCTTCTCTGTGTAATACTTTTTTTAAAAAAATCAACAAATTGTTATTGCTTGTAAACAATATATAATTAGTGCTTCTCTGTGTAATACTTATTTTAAAAAATCAACAAATTGTTATTGCTTGTAAACAATATATAATTAGTGCTTCTCTGTGTAATACATGTTTTAAAAAAACAACAAATTGTTATTGCTTGTAAACAATATATAATTAGTGCTTCTCTGTGTAATACTTATTTTAAAAAACCAACAAATTGTTATTGCTTGTAAACAATATATAATTAGTGCTTCTCTGTGTAATACTTATTTAAAAAAAATCAACAAATTGTTATTGCTTGTAAACAATATATAATTAGTGCTTCTCTGTGTAATACTTATTTTAAAAAACCAAAAAATTGTTATTGCTTGTAAACAATATATAATTAGTGCTTCTCTGTGTAATACTTATTTTAAAAAACCAACAAATTGTTATTGCTTGTAAACAATATATAATTAGTGCTTCTCTGTGCAATACTTATTTTAAAAAAATCAACAAATTGTTATTGCTTGTAAACAATATATAATTAGTGCTTCTCTGGTTAATACTTATTTTAAAAAAATCAACAAATTGTTATTGCTTGTTAACAATATATAATTAGTGCTTCTCTGCGTAATACTTATTTTAAAAAACCAACAAATTGTTATTGCTTGTAAACAATATATAATTAGTGCTTCTCTGTGTAATACCTATTTTAAAAAACCAACAAATTGTTATTGCTTGTAAACAATATATAATTAGTGCTTCTCTGTGTAATACTTATTTCAAAAAACCAACAAATTGTTATTGCTTGTAAACAATATATAATTAGTGCTTCTCTGTGTAATACTTATTTTAAAAAAATCAACAAATTGTTATTGGTTTGTAAACAATATATAATTAGTGCTTCTCTGTGTAATACTTATTTTAAAAAACCAACAAATTGTTATTGCTTGTAAACAATATATAATTAGTTCTTCTCTGTGTAATACTTATTTTAAAAAACCAACAAATTATTATTGCTTGTAAACAATATATAATTAGTGCTTCTCTGTGTAATACTTATTTTAAAAAATCAACAAATTGTTATTGCTTGTAAACAAAATATCATTGTAGTTCATGTAATACTTATTAAAAAGTCAAATTAGTTATTGTTAAAGAAACAAAATATAATTAGTACTTCTTCGTCTAATATTTGTTTGTAAACAATATATAATTAGTGCTTCTCTGTGTGATACTTATTTTAAAAAATCAACAAATTGTTATTGCTTGTAAACAAAATATCATTGTAGTTCATGTAATACTTATTAAAACGTCAAATTAGTTATTGTTAAAAAAACAAAATATAATTAGTACTTCTTCATGTAATATATGTTTGTAAACAATATATAATTAGTGCTTCTCTGTGTAATACTTATTTTAAAAAATCAACAGATTGTTATTGCTTGTAAACAAAATATCATTGTAGTTCATGTAATACTTATTAAAAAGTCAAATTAGTTATTGTTACAGAAACAAAATATAATTATTACTTCTTCATGTAATATTTGTTTGTAAACAATATATAATTAGTGCTTCTCTGTGTAATACTTATTTTTAAAAATCAACAAATTGTTATTGCTTGTAAAGAAAATATCATTTTAGTTCATTTAATACTTATTAAAAAGTCAAATTAGTTATTGTTAAAGAAAATAAAAAATAATTAGTACTTCTTCATGTAATATTTGTTTGTAAACAATATATAATTAGTGCTTCTCTGTGTAATACTTATTTTAAAAAATCAACAAATTGTTATTGCTTGTAAACAATATATAATTAGTGCTTCTCTGTATAATACTTATTTTAAAAAATCAACAAATTGTTGTTGCTTGTAAACAAAATATAATTGTAGTTCATGTAATACTTATTAAAAAGTCAAATTTGTTATTGTTAAAGAAACAAAATATAATTAGTACTTCTTCATGTAATATTTGTTTGTAAACAATATATAATTAGTGCTTCTCTGTGTAATACTTATTGTAAAAAAATCAACAAATTGTTATTGCTTGTAAACAAAATATCATTGTAGTTCATGTAATACCTAATAAAAAGTCAAATTAGTTATTGTTAAAGAAACAAAATATAATTAGTACTTCTTCATGTAATATATGTTTATAAACAATGTATAATTAGTGCTTCTCTGTGTAATTCTTATTTTTAAAAAATCAACAAATTGTTATTGCTTGTAAACAATATATAATTAGTGCTTCTCTGTGTTTTACTTATTTTAAAAAATCAACAAATTGTTATTGCTTGTAAACAATATATAAATAGTGCTTCTCTGTATAATACTTATTTTAAAAAATCAACAAATTGTTATTGCTTGTAAACAAAATATCATTGTAGTTCATGTAATACTTATTAAAAAGTCAAATTAGTTATTGTTAAAGAAAATAAAAAATAATTAGTACTTCTTCATGTAATATTTGTTTGTAAACAATATATAATTAGTGCTTCTCTGTGTAATACTTATTTTAAAAAACCAACAAATTTTTATTGCTTGTAAACAATATATAATTAGTGCTTCTCTGTGTAATACTTATTTAAAAAAAATCAACAAATTGTTATTGCTTGTAAACAATATATAATTAGTGCTTCTCTGTGTAATACTTATTTTAAAAAACCAACAAATTGTTATTGCTTGTAAACAATATATAATTAGTGCTTCTCTGTGTAATACTTATTTTAAAAAACCAACAAATTGTTATTGCTTGTAAACAATATATAATTAGTGCTTCTCTGTGCAATACTTATTTTAAAAAAATCAACAAATTGTTATTGCTTGTAAACAATATATAATTAGTGCTTCTCTGGTTAATACTTATTTTAAAAAAATCAACAAATTGTTATTGCTTGTTAACAATATATAATTAGTGCTTCTCTGCGTAATACTTATTTTAAAAAACCAACAAATTGTTATTGCTTGTAAACAATATATAATTAGTGCTTCTCTGTGTAATACCTATTTTAAAAAACCAACAAATTGTTATTGCTTGTAAACAATATATAATTAGTGCTTCTCTGTGTAATACTTATTTTAAAAAACCAACAAATTGTTATTGCTTGTAAACAATATATAATTAGTGCTTCTCTGTGTAATACTTATTTTAAAAAAATCAACAAATTGTTATTGGTTTGTAAACAATATATAATTAGTGCTTCTCTGTGTAATACTTATTTTAAAAAACCAACAAATTGTTATTGCTTGTAAACAATATATAATTAGTTCTTCTCTGTGTAATACTTATTTTAAAAAACCAACAAATTATTATTGCTTGTAAACAATATATAATTAGTGCTTCTCTGTGTAATACTTATTTTAAAAAATCAACAAATTGTTATTGCTTGTAAACAAAATATCATTGTAGTTCATGTAATACTTATTAAACAGTCAAATTAGTTATTGTTTAAGAAACAAAATATAATTAGTACTTCTTCATGTAATATTTGTTTGTAAACAATATATAATTAGTGCTTCTCTGTGTAATACTTATTTTAAAAAATCAACAAATTGTTATTGCTTGTAAACAAAATATCATTGTAGTTCATGTAGTACTTATTAAAAAGTCAAATTAGTTATTGTTAAAGAAACAAAATATAATTAGTACTTCTTCATGTAATATTTGTTTGTAAACAATATATAATTAGTGCTTCTCTGTGTAATACTTATTTTAAAAAATCAACAAATTGTTATTGCTAGTAAACAATATATAATTAGTGCTTCTCTGTATAATACTTATTTTAAAAAATCAACAAATTGTTATTGCTTGTAAACAAAATATAATTGTAGTTCATGTAATACTTATTAAAAAGTCAAATTTGTTATTGTTAAAGAAACAAAATATAATTAGTACTTCTTCATGTAATATTTGTTTGTAAACAATATATAATAAGTGCTTCTCTGTGTAATACTTATTGTAAAAAAATCAACAAATTGTTATTGCTTGTACACAAAATATCATTGTAGTTCATGTAATACTTATTAAAAAGTCAAATTAGTTATTGTTAAAGAAACAAAATATAATTAGTACTTCTTCGTGTAATATTAGTTTGTAAACAATATATAATTAGTGCTTCTCTGTGTAATACTTATTTTAAAAAATCAACAAATTGTTATTGCTTGTAAACAATATATAATTAGTGCTTCTCTGTGTAATACTTTTTTTAAAAAAATCAACAAATTGTTATTGCTTGTAAACAATATATAATTAGTGCTTCTCTGTGTAATACTTATTTTAAAAAATCAACAAATTGTTATTGCTTGTAAACAATATATAATTAGTGCTTCTCTGTGTAATACTTATTTTAAAAAACCAACAAATTGTTATTGCTTGTAAACAATATATAATTAGTGCTTCTCTGTGTAATACTTATTTCAAAAAACCAACAAATTGTTATTGCTTGTAAACAATATATAATTAGTGCTTCTCTGTGTAATACTTATTTTAAAAAAATCAACAAATTGTTATTGGTTTGTAAACAATATATAATTAGTGCTTCTCTGTGTAATACTTATTTTAAAAAACCAACAAATTGTTATTGCTTGTAAACAATATATAATTAGTTCTTCTCTGTGTAATACTTATTTTAAAAAACCAACAAATTATTATTGCTTGTAAACAATATATAATTAGTGCTTCTCTGTGTAATACTTATTTTAAAAAATCAACAAATTGTTATTGCTTGTAAACAAAATATCATTGTAGTTCATGTAATACTTATTAAAAAGTCAAATTAGTTATTGTTAAAGAAACAAAATATAATTAGTACTTCTTCGTCTTATATTTGTTTGTAAACAATATATAATTAGTGCTTCTCTGTGTGATACTTATTTTAAAAAATCAACAAATTGTTATTGCTTGTAAACAAAATATCATTGTAGTTCATGTAATACTTATTAAAACGTCAAATTAGTTATTGTTAAAAAAACAAAATATAATTAGTACTTCTTCATGTAATATATGTTTGTAAACAATATATAATTAGTGCTTCTCTGTGTAATACTTATTTTAAAAAATCAACAGATTGTTATTGCTTGTAAACAAAATATCATTGTAGTTCATGTAATACTTATTAAAAAGTCAAATTAGTTATTGTTACAGAAACAAAATATAATTATTACTTCTTCATGTAATATTTGTTTGTAAACAATATATAATTAGTGCTTCTCTGTGTAATACTTATTTTTAAAAATCAACAAATTGTTATTGCTTGTAAAGAAAATATCATTTTAGTTCATTTAATACTTATTAAAAAGTCAAATTAGTTATTGTTAAAGAAAATAAAAAATAATTAGTACTTCTTCATGTAATATTTGTTTGTAAACAATATATAATTAGTGCTTCTCTGTGTAATACTTATTTTAAAAAATCAACAAATTGTTATTGCTTGTAAACAAAATATCATTGTAGTTCATGTAATACTTATTAAAAAGTCAAATTAGTTATTGTTAAAGAAACAAAATATAATTAGTACTTCTTCATGTAATATTTGTTTGTAAACAATATATAATTAGTGCTTCTCTGTGTAATACTTATTTTAAAAAATCAACAAATTGTTATTGCTAGTAAACAATATATAATTAGTGCTTCTCTGTATAATACTTATTTTAAAAAATCAACAAATTGTTATTGCTTGTAAACAAAATATAATTGTAGTTCATGTAATACTTATTAAAAAGTCAAATTTGTTATTGTTAAAGAAACAAAATATAATTAGTACTTCTTCATGTAATATTTGTTTGTAAACAATATATAATAAGTGCTTCTCTGTGTAATACTTATTGTAAAAAAATCAACAAATTGTTATTGCTTGTACACAAAATATCATTGTAGTTTATGTAATACTTATTAAAAAGTCAAATTAGTTATTGTTAAAGAAACAAAATATAATTAGTACTTCTTCGTGTAATATTAGTTTGTAAACAATATATAATTAGTGCTTCTCTGTGTAATACTTATTTTAAAAAATCAACAAATTGTTATTGCTTGTAAACAATATATAATTAGTGCTTCTCTGTGTAATACTTTTTTTAAAAAAATCAACAAATTGTTATTGCTTGTAAACAATATATAATTAGTGCTTCTCTGTGTAATACTTATTTTAAAAAATCAACAAATTGTTATTGCTTGTAAACAATATATAATTAGTGCTTCTCTGTGTAATACTTATTTTAAAAAAACAACAAATTGTTATTGCTTGTAAACAATATATAATTAGTGCTTCTCTGTGTAATACTTATTTTAAAAAACCAACAAATTGTTATTGCTTGTAAACAATATATAATTAGTGCTTCTCTGTGTAATACTTATTTAAAAAAAATCAACAAATTGTTATTGCTTGTAAACAATATATAATTAGTGCTTCTCTGTGTAATACTTATTTTAAAAAACCAAAAAATTGTTATTGCTTGTAAACAATATATAATTAGTGCTTCTCTGTGTAATACTTATTTTAAAAAACCAACAAATTGTTATTGCTTGTAAACAATATATAATTAGTGCTTCTCTGTGCAATACTTATTTTAAAAAAATCAACAAATTGTTATTGCTTGTAAACAATATATAATTAGTGCTTCTCTGGTTAATACTTATTTTAAAAAAATCAACAAATTGTTATTGCTTGTTAACAATATATAATTAGTGCTTCTCTGCGTAATACTTATTTTAAAAAACCAACAAATTGTTATTGCTTGTAAACAATATATAATTAGTGCTTCTCTGTGTAATACCTATTTTAAAAAACCAACAAATTGTTATTGCTTGTAAACAATATATAATTAGTGCTTCTCTGTGTAATACTTATTTAAAAAAACCAACAAATTGTTATTGCTTGTAAACAATATATAATTAGTGCTTCTCTGTGTAATACTTATTTTAAAAAAATCAACAAATTGTTATTGGTTTGTAAACAATATATAATTAGTGCTTCTCTGTGTAATACTTATTTTAAAAAACCAACAAATTGTTATTGCTTTTAAACAATATATAATTAGTTCTTCTCTGTGTAATACTTATTTTAAAAAACCAACAAATTATTATTGCTTGTAAACAATATATAATTAGTGCTTCTCTGTGTAATACTTATTTTAAAAAATCAACAAATTGTTATTGCTTGTAAACAAAATATCATTGTAGTTCATGTAATACTTATTAAAAAGTCAAATTAGTTATTGTTAAAGAAACAAAATATAATTAGTACTTCTTCGTCTAATATTTGTTTGTAAACAATATATAATTAGTGCTTCTCTGTGTGATACTTATTTTAAAAAATCAACAAATTGTTATTGCTTGTAAACAAAATATCATTGTAGTTCATGTAATACTTATTAAAACGTCAAATTAGTTATTGTTAAAAAAACAAAATATAATTAGTACTTCTTCATGTAATATATGTTTGTAAACAATATATAATTAGTGCTTCTCTGTGTAATACTTATTTTAAAAAATCAACAGATTGTTATTGCTTGTAAACAAAATATCATTGTAGTTCATGTAATACTTATTAAAAAGTCAAATTAGTTATTGTTACAGAAACAAAATATAATTATTACTTCTTCATGTAATATTTGTTTGTAAACAATATATAATTAGTGCTTCTCTGTGTAATACTTATTTTTAAAAATCAACAAATTGTTATTGCTTGTAAAGAAAATATCATTTTAGTTCATTTAATACTTATTAAAAAGTCAAATTAGTTATTGTTAAAGAAAATAAAAAATAATTAGTACTTCTTCATGTAATATTTGTTTGTAAACAATATATAATTAGTGCTTCTCTGTGTAATACTTATTTTAAAAAATCAACAAATTGTTATTGCTTGTAAACAATATATAATTAGTGCTTCTCTGTATAATACTTATTTTAAAAAATCAACAAATTGTTGTTGCTTGTAAACAAAATATAATTGTAGTTCATGTAATACTTATTAAAAAGTCAAATTAGTTATTGTTAAAGAAACAAAATATAATTAGTACTTCTTCATGTAATATTTGTTTGTAAACAATATATAATTAGTGCTTCTCTGTGTAATACTTATTGTAAAAAAATCAACAAATTGTTATTGCTTGTAAACAAAATATCATTGTAGTTCATGTAATACCTAATAAAAAGTCAAATTAGTTATTGTTAAAGAAACAAAATATAATTAGTACTTCTTCATGTAATATATGTTTATAAACAATGTATAATTAGTGCTTCTCTGTGTAATTCTTATTTTTAAAAAATCAACAAATTGTTATTGCTTGTAAACAATATATAATTAGTGCTTCTCTGTGTTTTACTTATTTTAAAAAATCAACAAATTGTTATTGCTTGTAAACAATATATAAATAGTGCTTCTCTGTATAATACTTATTTTAAAAAATCAACAAATTGTTATTGCTTGTAAACAAAATATCATTGTAGTTCATGTAATACTTATTAAAAAGTCAAATTAGTTATTGTTAAAGAAAATAAAAAATAATTAGTACTTCTTCATGTAATATTTGTTTGTAAACAATATATAATTAGTGCTTCTCTGTGTAATACTTATTTTAAAAAACCAACAAATTTTTATTGCTTGTAAACAATATATAATTAGTGCTTCTCTGTGTAATACTTATTTAAAAAAAATCAACAAATTGTTATTGCTTGTAAACAATATATAATTAGTGCTTCTCTGTGTAATACTTATTTTAAAAAACCAACAAATTGTTATTGCTTGTAAACAATATATAATTAGTGCTTCTCTGTGTAATACTTATTTTAAAAAACCAACAAATTGTTATTGCTTGTAAACAATATATAATTAGTGCTTCTCTGTGCAATACTTATTTTAAAAAAATCAACAAATTGTTATTACTTGTAAACAATATATAATTAGTGCTTCTCTGGTTAATACTTATTTTAAAAAAATCAACAAATTTTTATTGCTTGTTAACAATATATAATTAGTGCTTCTCTGCGTAATACTTATTTTAAAAAACCAACAAATTGTTATTGCTTGTAAACAATATATAATTAGTGCTTCTCTGTGTAATACCTATTTTAAAAAACCAACAAATTGTTATTGCTTGTAAACAATATATAATTAGTGCTTCTCTGTGTAATACTTATTTTAAAAAACCAACAAATTGTTATTGCTTGTAAACAATATATAATTAGTGCTTCTCTGTGTAATACTTATTTTAAAAAAATCAACAAATTGTTATTGGTTTGTAAACAATATATAATTAGTGCTTCTCTGTGTAATACTTATTTTAAAAAACCAACAAATTGTTATTGCTTGTAAACAATATATAATTAGTTCTTCTCTGTGTAATACTTATTTTAAAAAACCAACAAATTATTATTGCTTGTAAACAATATATAATTAGTGCTTCTCTGTGTAATACTTATTTTAAAAAATCAACAAATTGTTATTGCTTGTAAACAAAATATCATTGTAGTTCATGTAATACTTATTAAACAGTCAAATTAGTTATTGTTTAAGAAACAAAATATAATTAGTACTTCTTCATGTAATATTTGTTTGTAAACAATATATAATTAGTGCTTCTCTGTGTAATACTTATTTTAAAAAATCAACAAATTGTTATTGCTTGTAAACAAAATATCATTGTAGTTCATGTAGTACTTATTAAAAAGTCAAATTAGTTATTGTTAAAGAAACAAAATATAATTAGTACTTCTTCATGTAATATTTGTTTGTAAACAATATATAATTAGTGCTTCTCTGTGTAATACTTATTTTAAAAAATCAACAAATTGTTATTGCTAGTAAACAATATATAATTAGTGCTTCTCTGTATAATACTTATTTTAAAAAATCAACAAATTGTTATTGCTTGTAAACAAAATATAATTGTAGTTCATGTAATACTTATTAAAAAGTCAAATTTGTTATTGTTAAAGAAACAAAATATAATTAGTACTTCTTCATGTAATATTTGTTTGTAAACAATATATAATAAGTGCTTCTCTGTGTAATACTTATTGTAAAAAAATCAACAAATTGTTATTGCTTGTACACAAAATATCATTGTAGTTCATGTAATACTTATTAAAAAGTCAAATTAGTTATTGTTAAAGAAACAAAATATAATTAGTACTTCTTCGTGTAATATTAGTTTGTAAACAATATATAATTAGTGCTTCTCTGTGTAATACTTATTTTAAAAAATCAACAAATTGTTATTGCTTGTAAACAATATATAATTAGTGCTTCTCTGTGTAATACTTTTTTTAAAAAAATCAACAAATTGTTATTGCTTGTAAACAATATATAATTAGTGCTTCTCTGTGTAATACTTATTTTAAAAAATCAACAAATTGTTATTGCTTGTAAACAATATATAATTAGTGCTTCTCTGTGTAATACTTATTTTAAAAAACCAACAAATTGTTATTGCTTGTAAACAATATATAATTAGTGCCTCTCTGTGTAATACTTATTTCAAAAAACCAACAAATTGTTATTGCTTGTAAACAATATATAATTAGTGCTTCTCTGTGTAATACTTATTTTAAAAAAATCAACAAATTGTTATTGGTTTGTAAACAATATATAATTAGTGCTTCTCTGTGTAATACTTATTTTAAAAAACCAACAAATTGTTATTGCTTGTAAACAATATATAATTAGTTCTTCTCTGTGTAATACTTATTTTAAAAAACCAACAAATTATTATTGCTTGTAAACAATATATAATTAGTGCTTCTCTGTGTAATACTTATTTTAAAAAATCAACAAATTGTTATTGCTTGTAAACAAAATATCATTGTAGTTCATGTAATACTTATTAAAAAGTCAAATTAGTTATTGTTAAAGAAACAAAATATAATTAGTACTTCTTCGTCTTATATTTGTTTGTAAACAATATATAATTAGTGCTTCTCTGTGTGATACTTATTTTAAAAAATCAACAAATTGTTATTGCTTGTAAACAAAATATCATTGTAGTTCATGTAATACTTATTAAAACGTCAAATTAGTTATTGTTAAAAAAACAAAATATAATTAGTACTTCTTCATGTAATATATGTTTGTAAACAATATATAATTAGTGCTTCTCTGTGTAATACTTATTTTAAAAAATCAACAGATTGTTATTGCTTGTAAACAAAATATCATTGTAGTTCATGTAATACTTATTAAAAAGTCAAATTAGTTATTGTTACAGAAACAAAATATAATTATTACTTCTTCATGTAATATTTGTTTGTAAACAATATATAATTAGTGCTTCTCTGTGTAATACTTATTTTTAAAAATCAACAAATTGTTATTGCTTGTAAAGAAAATATCATTTTAGTTCATTTAATACTTATTAAAAAGTCAAATTAGTTATTGTTAAAGAAAATAAAAAATAATTAGTACTTCTTCATGTAATATTTGTTTGTAAACAATATATAATTAGTGCTTCTCTGTGTAATACTTATTTTAAAAAATCAACAAATTGTTATTGCTTGTAAACAATATATAATTAGTGCTTCTCTGTATAATACTTATTTTAAAAAATCAACAAATTGTTGTTGCTTGTAAACAAAATATAATTGTAGTTCATGTAATACTTATTAAAAAGTCAAATTAGTTATTGTTAAAGAAACAAAATATAATTAGTACTTCTTCATGTAATATTTGTTTGTAAACAATATATAATTAGTGCTTCTCTGTGTAATACTTATTGTAAAAAAATCAACAAATTGTTATTGCTTGTAAACAAAATATCATTGTAGTTCATGTAATACCTAATAAAAAGTCAAATTAGTTATTGTTAAAAAAACAAAATATAATTAGTACTTCTTCATGTAATATATGTTTATAAACAATGTATAATTAGTGCTTCTCTGTGTAATTCTTATTTTTAAAAAATCAACAAATTGTTATTGCTTGTAAACAATATATAATTAGTGCTTCTCTGTGTTTTACTTATTTTAAAAAATCAACAAATTGTTATTGCTTGTAAACAATATATAAATAGTGCTTCTCTGTATAATACTTATTTTAAAAAATCAACAAATTGTTATTGCTTGTAAACAAAATATCATTGTAGTTCATGTAATACTTATTAAAAAGTCAAATTAGTTATTGTTAAAGAAAATAAAAAATAATTAGTACTTCTTCATGTAATATTTGTTTGTAAACAATATATAATTAGTGCTTCTCTGTGTAATACTTATTTTAAAAAACCAACAAATTTTTATTGCTTGTAAACAATATATAATTAGTGCTTCTCTGTGTAATACTTATTTAAAAAAAATCAACAAATTGTTATTGCTTGTAAACAATATATAATTAGTGCTTCTCTGTGTAATACTTATTTTAAAAAACCAACAAATTGTTATTGCTTGTAAACAATATATAATTAGTGCTTCTCTGTGTAATACTTATTTTAAAAAACCAACAAATTGTTATTGCTTGTAAACAATATATAATTAGTGCTTCTCTGTGCAATACTTATTTTAAAAAAATCAACAAATTGTTATTGCTTGTAAACAATATATAATTAGTGCTTCTCTGGTTAATACTTATTTTAAAAAAATCAACAAATTGTTATTGCTTGTTAACAATATATAATTAGTGCTTCTCTGCGTAATACTTATTTTAAAAAACCAACAAATTGTTATTGCTTGTAAACAATATATAATTAGTGCTTCTCTGTGTAATACCTATTTTAAAAAACCAACAAATTGTTATTGCTTGTAAACAATATATAATTAGTGCTTCTCTGTGTAATACTTATTTTAAAAAACCAACAAATTGTTATTGCTTGTAAACAATATATAATTAGTGCTTCTCTGTGTAATACTTATTTTAAAAAAATCAACAAATTGTTATTGGTTTGTAAACAATATATAATTAGTGCTTCTCTGTGTAATACTTATTTTAAAAAACCAACAAATTGTTATTGCTTGTAAACAATATATAATTAGTTCTTCTCTGTGTAATACTTATTTTAAAAAACCAACAAATTATTATTGCTTGTAAACAATATATAATTAGTGCTTCTCTGTGTAATACTTTTTTTAAAAAATCAACAAATTGTTATTGCTTGTAAACAAAATATCATTGTAGTTCATGTAATACTTATTAAACAGTCAAATTAGTTATTGTTTAAGAAACAAAATATAATTAGTACTTCTTCATGTAATATTTGTTTGTAAACAATATATAATTAGTGCTTCTCTGTGTAATACTTATTTTAAAAAATCAACAAATTGTTATTGCTTGTAAACAAAATATCATTGTAGTTCATGTAGTACTTATTAAAAAGTCAAATTAGTTATTGTTAAAGAAACAAAATATAATTAGTACTTCTTCATGTAATATTTGTTTGTAAACAATATATAATTAGTGCTTCTCTGTGTAATACTTATTTTAAAAAATCAACAAATTGTTATTGCTAGTAAACAATATATAATTAGTGCTTCTCTGTATAATACTTATTTTAAAAAATCAACAAATTGTTATTGCTTGTAAACAAAATATAATTGTAGTTCATGTAATACTTATTAAAAAGTCAAATTTGTTATTGTTAAAGAAACAAAATATAATTAGTACTTCTTCATGTAATATTTGTTTGTAAACAATATATAATAAGTGCTTCTCTGTGTAATACTTATTGTAAAAAAATCAACAAATTGTTATTGCTTGTACACAAAATATCATTGTAGTTCATGTAATACTTATTAAAAAGTCAAATTAGTTATTGTTAAAGAAACAAAATATAATTAGTACTTCTTCGTGTAATATTAGTTTGTAAACAATATATAATTAGTGCTTCTCTGTGTAATACTTATTTTAAAAAATCAACAAATTGTTATTGCTTGTAAACAATATATAATTAGTGCTTCTCTGTGTAATACTTTTTTTAAAAAAATCAACAAATTGTTATTGCTTGTAAACAATATATAATTAGTGCTTCTCTGTGTAATACTTATTTTAAAAAATCAACAAATTGTTATTGCTTGTAAACAATATATAATTAGTGCTTCTCTGTGTAATACTTATTTTAAAAAAACAACAAATTGTTATTGCTTGTAAACAATATATAATTAGTGCTTCTCTGTGTAATACTTATTTTAAAAAACCAACAAATTTTTATTGCTTGTAAACAATATATAATTAGTGCTTCTCTGTGTAATACTTATTTAAAAAAAATCAACAAATTGTTATTGCTTGTAAACAATATATAATTAGTGCTTCTCTGTGTAATACTTATTTTAAAAAACCAAAAATTGTTATTGCTTGTAAACAATATATAATTAGTGCTTCTCTGTGTAATACTTATTTTAAAAAACCAACAAATTGTTATTGCTTGTAAACAATATATAATTAGTGCTTCTCTGTGCAATACTTATTTTAAAAAAATCAACAAATTGTTATTGCTTGTAAACAATATATAATTAGTGCTTCTCTGGTTAATACTTATTTTAAAAAAATCAACAAATTGTTATTGCTTGTTAACAATATATAATTAGTGCTTCTCTGCGTAATACTTATTTTAAAAAACCAACAAATTGTTATTGCTTGTAAACAATATATAATTAGTGCTTCTCTGTGTAATACCTATTTTAAAAAACCAACAAATTGTTATTGCTTGTAAACAATATATAATTAGTGCTTCTCTGTGTAATACTTATTTTAAAAAACCAACAAATTGTTATTGCTTGTAAACAATATATAATTAGTGCTTCTCTGTGTAATACTTATTTTAAAAAAATCAACAAATTGTTATTGGTTTGTAAACAATATATAATTAGTGCTTCTCTGTGTAATACTTATTTTAAAAAACCAACAAATTGTTATTGCTTGTAAACAATATATAATTAGTTCTTCTCTGTGTAATACTTATTTTAAAAAACCAACAAATTATTATTGCTTGTAAACAATATATAATTAGTGCTTCTCTGTGTAATACTTTTTTTAAAAAATCAACAAATTGTTATTGCTTGTAAACAAAATATCATTGTAGTTCATGTAATACTTATTAAACAGTCAAATTAGTTATTGTTTAAGAAACAAAATATAATTAGTACTTCTTCATGTAATATTTGTTTGTAAACAATATATAATTAGTGCTTCTCTGTGTAATACTTATTTTAAAAAATCAACAAATTGTTATTGCTTGTAAACAAAATATCATTGTAGTTCATGTAGTACTTATTAAAAAGTCAAATTAGTTATTGTTAAAGAAACAAAATATAATTAGTACTTCTTCATGTAATATTTGTTTGTAAACAATATATAATTAGTGCTTCTCTGTGTAATACTTATTTTAAAAAATCAACAAATTGTTATTGCTAGTAAACAATATATAATTAGTGCTTCTCTGTATAATACTTATTTTAAAAAATCAACAAATTGTTATTGCTTGTAAACAAAATATAATTGTAGTTCATGTAATACTTATTAAAAAGTCAAATTTGTTATTGTTAAAGAAACAAAATATAATTAGTACTTCTTCATGTAATATTTGTTTGTAAACAATATATAATAAGTGCTTCTCTGTGTAATACTTATTGTAAAAAAATCAACAAATTGTTATTGCTTGTACACAAAATATCATTGTAGTTCATGTAATACTTATTAAAAAGTCAAATTAGTTATTGTTAAAGAAACAAAATATAATTAGTACTTCTTCGTGTAATATTAGTTTGTAAACAATATATAATTAGTGCTTCTCTGTGTAATACTTATTTTAAAAAATCAACAAATTGTTATTGCTTGTAAACAATATATAATTAGTGCTTCTCTGTGTAATACTTTTTTTAAAAAAATCAACAAATTGTTATTGCTTGTAAACAATATATAATTAGTGCTTCTCTGTGTAATACTTATTTTAAAAAATCAACAAATTGTTATTGCTTGTAAACAATATATAATTAGTGCTTCTCTGTGTAATACTTATTTTAAAAAAACAACAAATTGTTATTGCTTGTAAACAATATATAATTAGTGCTTCTCTGTGTAATACTTATTTTAAAAAACCAACAAATTGTTATTGCTTGTAAACAATATATAATTAGTGCTTCTCTGTGTAATACTTATTTAAAAAAAATCAACAAATTGTTATTGCTTGTAAACAATATATAATTAGTGCTTCTCTGTGTAATACTTATTTTAAAAAACCAAAAATTGTTATTGCTTGTAAACAATATATAATTAGTGCTTCTCTGTGTAATACTTATTTTAAAAAACCAACAAATTGTTATTGCTTGTAAACAATATATAATTAGTGCTTCTCTGTGCAATACTTATTTTAAAAAAATCAACAAATTGTTATTGCTTGTAAACAATATATAATTAGTGCTTCTCTGGTTAATACTTATTTTAAAAAAATCAACAAATTGTTATTGCTTGTTAACAATATATAATTAGTGCTTCTCTGCGTAATACTTATTTTAAAAAACCAACAAATTGTTATTGCTTGTAAACAATATATAATTAGTGCTTCTCTGTGTAATACCTATTTTAAAAAACCAACAAATTGTTATTGCTTGTAAACAATATATAATTAGTGCTTCTCTGTGTAATACTTATTTTAAAAAATCAACAAATTGTTATTGCTTGTAAACAATATATAATTAGTGCTTCTCTGTGTAATACTTATTTTAAAAAAATCAACAAATTGTTATTGGTTTGTAAACAATATATAATTAGTGCTTCTCTGTGTAATACTTATTTTAAAAAACCAACAAATTGTTATTGCTTGTAAACAATATATAATTAGTTCTTCTCTGTGTAATACTTATTTTAAAAAACCAACAAATTATTATTGCTTGTAAACAATATATAATTAGTGCTTCTCTGTGTAATACTTATTTTAAAAAAATCAACAAATTGTTATTGCTTGTAAACAAAATATCATTGTAGTTCATGTAATACTTATTAAAAAGTCAAATTAGTTATTGTTAAAGAAACAAAATATAATTAGTACTTCTTCGTCTAATATTTGTTTGTAAACAATATATAATTAGTGCTTCTCTGTGTGATACTTATTTTAAAAAATCAACAAATTGTTATTGCTTGTAAACAAAATATCATTGTAGTTCATGTAATACTTATTAAAACGTCAAATTAGTTATTGTTAAAAAAACAAAATATAATTAGTACTTCTTCATGTAATATATGTTTGTAAACAATATATAATTAGTGCTTCTCTGTGTAATACTTATTTTAAAAAATCAACAGATTGTTATTGCTTGTAAACAAAATATCATTGTAGTTCATGTAATACTTATTAAAAAGTCAAATTAGTTATTGTTACAGAAACAAAATATAATTATTACTTCTTCATGTAATATTTGTTTGTAAACAATATATAATTAGTGCTTCTCTGTGTAATACTTATTTTTAAAAATCAACAAATTGTTATTGCTTGTAAAGAAAATATCATTTTAGTTCATTTAATACTTATTAAAAAGTCAAATTAGTTATTGTTAAAGAAAATAAAAAATAATTAGTACTTCTTCATGTAATATTTGTTTGTAAACAATATATAATTAGTGCTTCTCTGTGTAATACTTATTTAAAAAAATCAACAAATTGTTATTGCTTGTAAACAATATATAATTAGTGCTTCTCTGTATAATACTTATTTTAAAAAATCAACAAATTGTTATTGCTTGTAAACAAAATATCATTGTAGTTCATGTAATACCTAATAAAAAGTCAAATTAGTTATTGTTAAAAAAACAAAATATAATTAGTACTTCTTCATGTAATATATGTTTATAAACAATGTATAATTAGTGCTTCTCTGTGTAATTCTTATTTTTAAAAAATCAACAAATTGTTATTGCTTGTAAACAATATATAATTAGTGCTTCTCTGTGTTTTACTTATTTTAAAAAATCAACAAATTGTTATTGCTTGTAAACAATATATAAATAGTGCTTCTCTGTATAATACTTATTTTAAAAAATCAACAAATTGTTATTGCTTGTAAACAAAATATCATTGTAGTTCATGTAATACTTATTAAAAAGTCAAATTAGTTATTGTTAAAGAAAATAAAAAATAATTAGTACTTCTTCATGTAATATTTGTTTGTAAACAATATATAATTAGTGCTTCTCTGTGTAATACTTATTTTAAAAAACCAACAAATTTTTATTGCTTGTAAACAATATATAATTAGTGCTTCTCTGTGTAATACTTATTTAAAAAAAATCAACAAATTGTTATTGCTTGTAAACAATATATAATTAGTGCTTCTCTGTGTAATACTTATTTTAAAAAACCAACAAATTGTTATTGCTTGTAAACAATATATAATTAGTGCTTCTCTGTGTAATACTTATTTTAAAAAACCAACAAATTGTTATTGCTTGTAAACAATATATAATTAGTGCTTCTCTGTGCAATACTTATTTTAAAAAAATCAACAAATTGTTATTGCTTGTAAACAATATATAATTAGTGCTTCTCTGGTTAATACTTATTTTAAAAAAATCAACAAATTGTTATTGCTTGTTAACAATATATAATTAGTGCTTCTCTGCGTAATACTTATTTTAAAAAACCAACAAATTGTTATTGCTTGTAAACAATATATAATTAGTGCTTCTCTGTGTAATACCTATTTTAAAAAACCAACAAATTGTTATTGCTTGTAAACAATATATAATTAGTGCTTCTCTGTGTAATACTTATTTTAAAAAACCAACAAATTGTTATTGCTTGTAAACAATATATAATTAGTGCTTCTCTGTGTAATACTTATTTTAAAAAAATCAACAAATTGTTATTGGTTTGTAAACAATATATAATTAGTGCTTCTCTGTGTAATACTTATTTTAAAAAACCAACAAATTGTTATTGCTTGTAAACAATATATAATTAGTTCTTCTCTGTGTAATACTTATTTTAAAAAACCAACAAATTATTATTGCTTGTAAACAATATATAATTAGTGCTTCTCTGTGTAATACTTTTTTTAAAAAATCAACAAATTGTTATTGCTTGTAAACAAAATATCATTGTAGTTCATGTAATACTTATTAAACAGTCAAATTAGTTATTGTTTAAGAAACAAAATATAATTAGTACTTCTTCATGTAATATTTGTTTGTAAACAATATATAATTAGTGCTTCTCTGTGTAATACTTATTTTAAAAAATCAACAAATTGTTATTGCTTGTAAACAAAATATCATTGTAGTTCATGTAGTACTTATTAAAAAGTCAAATTAGTTATTGTTAAAGAAACAAAATATAATTAGTACTTCTTCATGTAATATTTGTTTGTAAACAATATATAATTAGTGCTTCTCTGTGTAATACTTATTTTAAAAAATCAACAAATTGTTATTGCTAGTAAACAATATATAATTAGTGCTTCTCTGTATAATACTTATTTTAAAAAATCAACAAATTGTTATTGCTTGTAAACAAAATATAATTGTAGTTCATGTAATACTTATTAAAAAGTCAAATTTGTTATTGTTAAAGAAACAAAATATAATTAGTACTTCTTCATGTAATATTTGTTTGTAAACAATATATAATAAGTGCTTCTCTGTGTAATACTTATTGTAAAAAAATCAACAAATTGTTATTGCTTGTACACAAAATATCATTGTAGTTCATGTAATACTTATTAAAAAGTCAAATTAGTTATTGTTAAAGAAACAAAATATAATTAGTACTTCTTCGTGTAATATTAGTTTGTAAACAATATATAATTAGTGCTTCTCTGTGTAATACTTATTTTAAAAAATCAACAAATTGTTATTGCTTGTAAACAATATATAATTAGTGCTTCTCTGTGTAATACTTTTTTTAAAAAAATCAACAAATTGTTATTGCTTGTAAACAATATATAATTAGTGCTTCTCTGTGTAATACTTATTTTAAAAAATCAACAAATTGTTATTGCTTGTAAACAATATATAATTAGTGCTTCTCTGTGTAATACTTATTTTAAAAAAACAACAAATTGTTATTGCTTGTAAACAATATATAATTAGTGCTTCTCTGTGTAATACTTATTTTAAAAAACCAACAAATTTTTATTGCTTGTAAACAATATATAATTAGTGCTTCTCTGTGTAATACTTATTTAAAAAAAATCAACAAATTGTTATTGCTTGTAAACAATATATAATTAGTGCTTCTCTGTGTAATACTTATTTTAAAAAACCAAAAATTGTTATTGCTTGTAAACAATATATAATTAGTGCTTCTCTGTGTAATACTTATTTTAAAAAACCAACAAATTGTTATTGCTTGTAAACAATATATAATTAGTGCTTCTCTGTGCAATACTTATTTTAAAAAAATCAACAAATTGTTATTGCTTGTAAACAATATATAATTAGTGCTTCTCTGGTTAATACTTATTTTAAAAAAATCAACAAATTGTTATTGCTTGTTAACAATATATAATTAGTGCTTCTCTGCGTAATACTTATTTTAAAAAACCAACAAATTGTTATTGCTTGTAAACAATATATAATTAGTGCTTCTCTGTGTAATACCTATTTTAAAAAACCAACAAATTGTTATTGCTTGTAAACAATATATAATTAGTGCTTCTCTGTGTAATACTTATTTTAAAAAACCAACAAATTGTTATTGCTTGTAAACAATATATAATTAGTGCTTCTCTGTGTAATACTTATTTTAAAAAAATCAACAAATTGTTATTGGTTTGTAAACAATATATAATTAGTGCTTCTCTGTGTAATACTTATTTTAAAAAACCAACAAATTGTTATTGCTTGTAAACAATATATAATTAGTTCTTCTCTGTGTAATACTTATTTTAAAAAACCAACAAATTATTATTGCTTGTAAACAATATATAATTAGTGCTTCTCTGTGTAATACTTTTTTTAAAAAATCAACAAATTGTTATTGCTTGTAAACAAAATATCATTGTAGTTCATGTAATACTTATTAAACAGTCAAATTAGTTATTGTTTAAGAAACAAAATATAATTAGTACTTCTTCATGTAATATTTGTTTGTAAACAATATATAATTAGTGCTTCTCTGTGTAATACTTATTTTAAAAAATCAACAAATTGTTATTGCTTGTAAACAAAATATCATTGTAGTTCATGTAGTACTTATTAAAAAGTCAAATTAGTTATTGTTAAAGAAACAAAATATAATTAGTACTTCTTCATGTAATATTTGTTTGTAAACAATATATAATTAGTGCTTCTCTGTGTAATACTTATTTTAAAAAATCAACAAATTGTTATTGCTAGTAAACAATATATAATTAGTGCTTCTCTGTATAATACTTATTTTAAAAAATCAACAAATTGTTATTGCTTGTAAACAAAATATAATTGTAGTTCATGTAATACTTATTAAAAAGTCAAATTTGTTATTGTTAAAGAAACAAAATATAATTAGTACTTCTTCATGTAATATTTGTTTGTAAACAATATATAATAAGTGCTTCTCTGTGTAATACTTATTGTAAAAAAATCAACAAATTGTTATTGCTTGTACACAAAATATCATTGTAGTTCATGTAATACTTATTAAAAAGTCAAATTAGTTATTGTTAAAGAAACAAAATATAATTAGTACTTCTTCGTGTAATATTAGTTTGTAAACAATATATAATTAGTGCTTCTCTGTGTAATACTTATTTTAAAAAATCAACAAATTGTTATTGCTTGTAAACAATATATAATTAGTGCTTCTCTGTGTAATACTTTTTTTAAAAAAATCAACAAATTGTTATTGCTTGTAAACAATATATAATTAGTGCTTCTCTGTGTAATACTTATTTTAAAAAATCAACAAATTGTTATTGCTTGTAAACAATATATAATTAGTGCTTCTCTGTGTAATACTTATTTTAAAAAAACAACAAATTGTTATTGCTTGTAAACAATATATAATTAGTGCTTCTCTGTGTAATACTTATTTTAAAAAACCAACAAATTGTTATTGCTTGTAAACAATATATAATTAGTGCTTCTCTGTGTAATACTTATTTAAAAAAAATCAACAAATTGTTATTGCTTGTAAACAATATATAATTAGTGCTTCTCTGTGTAATACTTATTTTAAAAAACCAAAAATTGTTATTGCTTGTAAACAATATATAATTAGTGCTTCTCTGTGTAATACTTATTTTAAAAAACCAACAAATTGTTATTGCTTGTAAACAATATATAATTAGTGCTTCTCTGTGCAATACTTATTTTAAAAAAATCAACAAATTGTTATTGCTTGTAAACAATATATAATTAGTGCTTCTCTGGTTAATACTTATTTTAAAAAAATCAACAAATTGTTATTGCTTGTTAACAATATATAATTAGTGCTTCTCTGCGTAATACTTATTTTAAAAAACCAACAAATTGTTATTGCTTGTAAACAATATATAATTAGTGCTTCTCTGTGTAATACCTATTTTAAAAAACCAACAAATTGTTATTGCTTGTAAACAATATATAATTAGTGCTTCTCTGTGTAATACTTATTTTAAAAAATCAACAAATTGTTATTGCTTGTAAACAATATATAATTAGTGCTTCTCTGTGTAATACTTATTTTAAAAAAATCAACAAATTGTTATTGGTTTGTAAACAATATATAATTAGTGCTTCTCTGTGTAATACTTATTTTAAAAAACCAACAAATTGTTATTGCTTGTAAACAATATATAATTAGTTCTTCTCTGTGTAATACTTATTTTAAAAAACCAACAAATTATTATTGCTTGTAAACAATATATAATTAGTGCTTCTCTGTGTAATACTTATTTTAAAAAAATCAACAAATTGTTATTGCTTGTAAACAAAATATCATTGTAGTTCATGTAATACTTATTAAAAAGTCAAATTAGTTATTGTTAAAGAAACAAAATATAATTAGTACTTCTTCGTCTAATATTTGTTTGTAAACAATATATAATTAGTGCTTCTCTGTGTGATACTTATTTTAAAAAATCAACAAATTGTTATTGCTTGTAAACAAAATATCATTGTAGTTCATGTAATACTTATTAAAACGTCAAATTAGTTATTGTTAAAAAAACAAAATATAATTAGTACTTCTTCATGTAATATATGTTTGTAAACAATATATAATTAGTGCTTCTCTGTGTAATACTTATTTTAAAAAATCAACAGATTGTTATTGCTTGTAAACAAAATATCATTGTAGTTCATGTA
This sequence comes from Euprymna scolopes, assembly GCF_053919585.1. Taxonomy (NCBI): domain Eukaryota; kingdom Metazoa; phylum Mollusca; class Cephalopoda; order Sepiida; family Sepiolidae; genus Euprymna; species Euprymna scolopes. Next base: position 81,253,033 of record NC_136527.1, on the reverse strand, counting down.
ATACTTATTAAAAAGTCAAATTAGTTATTGTTACAGAAACAAAATATAATTATTACTTCTTCATGTAATATTTGTTTGTAAACAATATATAATTAGTGCTTCTCTGTGTAATACTTATTTTTAAAAATCAACAAATTGTTATTGCTTGTAAAGAAAATATCATTTTAGTTCATTTAATACTTATTAAAAAGTCAAATTAGTTATTGTTAAAGAAAATAAAAAATAATTAGTACTTCTTCATGTAATATTTGTTTGTAAACAATATATAATTAGTGCTTCTCTGTGTAATACTTATTTAAAAAAATCAACAAATTGTTATTGCTTGTAAACAATATATAATTAGTGCTTCTCTGTATAATACTTATTTTAAAAAATCAACAAATTGTTATTGCTTGTAAACAAAATATCATTGTAGTTCATGTAATACTTATTAAAAAGTCAAATTAGTTATTGTTAAAGAAACAAAATATAATTAGTACTTCTTCATGTAATATTTGTTTGTAAACAATATATAATTAGTGCTTCTCTGTGTAATACTTATTGTAAAAAAATCAACAAATTGTTATTGCTTGTAAACAAAATATCATTGTAGTTCATGTAATACCTAATAAAAAGTCAAATTAGTTATTGTTAAAGAAACAAAATATAATTAGTACTTCTTCATGTAATATATGTTTATAAACAATGTATAATTAGTGCTTCTCTGTGTAATTCTTATTTTTAAAAAATCAACAAATTGTTATTGCTTGTAAACAATATATAATTAGTGCTTCTCTGTGTTTTACTTATTTTAAAAAATCAACAAATTGTTATTGCTTGTAAACAATATATAAATAGTGCTTCTCTGTATAATACTTATTTTAAAAAATCAACAAATTGTTATTGCTTGTAAACAAAATATCATTGTAGTTCATGTAATACTTATTAAAAAGTCAAATTAGTTATTGTTAAAGAAAATAAAAAATAATTAGTACTTCTTCATGTAATATTTGTTTGTAAACAATATATAATTAGTGCTTCTCTGTGTAATACTTATTTTAAAAAATCAACAAATTTTTATTGCTTGTAAAGAAAATATCATTGTAGTTCATGTAATACTTATTAAAAAGTCAAATTAGTTATTGTTAAAGAAACAAAATATAATTAGTACTTCTTCATGTAATATTTGTTTATAAACAATATATATAATTAGTGCTTCTCTGTGTAATACTTATTTTAAAAAATCAACAAATTGTTATTGCTTGTAAACAATATATAAATAGTGCTTCTCTGTATAATACTTATTTTAAAAAATCAACAAATTGTTATTGCTTGTAAACAAAATATAATTGTAGTTCATGTAATACTTATTAAAAAGTCAAATTAGTTATTGTTAAAGAAACAAAATATAATTAGTACTTCTTCATGTAATATTTGTTTGTAAACAATATATAATTAGTGCTTCTCTGTGTAATACTTATTGTAAAGAAATCATCAAATTGTTATTGCTTGTAAACAAAATATAATTGTAGTTCATGTAATACTTATTAAAAATCAAATTAGTTATTGTTAAAGAAACAAAATATAATTAGTACTTCTTCATGTAATATTTGTTTGTAAACAATATATAATTAGTGCTTCTCTGTGTAATACTTATTGTAAAAAATCAACAAATTGTTATTGCTTGTAAACAAAATATCATTGTAGTTCATGTAATACTTATTAAAAAGTCAAATTAGTTATTGTTAAAGAAACAAAATATAATTAGTACTTCTTCATGTAATATTTGTTTGTAAACAATATATAATTAGTGCTTCTGTGTGTAATACTTATTTTAAAAAATCAACAAATTGTTATTGCTTGTAAACAAAATATCATTGTAGTTCATGTAATACTTATTAAAAAGTCAAATTAGTTATTGTTAAAGAAACAAAATATAATTAGTACTTCTTCATGTAATATTTGTTTGTAAACAATATATAATTAGTGCTTCTCTGTGTAATACTTATTGTAAAAAATCAACAAATTGTTATTGCTTGTAAACAAAATATCATTGTAGTTCATGTAATACTTATTAAAAAGTCAAATTAGTTATTGTTAAAGAAACAAAATATAATTAGTACTTCTTCATGTAATATTTGTTTGTAAACAATATATAATTAGTGCTTCTGTGTGTAATACTTATTTTAAAAAATCAACAAATTGTTATTGCTTGTAAACAAAATATCATTGTAGTTCATGTAATACTTATTAAAAAGTCAAATTAGTTATTGTTAAAGAAACAAAATATAATTAGTACTTCTTCATGTAATATTTGTTTGTAAACAATATATAATTAGTGCTTCTCTGTGTAATACTTATTGTAAAAAATCAACAAATTGTTATTGCTTGTAAACAAAATATCATTGTAGTTCATGTAATACTTATTAAAAAGTCAAATTAGTTATTGTTAAAGAAACAAAATATAATTAGTACTTCTTCATGTAATATATGTTTATAAACAATATATAATTAGTGCTTCTCTGTGTGATACTTATTTTAAAAAATCAACAAATTGTTATTGCTTGTAAACAATATATAATTAGTGCTTCTCTGTGTTATACTTATTTAAAAAAAATCAACAAATTGTTATTGCTTGTAAACAAACTATCATTGTAGTTCATGTAATATTTATTAAAAAGTTAAATTAGTTTTTGTTAAAGAAAGAAAATATAATTAGTACTTCTTCATGTCATATTTGTTTTTAAACAATATATAATTAGTGCTTCTCTGTGTAATACTTATTTAAAACAATAAACAAATTGTTATTGCTTGTAAGCAATATATAATTAGTGCTTCTCTGTGTGATACTTTTTTTAAAAAATCAACAAATTATTATTGCTTGTAAACAATATATAATTAGTGCTTCTCTGTGTGATACTTATTTTAAAAAGATCAACAAATTGTTATTGCTTGTAAACAAAATATCATTGTAGTTCATGTAATACTCATTAAAAAGTCAAATTAGTTATTGTTAAAGAAACAAAATATAATTAGTACGTCTTCATGTAATATTTGGTTATAAACAATATATAATTAGTGCTTCTCTGTATAATACTTATTTTAAAAAATCAACAAATTGTTATTGCTTGTAAACAAAATATCATTGTAGTTCATGTAATACTTATTAAAAAGTCAAATTAGTTATTGTTAAAGAAACAAAATATAATTAGTACTTCTTCATGTAATATTTGTTTGTAAACAATATATAATTAGTGCTTCTCTGTGTAATACTAATTTTAAAAAAATCAACAAATTGTTATTGCTTGTAAACAAAATATCATTGTAGTTCATGTAATACTTATTAAAAAGTCAAATTAGTTATTGTTAAAGAAACAAAATATAATTAGTACTTCTTAATGTAATATTTGTCTTTTAACAAAATGAATTTACAATTCTTAATATTTGAGATAATATGTGAATGTTTGTGTTATTTTGATTAATCGGACTATTTTATCTTGGGTGTTTGTAGCACAACATTTCAGTCGCTGCACCCTGTCACCTTCATCAGGTGTTGAAAACATGCTTCTTTTTCTCCACTCAGGAAAAGGGGTTGCGTCTGCATTACAAAATTTGGAATTGTGGTTTGAGGGTTGGTCAGTAAATCATAAAGAAAGTTCAATCTTCATTATTGTTGAAAAACAAAATATAATTAGTATTTCTTCATGTAATACTTGTATGTAAACAAAATGCATTTTCTCTTAGTGCAGAATTCAGTTATGAATATGGGTTACGGAATTAGATACGTAGAATGGGAAATTTCCTGGTCGTCAGAAATGGTTTCAAAAACGTGCAAATCGCGCATGTTGATAACACGTGAGTTATGGTCACGTTGACCAGACATACATGTGATTTCTCAATATAGGAAAGAGTTCGAAGTTAGTTAGGGGAAATCGGATCAGACAGATCAGAGGAGCAGAGATGTTAAGACCGATTCCCAGTTAGAGTCAAGGCTCCCTCTGGAAGCGAGAGGGTTTAGAAATACCCATCTAACAAGTTTGAATTCCTGAAATACAGAATCATTTCCGATTGGTCGAAGAATAAATGATCATCATATTTTTATAACTGTCGTCTTTGTGTTCATCATTACAACGAGAAAGGGTCCATTACAACTAGATGATCACACAACGTGAAAAAGTAAAAAAGAAAAAACGGAGGAAAAAAGGCAAAACGAAATAAAACAATAATTAAGAAGGAAAAAAGAAGCATTCACACATATGCAGTATTAAAGAGAAAAAAATGAACACACATATACACACAATGGAACAAAAGTATACGAGAAAATTAGAAAAGAGGCCGATATGCTACAAAGAAAAAAATATAACAGTTTTTAAAAATATATGTACACATACACACAACAAAATTAATTTGTGCCAGTAATGTTATTGTAAATATATTTAGTGATAAAATTGTTTGTTTTTAAAAATATATGTACATATACACACAACAAAATTAATTTGTGTCAGTAATGTTATTGTAAATATATTTAGTGATAAAATTGTTTTTAAAAATATATGTACACATACACACAACAAAATTAATTTGTGTCAGTAATGTTATTGTAAATATATTTATTGATAAAATTGTTTGTTTTTAAAAATATATGTACACATACACACAACAAAATTAATTTGTGTCAGTAATGTTATTGTAAATATATTTAGTGATAAAATTATTTATTATAAAAATATATGTACACATACACACAACAAAATTAATTTGTGTCAGTAATGTTATTGTAAATATATTTAGTGATAAAATTGTTTGTTTTTAAAAATATATGTACACATACACACAACAAAATTAATTTGTGTCAGTAATGTTATTTTAAATATATTTAGTGATAAAATTGTTTTTAAATATATATGTACACATACACACAACAAAATTAATTTGTGTCAGTAATGTTATTGTAAATATATTCAGTGATAAAATTGTTTGTTTTTAAAAATATATGTACACATACACACAACAAAATTAATTTGTGTCAGTAATGTTATTGTAAATATATTTATTGATAAAATTGTTTGTTTTTAAAAATATATGTACACATACACCAACAAAATTAATTTGTGTCAGTAATGTTATTGTAAATATATTTAGTGATAAAATTGTTTGTTTTTAAAAATATATGTACACATACACACAACAAAATTAATTTGTGTCAGTAATGTTATTTTAAATATATTTAGTGATATAATTGTTTTTAAATATATATGTACACATACACACAACAAAATTAATTTGTGTCAGTAATGTTATTGTAAATATATTCAGTGATAAAATTGTTTTTTTTTTTAAATATATGTACACATACACACAACAAAATTAATTTGTGTCAGTAATGTTATTTGAAATATATTTAGTGATAAAATTGTTTTTAAATATATATGTACACATACACACAACAAAATTAATTTGTGTCAGTAATGTTATTGTAAATATATTTAGTGATAAAATTGTTTGTTTTTAAAAATATATGTACACATACACACAACAAAATTAATTTGTGTCAGTAATGTTATTGTAAATATATTTAGTGATAAATTGTTTTTAAAAATATATGTACACATACACAACAAAATTAATTTGTGTCAGTAATGTTATTGTAAATATATTTAGTGATAAAATTGTTTGTTTTTAAAAATATATGTACACATACACACAACAAAATTAATTTGTGTCAGTAATGTTATTATAATTATATTTAGTGATAAAATTGTTTGTTTTTAAAAATATATGTACACATACACACAACAAAATTAATTTGTGTCAGTAATGTTATTGTAAATATATTTAGTGATAAAATTGTTTGTTTTTAAAAATATATGTACACATACACACAACAAAATTAATTTGTGTCAGTAATGTTATTGTAAATATATTTAGTGATAAAATTGTTTTTAAATATATATGTACACATACACACAACAAAATTAATTTGTGTCAGTAATGTTATTGTAAATATATTTAGTGATAAAATTGTTTTTAAAAATATATGTACACATACACACAACAAAATTAATTTGTGTCAGTAATGTTATTGTAAATATATTTAGTGATAAAATTGTTTTTAAAAATATATGTACACATACACACAACAAAATTAATTTGTGTCAGTAATGTTATTGTAAATATATTTAGTGATAAAATTGTTTTTAAAAATATATGTACACATACACACAACAAAATTAATTTGTGTCAGTAATGTTATTGTAAATATATTTAGTGATAAAATTGTTTTTAAAAATATATGTACACATACACACAACAAAATTAATTTGTGTCAGTAATGTTATTGTAAATATATTTAGTGATAAAATTGTTTTTAAAAATATATGTACACATACACACAACAAAATTAATTTGTGTCAGTAATGTTATTGTAAATATATTTAGTGATAAAATTGTTTTTAAAAATATATGTACATATACACACAACAAAATTAATTTGTGTCAGTAATGTTATTGTAAATATATTTAGTGATAAAATTGTTTGTTTTTAAAAATATATGTACACATACACACAACAAAATTAATTTGTGTCAGTAATGTTATTGTAAATATATTTAGTGATAAAATTGTTTGTTTTTAAATATATATGTACACATACACACAACAAAATTAATTTGTGTCAGTAATAGTGATAAATTGTTTTTAAAAATATATGTACACATACACACAACAAAATTAATTTGTGTCAGTAATGTTATTGTAAATATATTTAGTGATAAAATTGTTTTTAAAAATATATGTACACATACACACAACAAAATTAATTTGTGTCAGTAATGTTATTGTAAATATATTTAGTGATAAAATTGTTTGTTTTCAAAAATATATGTACACATACACACAACAAAATTAATTTGTGTCAGTAATGTTATTGTAAATATATTTAGTGATAAAATTGTTTGTTTTTAAATATATATGTACACATACACACAACAAAATTAATTTGTGTCAGTAATGTTATTGTAAATATATTTAGTGATAAAATTGTTTTTAAATATATATGTACACATACACACAACAAAATTAATTTGTGTCAGTAATGTTATTGTAAATATATTTAGTGATAAAATTGTTTTTAAAAATATATGTACACATACACACAACAAAATTAATTTGTGTCAGTAATGTTATTTTAAATATATTTAGTGATAAAATTGTTTTTAAATATATATGTACACATACACACAACAAAATTAATTTGTGTCAGTAATGTTATTGTAAATATATTTATTGATAAAATTGTTTGTTTTTAAAAATATATGTACACATACACACAACAAAATTAATTTGTGTCAGTAATGTTATTGTAAATATATTTAGTGATAAAATTATTTATTATAAAAATATATGTACACATACACACAACAAAATTAATTTGTGTCAGTAATGTTATTGTAAATATATTTAGTGATAAAATTGTTTGTTTTTAAAAATATATGTACACATACACACAACAAAATTAATTTGTGTCAGTAATGTTATTTTAAATATATTTAGTGATAAAATTGTTTTTAAATATATATGTACACATACACACAACAAAATTAATTTGTGTCAGTAATGTTATTGTAAATATATTCAGTGATAAAATTGTTTGTTTTTAAAAATATATGTACACATACACACAACAAAATTAATTTGTGTCAGTAATGTTATTGTAAATATATTCAGTGATAAAATTGTTTGTTTTTAAAAATATATGTACACATACACCAACAAAATTAATTTGTGTCAGTAATGTTATTGTAAATATATTTAGTGATAAAATTGTTTGTTTTTAAAAATATATGTACACATACACACAACAAAATTAATTTGTGTCAGTAATGTTATTTTAAATATATTTAGTGATAAAATTGTTTTTAAATATATATGTACACATACACACAACAAAATTAATTTGTGTCAGTAATGTTATTGTAAATATATTCAGTGATAAAATTGTTTGTTTTTAAAAATATATGTACACATACACACAACAAAATTAATTTGTGTCAGTAATGTTATTTTAAATATATTTAGTGATAAAATTGTTTTTAAATATATATGTACACATACACACAACAAAATTAATTTGTGTCAGTAATGTTATTGTAAATATATTTAGTGATAAAATTGTTTGTTTTTAAAAATATATGTACACATACACACAACAAAATTAATTTGTGTCAGTAATGTTATTGTAAATATATTTAGTGATAAATTGTTTTTAAAAATATATGTACACATACACAACAAAATTAATTTGTGTCAGTAATGTTATTGTAAATATATTTAGTGATAAAATTGTTTGTTTTTAAAAATATATGTACACATACACACAACAAAATTAATTTGTGTCAGTAATGTTATTATAATTATATTTAGTGATAAAATTGTTTGTTTTTAAAAATATATGTACACATACACACAACAAAATTAATTTGTGTCAGTAATGTTATTGTAAATATATTTAGTGATAAAATTGTTTTTAAAAATATATGTACACATACACACAACGAAATTAATTTGTGTCAGTAATGTTATTGAAATATATTTAGTGATAAAATTGTTTTTAAAAATATATGTACACATACACACAACAAAATTAATTTGTGTCAGTAATGTTATTGTAAATATATTTAGTGATAAAATTGTTTTTAAAAATATATGTACACATACACACAACAAAATTAATTTGTGTCAGTAATGTTATTGTAAATATATTTAGTGATAAAATTGTTTTTAAAAATATATGTACACATACACACAACAAAATTAATTTGTGTCAGTAATGTTATTGTAAATATATTTAGTGATAAAATTGTTTTTAAAAATATATGTACACATACACACAACAAAATAAATTTGTGTCAGTAATGTTATTGTAAATATATTTAGTGATAAAATTGTTTTTAAAAATATATGTACACATACACACAACAAAATTAATTTGTGTCAGTAATGTTATTGTAAATATATTTAGTGATAAAATTGTTTTTAAAAATATATGTACACATACACACAACAAAATTAATTTGTGTCAGTAATGTTATTGTAAATATATTTAGTGATAAAATTGGTTTTAAAAATATATGTACACATACACACAACAAAATTAATTTGTGTCAGTAATGTTATTGTAAATATATTTAGTGATAAAATTGTTTGTTTTTAAAAATATATGTACACATACACACAACAAAATTAATTTGTGTCAGTAATGTTATTGTAAATATATTTAGTGATAAAATTGTTTGTTTTTAAAAATATATGTACACATACACACAACAAAATTAATTTGTGTCAGTAATAGTGATAAATTGTTTTTAAAAATATATGTACACATACACACAACAAAATTAATTTGTGTCAGTAATGTTATTGTAAATATATTTAGTGATAAAATTGTTTGTTTTCAAAAATATATGTACACATACACACAACAAAATTAATTTGTGTCAGTAATGTTATTGTAAATATATTTAGTGATAAAATTGTTTGTTTTCAAAAATATATGTACACATACACACAACAAAATTAATTTGTGTCAGTAATGTTATTGTAAATATATTTAGTGATAAAATTGTTTGTTTTTAAAAATATATGTACACATACACACAACAAAATTAATTTGTGTCAGTAATGTTATTGTAAATATATTTAGTGATAAAATTGTTTTTAAATATATATGTACACATACACACAACAAAATTAATTTGTGTCAGTAATGTTATTGTAAATATATTTAGTGATAAAATTGTTTTTAAAAATATATGTACACATACACACAACAAAATTAATTTGTGTCAGTAATGTTATTTTAAATATATTTAGTGATAAAATTGTTTTTAAATATATATGTACACATACACACAACAAAATTAATTTGTGTCAGTAATGTTATTGTAAATATATTTAGTGATAAAATTGTTTGTTTTTAAAAATATATGTACACATACACACAACAAAATTAATTTGTGTCAGTAATGTTATTGTAAATATATTTAGTGATAAAATTGTTTTTAAAAATATATGTACACATACACACAACAAAATTAATTTGTGTCAGTAATGTTATTGTAAATATATTTAGTGATAAAATTGTTTGTTTTTAAAAATATATGTACACATACACACAACAAAATTAATTTGTGTCAGTAATGTTATTGTAAATATATTTAGTGATAAAATTGTTTGTTTTTAAAACTTTATGTACACATACACCAACAAAATTAATTTGTGTCAGTAATGTTATTGTAAATATATTTAGTGATAAAATTGTTTGTTTTTAAAAATATATGTACACATACACACAACAAAATTAATTTGTGTCAGTAATGTTATTTTAAATATATTTAGTGATAAAATTGTTTTTAAATATATATGTACACATACACACAACAAAATTAATTTGTGTCAGTAATGTTATTGTAAATATATTTAGTGATAAAATTGTTTGTTTTTAAAAATATATGTACACATACACACAACAAAATTAATTTGTGTCAGTAATGTTATTGTAAATATATTTAGTGATAAAATTGTTTGTTTTTAAAAATATATGTACACATACACATCACAAAATTAATTTGTGTCAGTAATGTTATTGTAAATATATTTAGTGATAAAATTGTTTGTTTTTAAAAATATATGTACACATACACACAACAAAATTAATTTGTGTCAGTAATGTTATTATAATTATATTTAGTGATAAAATTGTTTGTTTTTAAAAATATATGTACACATACACACAACAAAATTAATTTGTGTCAGTAATGTTATTGTAAATATATTTAGTGATAAAATTGTTTTTAAAAATATATGTACACATACACACAACAAAATTAATTTGTGTCAGTAATGTTATTGTAAATATATTTAGTGATAAAATTATTTATTATAAAAATATATGTACACATACACACAACAAAATTAATTTGTGTCAGTAATGTTATTGTAAATATATTTAGTGATAAAATTGTTTGTTTTTAAAAATATATGTACACATACACACAACAAAATTAATTTGTGTCAGTAATGTTATTTTAAATATATTTAGTGATAAAATTGTTTTTAAATATATATGTACACATACACACAACAAAATTAATTTGTGTCAGTAATGTTATTGTAAATATATTCAGTGATAAAATTGTTTGTTTTTAAAAATATATGTACACATACACACAACAAAATTAATTTGTGTCAGTAATGTTATTGTAAATATATTTATTGATAAAATTGTTTGTTTTTAAAAATATATGTACACATACACCAACAAAATTAATTTGTGTCAGTAATGTTATTGTAAATATATTTAGTGATAAAATTGTTTGTTTTTAAAAATATATGTACACATACACACAACAAAATTAATTTGTGTCAGTAATGTTATTTTAAATATATTTAGTGATAAAATTGTTTTTAAATATATATGTACACATACACACAACAAAATTAATTTGTGTCAGTAATGTTATTGTAAATATATTCAGTGATAAAATTGTTTGTTTTTAAAAATATATGTACACATACACACAACAAAATTAATTTGTGTCAGTAATGTTATTTTAAATATATTTAGTGATAAAATTGTTTTTAAATATATATGTACACATACACACAACAAAATTAATTTGTGTCAGTAATGTTATTGTAAATATATTTAGTGATAAAATTGTTTGTTTTTAAAAATATATGTACACATACACACAACAAAATTAATTTGTGTCAGTAATGTTATTGTAAATATATTTAGTGATAAATTGTTTTTAAAAATATATGTACACATACACAACAAAATTAATTTGTGTCAGTAATGTTATTGTAAATATATTTAGTGATAAAATTGTTTGTTTTTAAAAATATATGTACACATACACACAACAAAATTAATTTGTGTCAGTAATGTTATTATAATTATATTTAGTGATAAAATTGTTTGTTTTTAAAAATATATGTACACATACACACAACAAAATTAATTTGTGTCAGTAATGTTATTGTAAATATATTTAGTGATAAAATTGTTTTTAAAAATATATGTACACATACACACAACGAAATTAATTTGTGTCAGTAATGTTATTGAAATATATTTAGTGATAAAATTGTTTTTAAAAATATATGTACACATACACACAACAAAATTAATTTGTGTCAGTAATGTTATTGTAAATATATTTAGTGATAAAATTGTTTTTAAAAATATATGTACACATACACACAACAAAATTAATTTGTGTCAGTAATGTTATTGTAAATATATTTAGTGATAAAATTGTTTTTAAAAATATATGTACACATACACACAACAAAATTAATTTGTGTCAGTAATGTTATTGTAAATATATTTAGTGATAAAATTGTTTTTAAAAATATATGTACACATACACACAACAAAATAAATTTGTGTCAGTAATGTTATTGTAAATATATTTAGTGATAAAATTGTTTTTAAAAATATATGTACACATACACACAACAAAATTAATTTGTGTCAGTAATGTTATTGTAAATATATTTAGTGATAAAATTGTTTTTAAAAATATATGTACACATACACACAACAAAATTAATTTGTGTCAGTAATGTTATTGTAAATATATTTAGTGATAAAATTGGTTTTAAAAATATATGTACACATACACACAACAAAATTAATTTGTGTCAGTAATGTTATTGTAAATATATTTAGTGATAAAATTGTTTGTTTTTAAAAATATATGTACACATACACACAACAAAATTAATTTGTGTCAGTAATGTTATTGTAAATATATTTAGTGATAAAATTGTTTGTTTTTAAAAATATATGTACACATACACACAACAAAATTAATTTGTGTCAGTAATAGTGATAAATTGTTTTTAAAAATATATGTACACATACACACAACAAAATTAATTTGTGTCAGTAATGTTATTGTAAATATATTTAGTGATAAAATTGTTTGTTTTCAAAAATATATGTACACATACACACAACAAAATTAATTTGTGTCAGTAATGTTATTGTAAATATATTTAGTGATAAAATTGTTTGTTTTCAAAAATATATGTACACATACACACAACAAAATTAATTTGTGTCAGTAATGTTATTGTAAATATATTTAGTGATAAAATTGTTTGTTTTTAAAAATATATGTACACATACACACAACAAAATTAATTTGTGTCAGTAATGTTATTGTAAATATATTTAGTGATAAAATTGTTTTTAAATATATATGTACACATACACACAACAAAATTAATTTGTGTCAGTAATGTTATTGTAAATATATTTAGTGATAAAATTGTTTTTAAAAATATATGTACACATACACACAACAAAATTAATTTGTGTCAGTAATGTTATTTTAAATATATTTAGTGATAAAATTGTTTTTAAATATATATGTACACATACACACAACAAAATTAATTTGTGTCAGTAATGTTATTGTAAATATATTTAGTGATAAAATTGTTTGTTTTTAAAAATATATGTACACATACACACAACAACATTAATTTGTGTCAGTAATGTTATTGTAAATATATTTAGTGATAAAATTGTTTTTAAAAATATATGTACACATACACACAACAAAATTAATTTGTGTCAGTAATGTTATTGTAAATATATTTAGTGATAAAATTGTTTGTTTTTAAAAATATATGTACACATACACACAACAAAATTAATTTGTGTCAGTAATGTTATTGTAAATATATTTAGTGATAAAATTGTTTGTTTTTAAAACTTTATGTACACATACACCAACAAAATTAATTTGTGTCAGTAATGTTATTGTAAATATATTTAGTGATAAAATTGTTTGTTTTTAAAAATATATGTACACATACACACAACAAAATTAATTTGTGTCAGTAATGTTATTGTAAATATATTTAGTGATAAAATTGTTTTTAAATATATATGTACACATACACACAACAAAATTAATTTGTGTCAGTAATGTTATTGTAAATATATTTAGTGATAAAATTGTTTGTTTTTAAAAATATATGTACACATACACACAACAAAATTAATTTGTGTCAGTAATGTTATTGTAAATATATTTAGTGATAAAATTGTTTGTTTTTAAAAATATATGTACACATACACATCACAAAATTAATTTGTGTCAGTAATGTTATTGTAAATATATTTAGTGATAAAATTGTTTGTTTTTAAAAATATATGTACACATACACACAACAAAATTAATTTGTGTCAGTAATGTTATTATAATTATATTTAGTGATAAAATTGTTTGTTTTTAAAAATATATGTACACATACACACAACAAAATTAATTTGTGTCAGTAATGTTATTGTAAATATATTTAGTGATAAAATTGTTTTTAAAAATATATGTACACATACACACAACAAAATTAATTTGTGTCAGTAATGTTATTGTAAATATATTTAGTGATAAAATTATTTATTATAAAAATATATGTACACATACACACAACAAAATTAATTTGTGTCAGTAATGTTATTGTAAATATATTTAGTGATAAAATTGTTTGTTTTTAAAAATATATGTACACATACACACAACAAAATTAATTTGTGTCAGTAATGTTATTTTAAATATATTTAGTGATAAAATTGTTTTTAAATATATATGTACACATACACACAACAAAATTAATTTGTGTCAGTAATGTTATTGTAAATATATTCAGTGATAAAATTGTTTGTTTTTAAAAATATATGTACACATACACACAACAAAATTAATTTGTGTCAGTAATGTTATTGTAAATATATTTATTGATAAAATTGTTTGTTTTTAAAAATATATGTACACATACACCAACAAAATTAATTTGTGTCAGTAATGTTATTGTAAATATATTTAGTGATAAAATTGTTTGTTTTTAAAAATATATGTACACATACACACAACAAAATTAATTTGTGTCAGTAATGTTATTTTAAATATATTTAGTGATAAAATTGTTTTTAAATATATATGTACACATACACACAACAAAATTAATTTGTGTCAGTAATGTTATTGTAAATATATTCAGTGATAAAATTGTTTGTTTTTAAAAATATATGTACACATACACACAACAAAATTAATTTGTGTCAGTAATGTTATTTTAAATATATTTAGTGATAAAATTGTTTTTAAATATATATGTACACATACACACAACAAAATTAATTTGTGTCAGTAATGTTATTGTAAATATATTTAGTGATAAAATTGTTTGTTTTTAAAAATATATGTACACATACACACAACAAAATTAATTTGTGTCAGTAATGTTATTGTAAATATATTTAGTGATAAATTGTTTTTAAAAATATATGTACACATACACACAACAAAATTAATTTGTGTCAGTAATGTTATTGTAAATATATTTAGTGATAAAATTGTTTGTTTTTAAAAATATATGTACACATACACACAACAAAATTAATTTGTGTCAGTAATGTTATTATAATTATATTTAGTGATAAAATTGTTTGTTTTTAAAAATATATGTACACATACACACAACAAAATTAATTTGTGTCAGTAATGTTATTGTAAATATATTTAGTGATAAAATTGTTTTTAAAAATATATGTACACATACACACAACGAAATTAATTTGTGTCAGTAATGTTATTGTAAATATATTTAGTGATAAAATTGTTTTTAAAAATATATGTACACATACACACAACAAAATTAATTTGTGTCAGTAATGTTATTGTAAATATATTTAGTGATAAAATTGTTTTTAAAAATATATGTACACATACACACAACAAAATTAATTTGTGTCAGTAATGTTATTGTAAATATATTTAGTGATAAAATTGTTTTTAAAAATATATGTACACATACACACAACAAAATTAATTTGTGTCAGTAATGTTATTGTAAATATATTTAGTGATAAAATTGTTTTTAAAAATATATGTACACATACACACAACAAAATAAATTTGTGTCAGTAATGTTATTGTAAATATATTTAGTGATAAAATTGTTTTTAAAAATATATGTACACATACACACAACAAAATTAATTTGTGTCAGTAATGTTATTGTAAATATATTTAGTGATAAAATTGTTTTTAAAAATATATGTACACATACACACAACAAAATTAATTTGTGTCAGTAATGTTATTGTAAATATATTTAGTGATAAAATTGGTTTTAAAAATATATGTACACATACACACAACAAAATTAATTTGTGTCAGTAATGTTATTGTAAATATATTTAGTGATAAAATTGTTTGTTTTTAAAAATATATGTACACATACACACAACAAAATTAATTTGTGTCAGTAATGTTATTGTAAATATATTTAGTGATAAAATTGTTTGTTTTTAAAAATATATGTACACATACACACAACAAAATTAATTTGTGTCAGTAATAGTGATAAATTGTTTTTAAAAATATATGTACACATACACACAACAAAATTAATTTGTGTCAGTAATGTTATTGTAAATATATTTAGTGATAAAATTGTTTGTTTTCAAAAATATATGTACACATACACACAACAAAATTAATTTGTGTCAGTAATGTTATTGTAAATATATTTAGTGATAAAATTGTTTGTTTTCAAAAATATATGTACACATACACACAACAAAATTAATTTGTGTCAGTAATGTTATTGTAAATATATTTAGTGATAAAATTGTTTGTTTTTAAAAATATATGTACACATACACACAACAAAATTAATTTGTGTCAGTAATGTTATTGTAAATATATTTAGTGATAAAATTGTTTTTAAATATATATGTACACATACACACAACAAAATTAATTTGTGTCAGTAATGTTATTGTAAATATATTTAGTGATAAAATTGTTTTTAAAAATATATGTACACATACACACAACAAAATTAATTTGTGTCAGTAATGTTATTTTAAATATATTTAGTGATAAAATTGTTTTTAAATATATATGTACACATACACACAACAAAATTAATTTGTGTCAGTAATGTTATTGTAAATATATTTAGTGATAAAATTGTTTGTTTTTAAAAATATATGTACACATACACACAACAAAATTAATTTGTGTCAGTAATGTTATTGTAAATATATTTAGTGATAAAATTGTTTTTAAAAATATATGTACACATACACACAACAAAATTAATTTGTGTCAGTAATGTTATTGTAAATATATTTAGTGAAAAAATTGTTTGTTTTTAAAAATATATGTACACATACACACAACAAAATTAATTTGTGTCAGTAATGTTATTGTAAATATATTTATTGATAAAATTGTTTGTTTTTAAAAATTTATGTACACATACACCAACAAAATTAATTTGTGTCAGTAATGTTATTGTAAATATATTTAGTGATAAAATTGTTTGTTTTTAAAAATATATGTACACATACACACAACAAAATTAATTTGTGTCAGTAATGTTATTTTAAATATATTTAGTGATAAAATTGTTTTTAAATATATATGTACACATACACACAACAAAATTAATTTGTGTCAGTAATGTTATTGTAAATATATTTAGTGATAAAATTGTTTGTTTTTAAAAATATATGTACACATACACACAACAAAATTAATTTGTGTCAGTAATGTTATTGTAAATATATTTAGTGATAAAATTGTTTGTTTTTAAAAATATATGTACACATACACATCACAAAATTAATTTGTGTCAGTAATGTTATTGTAAATATATTTAGTGATAAAATTGTTTGTTTTTAAAAATATATGTACACATACACACAACAAAATTAATTTGTGTCAGTAATGTTATTATAATTATATTTAGTGATAAAATTGTTTGTTTTTAAAAATATATGTACACATACACACAACAAAATTAATTTGTGTCAGTAATGTTATTGTAAATATATTTAGTGATAAAATTGTTTTTAAAAATATATGTACACATACACACAACAAAATTAATTTGTGTCAGTAATGTTATTGTAAATATATTTAGTGATAAAATTGTTTTTAAAAATATATGTACACATACACACAACAAAATTAATTTGTGTCAGTAATGTTATTTTAAATATATTTAGTGATAAAATTGTTTTTAAAAATATATGTACACATACACACAACAAAATTAATTTGTGTCAGTAATGTTATTGTAAATATATTCAGTGATAAAATTGTTTGTTTTTAAAAATATATGTACACATACACACAACAAAATTAATTTGTGTCAGTAATGTTATTGTAAATATATTTAGTGATAAAATTGTTTTTATAAATATATGTACACATACACACAACAAAATTAATTTGTGTCAGTAATGTTATTGTAAATATATTTAGTGATAAAATTGTTTTTAAAAATATATGTACACATACACAACAAAATTAATTTGTGTCAGTAATGTTATTGTAAATATATTTAGTGATAAAATTGTTTGTTTTTAAAAATATATGTACACATACACACAACAAAATTAATTTGTGTCAGTAATGTTATTGTAAATATATTTAGTGATAAAATTGTTTGTTTTTAAAAATATATGTACACATACACACAACAAAATTAATTTGTGTCAGTAATGTTATTGTAAATATATTTAGTGATAAAATTGTTTTTAAAAATATATGTACACATACACACAACAAAATTAATTTGTGTCAGTAATGTTATTGTAAATATATTTAGTGATAAAATTGTTTTTAAAAATATATGTACACATACACACAACAAAATTAATTTGTGTCAGTAATGTTATTTTCAATATATTTAGTGATAAAATTGTTTTTAAAAATATATGTACACATACACAACAAAATTAATTTGTGTCAGTAATGTTATTGTAAATATATTTAGTGATAAAATTGTTTGTTTTTAAAAATATATGTACACATACACACAACAAAATTAATTTGTGTCAGTAATGTTATTGTAAATATATTTAGTGATAAAATTGTTTGTTTCTAAAAATATATGTACACATACACACAACAAAATTAATTTGTGTCAGTAATGTTATTGTAAATATATTTAGTGATAAAATTGTTTTTAAAAATATATGTACACATACACACAACAAAATTAATTTGTGTCAGTAATGTTATTGTAAATATATTTAGTGATAAAATTGTTTTTAAAAATATATGTACACATACACACAACAAAATTAATTTGTGTCAGTAATGTTATTTTAAATATATTTAGTGATAAAATTGTTTTTAAATATATATGTACACATACACACAACAAAATTAATTTGTGTCAGTAATGTTATTGTAAATATATTTAGTGATAAAATTGTTTGTTTTTAAAAATATATGTACACATACACACAACAAAATTAATTTGTGTCAGTAATGTTATTGTAAATATATTTAGTGATAAAATTGTTTGTTTTAAAAAATATATGTACACATACACACAACAAAATTAATTTGTGTCAGTAATGTTATTGTAAATGCGGGTCAAAGCAGACTTTGTTTAAAGTTAAAAAAAAGCTGTCAATCAAGTGTAACAATTTTGTGTCAATCAAGTGTAACAATTTTGTGTCAATCAAGTGTAACAATTTTGTGTCAATCAAGTGTAACAATTTTGTGTTAATCAATTGTAACAATTTTGTGTCAATCAATTGTAACAATTTTGTCTCAAAGTCGAAGATACTTTTAAAATCTTGTGGTATTATGTAGAATGAAATATGCTTAAATGAAAATCAATTCTGTGTTCATAGTTGAACTTTTCGACTTTTTGTGTGTTTTAATTTTTTTGTTTTTGAAAAAAAAGGACAATTTTAAATATTGACTCTATATAGATACTTAAAAAAAACTGTTTTTTTCTCTGCATGTTCCAGTTATTTTTTAAGACTTTTATTGTTGTTTGTTACGAAACAAGATTTATTTCAATGAAAAAGTAATAATTGTAAGTTTAGTGAAATCCAGTTAAATATATTAATAATGCATTTTGTTTTGTTGAACAAATATTGTAAATTGTCTTAAATGTATGTTATTTTATTTCCCATCAGGAATTCAAAGTTTTAATTAAATATACATTAAAATCAAAAGAAACAAGAAATAGGAAAATAAGTAAAATAGGAAACAATAATTTAATCCGAATGGTTGGCGTGGAAATCGGTTAAAATTTTAGAGAGAGGACAAGATAAATTACGTAAACGGGTATTTTGAGAGTTTTCAGATGTGAGAAGCCGAAAGAAAGAAAAAAAAACTTTGACAATTGGTTTTCGTTTGGTTTTGTTTTTTTGTGATGCCCATAACATTTTTCCCAAGAAGAGTAACTTGGTAGGAGATGATAAGCACTAGAGGTGCCCCTAATTAGAAAAATACAGATGGGAACCTGCGATATTGTGTGCTCTTAAAGCATGCCGCATGTAATAGTTACGAGCAGAGGATAAGTCTCAACACAATAAGTTAAAATGCAGGCGTTGGAAGGATACGAGAATCCTTATGAAAAAAGGGCTATGAGAGCCCGAAGGCTAAGCACATAGCATAATGAAGTGAGAGAAAAGTAAAATATACTGTAAGTACGTAGTAAGATATAATCTTGTATTTTTTAGAGATGTATGAATGTGGGATATCTCTGCGTGATCTTGGAAGCTCTGATGAGAGAAAAGAGAAATCACAAAAAGCGGGCCATTAGGTAGAATTTAATGTGCAAATAGGAATTTTGCCACAAAAGGTGTTAGTTAAGGCTGCTATTTCTAGGTCTTCATCAAGTTCCAAGGGTCCAGGCAAGGTATATCTTAAACTTTGGAAGCCAACCACAGAGATAAATAAGCTTTGAGAATGTCCCAAAAAGATAAGTTAGTTACAAAACGAAAACAATCTCTAATTAATAGAAGAACCATACGAGAGAAAGGATCAAGGACACATTTGTTGTTGTCGATTTTGAAAAGAGGTAAAATGAAACCTAGTTTATGGCATAAGGGTGGCTGGATGAAGCAGCTGACGTGAGTTATAGGAGGTACTACCCTACACCCAAAAGGAATATGCCAGGGAGATCAGATAGTCTGGTCTAAAAAATAAAATTATAAAGTCAGTTTGAAAAAAGCTGACTTGGAAAAAAGTTTCGTTCTTGTTTTATGGGGTCTGATCTTTCTTAGCCAAGTGGTTATATAAAAAAAATGTACTAAAATTTAAAAATGCATTTTTTTTTGAAAAATAAGAGGAAAGGATGTTACATGTAAGTAAAAAAATAGGGAATTAGTTAAATGTAAATATGAAATAGGATAGTCAAGGATTTGAACTTGCCATGCTAGACTTGGAATTGAGAATTCCAATCATAAGTTAAAATAAACACAGAATGATATTATAAATGGAATGTCCAGTAAATTGTTGATTCTGTTAAAATATTTAATAAATACAAATTCGGCTGGAAACTATTCACATTCTTAGAGAGAATGCATAATAAAATATGGGTTACAGAATTAGACAAGTAGGTTAAATTCTTTGTAAAACAACAAAGAGAATGGGAAATTTCCTGGTCGTCAGAAATGGTTTCAAAAACGTGCAAATCGCACATGTTGATAACATGTGAGTTATAGTCACGTTGACCAGACATACATGTGATTTCTCAATATAGGAAAGAGTTCGAAGTTAGTTAGGAGGAATCAGATCAGTCAGTTAGAAGAAGCGAGAGGAGTCAGACCAGAGAAGCAGAGAGGTTCAGACCGATTCTCGGTTAGAGTCAAGGCTCCCTCTGGAAGTGAGAGAGTTTAGAAATAACCATGCAACAACTTTGAATCCCTGAAATACAGATTCATTTCCGACTGGTCGAAGAATAAATGATCATCATATTTTTTATAATTGCCGTCTTCTGTGTTCATCATTACAACGAGAAAGGTAACGTGTTTATATTATATGTACAGCTATCAAACGTAAATATGAAATGCACTCTCGGTCTATCTATCAAGATATTCAAACATCTCCCTCTCATTGAATTACAGGCTTGGCTCTCTTGTAGTAACATGTACCTGTCTGTCTCGTTATATATAAGAACTGTCTCTCTCTCTCTCTCTCTCTTTACATGTATTCTGCCTCTCATATATACAGAACTGTCTATCTCGTTATATATAAGAACTCTCTCCCTCTTTACATGTATCATGCCTCTCATATATACAGAATACGTGTTAAATATGCATTAAACTGATTTTCACAATTAACCAGTGAGTGCTGAACCATTTTTAATCGGACGCTGCAATTTTCTGTCATTAAACAATTGTAAGCAAATAATTACACACGAGCTTAAATTAAAATTAGAATTCATTATTGAGATGAGTTTTATTTATTAATTTTTATTTATTGCGAACTATCAAAATGGCAACGTGCCTTGTTTAGTGTGAAAATGTAATAAAAAATAAAACAAAAAAACCCAACTAATTTAATAAACAATATGCCGTAAAAATATCAAAAAGCCAACAATATGTTTGTTTTTTGAAATGTTAAAATTCAAATTCATATTTGATATTTAAAAATATCAAAAAGCCAACAACATGTTTGTTTTTTGAAATGTTAAAATTCAAATTCATATTTGATATTTAAAAATATCAAAAAGCCAACAACATGTTTGTTTTTTGAAATGTTCGAATTCAAATTCATATTTGATATTTAAAAATATCAAAAAGCCAACAACATGTTTGTTTTTTGAAATGTTAAAATTCAAATTCATATTTGATATTTAAAAATATCAACAAGTCAACAACATGTTTGTTTTTTGAAATGTTAAAATTCAAATTCATATTTGATATTTAAAAATATCAAAAAGCCAACAACATGTTTGTTTTTTGAAATGTTAAAATTCAAATTCATATTTGATATTTAAAAATATCAAAAAGCCAACAACATGTTTGTTTTTTGAAATGTTAAAATTCAAATTCATATTTGATATTTAAAAATATCAAAAAGCCAACAATATGTTTGTTTTTTGAAATGTTAAAATTCAAATTCATATTTGATATTTAAAAATATCAAAAAGCCAACAACATGTTTGTTTTTTATAATGTTAAAATTCAAATTCATATTTGATATTAAAAATATCAAAAAGCCAACAACATGTTTGTTTTTTGAAATGTTCAAATTCATATTTGATATTTAAAAATATCAAAAAGCCAACAACATGTTTGTTTTTTGAAATGTTAAAATTCAAATTCATATTTGATATTTAAAAATATCAAAAAACCAACAATATGTTTGCTTTTTGAAATGTTAAAATTCAAATTCATATTTGATATTAAAAAATATCAAAAAGCCAACAACATGTTTGCTTTTTTGAAATGTTAAAATTCAAATTCATATTTGATATTTAAAAATATCAAAAAGCCAACAATATGTTTGTTTTTTGAAATGTTAAAATTCAAATTCATATTTGATATTTAAAAATATCAAAAAGCCAACAACATGTTTGTTTTTTGAAATGTTAAAATTCAAATTCATATTTGATATTTAAAAATATCAAAAAGCCAACAACATGTTTGTTTTTTGAAATGTTAAAATTCAAATTCATATTTGATATTTAAAAATATCAAAAAGCCAACAACATGTTTGTTTTTTGAAATGTTAAAATTCAAATTCATATTTGATATTTAAAAATATCAAAAAGCCAACAACATGTTTGTTTTTTGAAATGTTAAAATTCAAATTCATATTTGATATTTAAAAATATCAAAAAGCCAACAATATGTTTGTTTTTTGAAATGGTAAATTCATATTCATATTTGATATTTAAAAATATCAAAAAGCCAACAATATGTTTACTTTTTGAAATGTTAAAATTCAAATTCATATTTGATATTTAAAAATATCAAAAAGCCAACAACATGTTTGCTTTTTTGAAATGTTAAAATTCAAATTCATATTTGATATTTAAAAATATCAAAAAGCCAACAACATGTTTGTTTTTTGAAATGTTAAAATTCAAATTCATATTTGATATTTAAAAATATCAAAAAGCCAACAACATGTTTGTTTTTTGAAATGTTAAAATTCAAATTCATATTTGATATTTAAAAATATCAAAAAGCCAACAATATGTTTACTTTTTGAAATGTTAAAATTCAAATTCATATTTGATATTAAAAAATATCAAAAAGCCAACAACATGTTTGGTTTTTTAAATGTTAAAATTCAAATTCATATTTGATATTTAAAAATATCAAAAAGCCAACAATATGTTTGTTTTTTGAAATGTTAAAATTCAAATTCATATTTGATATTTAAAAATATCAAAAAGCCAACAATATGTTTGCTTTTTGAAATGTTAAAATTCAAATTCATATTTGATATTTAAAAATATCAAAAAGCCAACAATATGTTTGTTTTTTGAAATGTTAAAATTCAAATTCATATTTGATATTTAAACATATCAAAAAGCCAACAATATGTTTGCTTTTTGAAATGTTAAAATTCAAATTCATATTTGATATTTAAAAATATCAAAAAGCCAACAATATGTTTGCTTTTTGAAATGTTAAAATTCAAATTCATATTTGATATTTAAAAATATCAAAAAGCCAACAATATGTTTGTTTTTTGAAATGTTAAAATTCAAATTCATATTTAATATTTAAAAATATCAAAAAGCCAACAACATGTTTGTTTTGTTAAATGGCAAAATTCAAATTCATATTTGATATTTAAAAATATCAAAAAGCCAACAACATGTTTGTTTTTTGAAATGTTAAAATTCAAATTCATATTTGATATTTAAAAATATCAAAAAGCCAACAACATGTTTGTTTTTTGAAATGTTAAAATTCAAATTCATATTTGATATTTAAAAATATCAAAAAGCCAACAATATGTTTGCTTTTTGAAATGTTAAAATTCAAATTCATATTTGATATTTAAAAATATCAAAAAGCCAACAATATGTTTGTTTTTCTAAATGTTAAAATTCATATTCATATTTGATATTTAAAAATATTAAAAAGCCAACAATATGTTTACTTTTTGAAATGTTAAAATTCAAATTCATATTTGATATTAAAAAATATCAAAAAGCCAACAACATGTTTGCTTTTTTGAAATGTTAAAATTCAAATTATTATTTGATATTTAAAAATATCAAAAAGCCAACAATATGTTTGTTTTTTGAAATGTTAAAATTCAAATTCATATTTGATATTTAAAAATATCAAAAAGCCAACAACATGTTTGTTTTTTGAAATGTTAAAATTCAAATTCATATTTGATATTTAAAAATATCAAAAAGCCAACAACATGTTTGCTTTTTTGAAATGTTAAAATTCAAATTCATATTTGATATTTAAAAATATCAAAAAGCCAACAATATGTTTGTTTTTTGAAATGTTAAAATTCAAATTCATATTTGATATTTAAAAATATCAAAAAGCCAACAACATGTTTGTTTTTTTAAATGTTAAAATTCAAATTCATATTTGATATTTAAAAATATCAAAAAGCCAACAATATGTTTGTTTTTTGAAATGTTAAAATTCAAATTCATATTTGATATTTAAAAATATCAAAAAGCCAAGAACATGTTTGTTTTTTGAAATGTTAAAATTCAAATTCATATTTGATATTTAAAAATATCAAAAAGCCAACAACATGTTTGTTTTTTGAAATGTTAAAATTCAAATTCATATCTGATATTTAAAAATATCAAAAAGCCAACAATATGTTTGCTTTTTAAAATGTTAAAATTCAAATTCATATTTGATATTTAAAAATATCAAAAAGCCAATAATATGTTTGTTTTTTGAAATGGTAAATTCATATTCATATTTGATATTTAAAAATATCAAAAAGCCAACAATATGTTTACTTTTTGAAATGTTAAAATTCAAATTCATATTTGATATTTAAAAATATCAAAAAGCCAACAACATGTTTGCTTTTTTGAAATGTTAAAATTCAAATTCATATTTGATATTTAAAAATATCAAAAAGGCAACAACATGTTTGTTTTTTGAAATGTTAAAATTCAAATTCATATTTGATATTTAAAAATATCAAAAAGCCAACAACATGTTTGTTTTTTGAAATGTTAAAATTCAAATTCATATTTGATATTTAAAAATATCAAAAAGCCAACAATATGTTTGCTTTTTGAAATGTTAAAATTCAAATTCATATTTGATATTTAAAAATATCAAAAAGCCAACAATATGTTTGTTTTTTGAAATGTTAAAATTCAAATTCATATTTGATATTTAAAAATATCAAAAAGCCAACAATATGTTTGCTTTTTGAAATGTTAAAATTCAAATTCATATTTGATATTTAAAAATATCAAAAAGCCAACAACATGTTTGCTTTTTTGAAATGTTCAAATTCAAATTCATATTTGATATTTAAAAATATCAAAAAGCCAACAATATGTTTGTTTTTGAAATGTTAAAATTCAAATTCATATTTGATATTTAAAAATATCAAAAAGCCAACAACATGTTTGTTTTTTGAAATGTTCAAATTCAAATTGATATTTGATATTTAAAAATATCAAAAAGCCAACAACATGTTTGTTTTTTGAAATGTTAAAATTCAAATTCATATTTGATATTTAAAAATATCAAAAAGCCAACAATATGTTTGCTTTTTGAAATGTTAAAATTCAAATTCATATTTGATATTTAAAAATATCAAAAAGCCAACAATATGTTTGTTTTTCTAAATGTTAAAATTCATATTCATATTTGATATTTAAAAATATTAAAAAGCCAACAATATGTTTACTTTTTGAAATGTTAAAATTCAAATTCATATTTGATATTAAAAAATATCAAAAAGCCAACAACATGTTTGCTTTTTTGAAATGTTAAAATTCAAATTATTATTTGATATTTAAAAATATCAAAAAGCCAACAATATGTTTGTTTTTTGAAATGTTAAAATTCAAATTCATATTTGATATTTAAAAATATCAAAAAGCCAACAACATGTTTGTTTTTTGAAATGTTAAAATTCAAATTCATATTTGATATTTAAAAATATCAAAAAGCCAACAACATGTTTGCTTTTTTGAAATGTTAAAATTCAAATTCATATTTGATATTTAAAAATATCAAAAAGCCAACAATATGTTTGTTTTTTGAAATGTTAAAATTCAAATTCATATTTGATATTTAAAAATATCAAAAAGCCAACAACATGTTTGTTTTTTGAAATGTTAAAATTCAAATTCATATTTGATATTTAAAAATATCAAAAAGCCAACAATATGTTTGTTTTTTGAAATGTTAAAATTCAAATTCATATTTGATATTTAAAAATATCAAAAAGCCAAGAACATGTTTGTTTTTTGAAATGTTAAAATTCAAATTCATATTTGATATTTAAAAATATCAAAAAGCCAACAACATGTTTGTTTTTTGAAATGTTAAAATTCAAATTCATATCTGATATTTAAAAATATCAAAAAGCCAACAATATGTTTGCTTTTTAAAATGTTAAAATTCAAATTCATATTTGATATTTAAAAATATCAAAAAGCCAACAATATGTTTGTTTTTTGAAATGGTAAATTCATATTCATATTTGATATTTAAAAATATCAAAAAGCCAACAATATGTTTACTTTTTGAAATGTTAAAATTCAAATTCATATTTGATATTTAAAAATATCAAAAAGCCAACAACATGTTTGCTTTTTTGAAATGTTAAAATTCAAATTCATATTTGATATTTAAAAATATCAAAAAGGCAACAACATGTTTGTTTTTTGAAATGTTAAAATTCAAATTCATATTTGATATTTAAAAATATCAAAAAGCCAACAACATGTTTGTTTTTTGAAATGTTAAAATTCAAATTCATATTTGATATTTAAAAATATCAAAAAGCCAACAACATGTTTGCTTTTTTGAAATGTTAAAATTCAAATTCATATTTGATATTTAAAAATATCAAAAAGCCAACAATATGTTTGTTTTTGAAATGTTAAAATTCAAATTCATATTTGATATTTAAAAATATCAAAAAGCCAACAACATGTTTGTTTTTTGAAATGTTCAAATTCAAATTCATATTTGATATTTAAAAATATCAAAAAGCCAACAACATGTTTGTTTTTTGAAATGTTAAAATTCAAATTCATATTTGATATTTAAAAATATCAAAAAGCCAACAACATGTTTGTTTTTTGAAATGTTAAAATTCAAATTCATATTTGATATTTAAAAATATCAAAAAGCCAACAATATGTTTGTTTTTCGAAATGGTAAATTCATATTCATATTTGATATTTAAAAATATCAAAAAGCCAACAATATGTTTACTTTTTGAAATGTTAAAATTCAAATTCATATTTGATATTTAAAAATATCAAAAAGCCAACAACATGTTTGCTTTTTTGAAATATTAAAATTCAAATTCATATTTGATATTTAAAAATATCAAAAAGCCAACAACATGTTTGTTTTTTGAAATGTTAAAATTCAAATTCATATTTGATATTTAAAAATATCAAAAAGCCAAGAACATGTTTGTTTTTTGAAATGTTAAAATTCAAATTCATATTTGATATTTAAAAATATCAAAAAGCCAACAACATGTTTGTTTTTTGAAATGTTAAAATTCAAATTCATATTTGATATTTAAAAATATCTAAAAGCCAACAACATGTTTGCTTTATTGAAATGTTAAAATTCAAATTCATAATTGATATTTAAAAATATCAAAAAGGCAACAACATGTTTGTTTTTTGAAATGTTAAAATTCAAATTCATATTTGATATTTAAAAATATCAAAAAGCCAACAACATGTTTGTTTTTTGAAATGTTAAAATTCAAATTCATATTTGATATTTAAAAATATCAAAAAGCCAACAATATGTTTGCTTTTTGAAATGTTAAAATTCAAATTCATATTTGATATTTAAAAATATCAAAAAGCCAACAATATGTTTGTTTTTTGAAATGTTAAAATTCAAATTCATATTTGATATTTAAAAATATCAAAAAGCCAACAATATGTTTGCTTTTTGAAATGTTAAAATTCAAATTCATATTTGATATTTAAAAATATCAAAAAGCCAACAACATGTTTGCTTTTTTGAAATGTTAAAATTCAAATTCATATTTGATATTTAAAAATATCAAAAAGCCAACAATATGTTTGTTTTTGAAATGTTAAAATTCAAATTCATATTTGATATTTAAAAATATCAAAAAGCCAACAACATGTTTGTTTTTTGAAATGTTCAAATTCAAATTCATATTTGATATTTAAAAATATCAAAAAGCCAACAACATGTTTGTTTTTTGAAATGTTAAAATTCAAATTCATATTTGATATTTAAAAATATCAAAAAGCCAACAACATGTTTGTTTTTTGAAATGTTAAAATTCAAATTCATATTTGATATTTAAAAATATCAAAAAGCCAACAATATGTTTGCTTTTCGAAATGGTAAAATTCAAATTCATATTTGATATTTAAAAATATCAAAAAGCCAACAATATGTTTGTTTTTCTAATTGTTAAAATTCATATTCATATTTGATATTTAAAAATATTAAAAAGCCAACAATATGTTTACTTTTTGAAATGTTAAAATTCAAATTCATATTTGATATTAAAAAATATCAAAAAGCCAACAACATGTTTGCTTTTTTGAAATGTTAAAATTCAAATTCATATTTGATATTTAAAAATATCAAAAAGCCAACAATATGTTTGTTTTTTGAAATGTTAAAATTCAAATTCATATTTGATATTTAAAAATATCAAAAAGCCAACAACATGTTTGTTTTTTGAAATGTTAAAATTCAAATTCATATTTGATATTTAAAAATATCAAAAAGCCAACAACATGTTTGCTTTTTTGAAATGTTAAAATTCAAATTCATATTTGATATTTAAAAATATCAAAAAGCCAACAACATGTTTGTTTTTTGAAATGTTCAAATTCAAATTCATATTTGATATTTAAAAATATCAAAAAGCCAACAACATGTTTGTTTTTTGAAATGTTAAAATTCAAATTCATATTTGATATTTAAAAATATCAAAAAGCCAACAACATGTTTGTTTTTTGAAATGTTAAAATTCAAATTCATATTTGATATTTAAAAATATCAAAAAGCCAACAATATGTTTGTTTTTCGAAATGGTAAATTCATATTCATATTTGATATTTAAAAATATCAAAAAGCCAACAATATGTTTACTTTTTGAAATGTTAAAATTCAAATTCATATTTGATATTTAAAAATATCAAAAAGCCAACAACATGTTTGCTTTTTTGAAATGTTAAAATTCAAATTCATATTTGATATTTAAAAATATCAAAAAGCCAACAACATGTTTGTTTTTTGAAATGTTAAAATTCAAATTCATATTTGATATTTAAAAATATCAAAAAGCCAACAACATGTTTGTTTTTTGAAATGTTAAAATTCAAATTCATATTTGATATTTAAAAATATCAAAAAGCCAACAACATGTTTGTTTTTTGAAATGTTAAAATTCAAATTCATATTTGATATTTAAAAATATCTAAAAGCCAACAACATGTTTGCTTTTTTTAAATGTTAAAATTCAAATTCATAATTTATATTTAAAAATATCAAAAAGGCAACAACATGTTTGTTTTTTGAAATGTTAAAATTCAAATTCATATTTGATATTTAAAAATATCAAAAAGCCAACAACATGTTTGTTTTTTGAAATGTTAAAATTCAAATTCATATTTGATATTTAAAAATATCAAAAAGCCAACAATATGTTTGCTTTTTGAAATGTTAAAATTCAAATTCATATTTGATATTTAAAAATATCAAAAAGCCAACAATATGTTTGTTTTTTGAAATGTTAAAATTCAAATTCATATTTGATATTTAAAAATATCAAAAAGCCAACAATATGTTTGCTTTTTGAAATGTTAAAATTCAAATTCATATTTGATATTTAAAAATATCAAAAAGCCAACAACATGTTTGCTTTTTTGAAATGTTAAAATTCAAATTCATATTTGATATTTAAAAATATCAAAAAGCCAACAATATGTTTGTTTTTGAAATGTTAAAATTCAAATTCATATTTGATATTTAAAAATATCAAAAAGCCAACAACATGTTTGTTTTTTGAAATGTTAAAATTCAAATTCATATTTGATATTTAAAAATATCAAAAAGCCAACAACATGTTTGTTTTTTGAAATGTTAAAATTCAAATTCATATTTGATATTTAAAAATATCAAAAAGCCAACAACATGTTTGTTTTTTGAAATGTTAAAATTCAAATTCATATTTGATATTTGAAAATATCAAAAAGCCAACAATATGTTTGCTTTTTGAAATGTTAAAATTCAAATTCATATTTGATATTTAAAAATATCAAAAAGCCAACAATATGTTTGTTTTTCTAAATGTTAAAATTCATATTCATATTTGATATTTAAAAATATTAAAAAGCCAACAATATGTTTACTTTTTGAAATGTTAAAATTCAAATTCATATTTGATATTAAAAAATATCAAAAAGCCAACAACATGTTTGCTTTTTTGAAATGTTAAAATTCAAATTCATATTTGATATTTAAAAATATCAAAAAGCCAACAATATGTTTGTTTTTTGAAATGTTAAAATTCAAATTCATATTTGATATTTAAAAATATCAAAAAGCCAACAACATGTTTGTTTTTTGAAATGTTAAAATTCAAATTCATATTTGATATTTAAAAATATCAAAAAGCCAACAACATGTTTGCTTTTTTGAAATGTTAAAATTCAAATTCATATTTGATATTTAAAAATATCAAAAAGCCAACAACATGTTTGTTTTTTGAAATGTTAAAATTCAAATTCATATTTGATATTTAAAAATATCAAAAAGCCAAGAACATGTTTGTTTTTTGAAATGTTAAAATTCAAATTCATATTTGATATTTAAAAATATCAAAAAGCCAACAACATGTTTGTTTTTTGAAATGTTAAAATTCAAATTCATATTTGATATTTAAAAATATCTAAAAGCCAACAACATGTTTGCTTTTTTGAAATGTTAAAATTCAAATTCATAATTGATATTTAAAAATATCAAAAAGGCAACAACATGTTTGTTTTTTGAAATGTTAAAATTCAAATTCATATTTGATATTTAAAAATATCAAAAAGCCAACAACATGTTTGTTTTTTGAAATGTTAAAATTCAAATTCATATTTGATATTTAAAAATATCAAAAAGCCAACAATATGTTTGCTTTTTGAAATGTTAAAATTCAAATTCATATTTGATATTTAAAAATATCAAACAGCCAACAATATGTTTTTTTTTTTGCATGTTAAAATTCAAATTCATATTTGATATTTAAAAATATCAAAAAGCCAACAATATGTTAGCTTTTTGAAATGTTAAAATTCAAATTCATATTTGATATTTAAAAATATCAAAAAGCCAACAACATGTTTGCTTTTTTGAAATGTTAAAATTCAAATTCATATTTGATATTTAAAAATATCAAAAAGCCAACAATATGTTTGTTTTTGAAATGTTAAAATTCAAATTCATATTTGATATTTAAAAATATCAAAAAGCCAACAACATGTTTGTTTTTTGAAATGTTCAAATTCAAATTCATATTTGATATTTAAAAATATCAAAAAGCCAACAACATGTTTGTTTTTTGAAATGTTAAAATTCAAATTCATATTTGATATTTAAAAATATCAAAAAGCCAACAACATGTTTGTTTTTTGAAATGTTAAAATTCAAATTCATATTTGATATTTAAAAATATCAAAAAGCCAACAATATGTTTGCTTTTTGAAATGTTAAAATTCAAATTCATATTTGATATTTAAAAATATCAAAAAGCCAACAATATGTTTGTTTTTCTAAATGTTAAAATTCATATTCATATTTGATATTTAAAAATATTAAAAAGCCAACAATATGTTTACTTTTTGAAATGTTAAAATTCAAATTCATATTTGATATCAAAAAATATCAAAAAGCCAACAACATGTTTGCTTTTTTGAAATGTTAAAATTCAAATTCATATTTGATATTTAAAAATATCAAAAAGCCAACAATATGTTTGTTTTTTGAAATGTTAAAATTCAAATTCATATTTGATATTTAAAAATATCAAAAAGCCAACAACATGTTTGTTTTTTGAAATGTTAAAATTCAAATTCATATTTGATATTTAAAAATATCAAAAAGCCAACAACATGTTTGCTTTTTTGAAATGTTAAAATTCAAATTCATATTTGATATTTAAAAATATCAAAAAGCCAACAATATGTTTGTTTTTGAAATGTTAAAATTCAAATTCATATTTGATATTTAAAAATATCAAAAAGCCAACAACATGTTTGTTTTTTGAAATGTTAAAATTCAAATTCATATTTGATATTTAAAAATATCAAAAAGCCAACAATATGTTTGTTTTTTGAAATGTTAAAATTCAAATTCATATTTGATATTTAAAAATATCAAAAAGCCAACAACATGTTTGTTTTTTGAAATGTTAAAATTCAAATTCATATTTGATATTTAAAAATATCAAAAAGCCAACAATATGTTTGTTTTTTGAAATGGTAAATTCATATTCATATTTGATATTTAAAAATATCAAAAAGCCAACAATATGTTTACTTTTGTAAATGTTAAAATTCAAATTCATATTTGATATTTAAAAATATCAAAAAGCCAACAACATGTTTGCTTTTTTGAAATGTTAAAATTCAAATTCATAATTGATATTTAAAAATATCAAAAAGGCAACAACATGTTTGTTTTTTGAAATGTTAAAATTCCAATTCATATTTGATATTTAAAAATATCAAAAAGCCAACAACATGTTTGTTTTTTGAAATGTTAAAATTCAAATTCATATTTGATATTTAAAAATATCAAAAAGCCAACAATATGTTTGCTTTTTGAAATGTTAAAATTCAAATTCATATTTGATATTTAAAAATATCAAAAAGCCTACAATATGTTTGTTTTTTGAAATGTTAAAATTCAAATTCATATTTGATATTTAAAAATATCAAAAAGCCAACAATATGTTTGCTTTTTGAAATGTTAAAATTCAAATTCATATTTGATATTTAAAAATATCAAAAAGCCAACAACATGTTTGCTTTTTTGAAATGTTAAAATTCAAATTCATATTTGATATTTAAAAATATCAAAAAGCCAACAATATGTTTGTTTTTGAAATGTTAAAATTCAAATTCATATTTGATATTTAAAAATATCAAAAAGCCAACAACATGTTTGTTTTTTGAAATGTTCAAATTCAAATTCATATTTGATATTTAAAAATATCAAAAAGCCAACAACATGTTTGTTTTTTGAAATGTTAAAATTCAAATTCATATTTGATATTTAAAAATATCAAAAAGCCAACAACATGTTTGTTTTTTGAAATGTTAAAATTCAAATTCATATTTGATATTTAAAAATATCAAAAAGCCAACAATATGTTTGTTTTTCGAAATGGTAAATTCATATTCATATTTGATATTTAAAAATATCAAAAAGCCAACAATATGTTTACTTTTTGAAATGTTAAAATTCAAATTCATATTTGATATTTAAAAATATCAAAAAGCCAACAACATGTTTGCTTTTTTGAAATGTTAAAATTCAAATTCATATTTGATATTTAAAAATATCAAAAAGCCAACAACATGTTTGTTTTTTGAAATGTTAAAATTCAAATTCATATTTGATATTTAAAAATATCAAAAAGCCAACAACATGTTTGTTTTTTGAAATGTTAAAATTCAAATTCATATTTGATATTTAAAAATATCAAAAAGCCAACAACATGTTTGTTTTTTGAAATGTTAAAATTCAAATTCATATTTGATATTTAAAAATATCTAAAAGCCAACAACATGTTTGCTTTTTTGAAATGTTAAAATTCAAATTCATAATTGATATTTAAAAATATCAAAAAGCCAACAACATGTTTGTTTTTTGAAATGTTAAAATTCAAATTCATATTTGATATTTAAAAATATCAAAAAGCCAACAACATGTTTGTTTTTTGAAATGTTAAAATTCAAATTCATATTTGATATTTAAAAATATCAAAAAGCCAACAATATGTTTGCTTTTTGAAATGTTAAAATTCAAATTCATATTTGATATTTAAAAATATCAAAAAGCCAACAATATGTTTGTTTTTTGAAATGTTAAAATTCAAATTCATATTTGATATTTAAAAATATCAAAAAGCCAACAATATGTTTGCTTTTTGAAATGTTAAAATTCAAATTCATATTTGATATTTAAAAATATCAAAAAGCCAACAACATGTTTGCTTTTTTGAAATGTTAAAATTCAAATTCATATTTGATATTTAAAAATATCAAAAAGCCAACAATATGTTTGTTTTTGAAATGTTAAAATTCAAATTCATATTTGATATTTAAAAATATCAAAAAGCCAACAACATGTTTGTTTTTTGAAATGTTCAAATTCAAATTCATATTTGATATTTAAAAATATCAAAAAGCCAACAACATGTTTGCTTTTTTGAAATGTTAAAATTCAAATTCATATTTGATATTTAAAAATATCAAAAAGCCAACAACATGTTTGTTTTTTGAAATGTTAAAATTCAAATTCATATTTGATATTTAAAAATATCAAAAAGCCAACAACATGTTTGTTTTTTGAAATGTTAAAATTCAAATTCATATTTGATATTTAAAAATATCAAAAAGCCAACAATATGTTTGCTTTTTGAAATGTTAAAATTCAAATTCATATTTGATATTTAAAAATATCAAAAAAGCCAACAACATGTTTGCTTTTTTGAAATGTTAAAATTCAAATTCATATTTGATATTTAAAAATATCAAAAAGCCAACAATATGTTTGTTTTTTGAAATGTTAAAATTCAAATTCATATTTGATATTTAAAAATATCAAAAAGCCAACAACATGTTTGTTTTGTTTAATGGCAAAATTCAAATTCATATTTGATATTTAAAAATATCAAAAAGCCAACAACATGTTTGTTTTTTGAAATGTTAAAATTCAAATTCATATTTGATATTTAAAAATATCAAAAAGCCAACAACATGTTTGTTTTTTGAAATGTTAAAATTCAAATTCATATTTGATATTTAAAAATATCAAAAAGCCAACAATATGTTTGTTTTTTGAAATGTTAAAATTCAAATTCATATTTGATATTTAAAAATATCAAAAAGCCAACAATATGTTTGTTTTTCTAAATGTTAAAATTCATATTCATATTTGATATTTAAAAATATCAAAAAGCCAACAATATGTTTACTTTTTGAAATGTTAAAATTCAAATTCATATTTGATATTTAAAAATATCAAAAAGCCAACAACATGTTTGTTTTTTTGAAATGTTCAAATTCAAATTCATATTTGATATTTAAAAATATCAAAAAGCCAACAACATGTTTGTTTTTTGAAATGTTAAAATTCAAATTCATATTTGATATTTAAAAATATCAAAAAGCCAACAACATGTTTGTTTTTTGAAATGTTAAAATTCAAATTCATATTTGATATTTAAAAATATCAAAAAGCCAACAATATGTTTGTTTTTCGAAATGGTAAATTCATATTCATATTTGATATTTAAAAATATCAAAAAGCCAACAATATGTTTACTTTTTGAAATGTTAAAATTCAAATTCATATTTGATATTTAAAAATATCAAAAAGCCAACAACATGTTTGCTTTT
The DNA here is from genome assembly GCF_053919585.1 of Euprymna scolopes. Lineage (NCBI taxonomy): Eukaryota > Metazoa > Mollusca > Cephalopoda > Sepiida > Sepiolidae > Euprymna > Euprymna scolopes. The sequence continues at coordinate 81,216,370 of NC_136527.1, read as the reverse complement.
TTGAAATGTTAAAATTCAAATTCATATTTGATATTTAAAAATATCAAAAAGCCAACAACATGTTTGTTTTTTGAAATGTTAAAATTCAAATTCATATTTGATATTTAAAAATATCAAAAAGCCAACAACATGTTTGTTTTTTGAAATGTTAAAATTTAAATTCATATTTGATATTTAAAAATATCAAAAAGCCAACAATATGTTTGCTTTTTGAAATGTTAAAATTCAAATTCATATTTGATATTTAAAAATATCAAAAAGCCAACAATATGTTTGTTTTTTTAAATGTTAAAATTCATATTCATATTTGATATTTAAAAATATCAAAAAGCCAACAATATGTTTACTTTTTGAAATGTTAAAATTCAAATTCATATTTGATATTAAAAAATATCAAAAAGCCAACAACATGTTTGCTTTTTTGAAATGTTAAAATTCAAATTCATATTTGATATTTAAAAATATCAAAAAGCCAACAATATGTTTGTTTTTTGAAATGTTAAAATTCAAATTCATATTTGATATTTAAAAATATCAAAAAGCCAACAATATGTTTGCTTTTTGAAATGTTAAAATTCAAATTCATATTTGATATTTAAATATATCAAAAAGCCAACAATATGTTTGTTTTTTAGAAATGTTAAAATTCAAATTCATATTTGATATTTAAAAATATCAAAAAGCCAACAATATGTTTGCTTTTTGAAATGTTAAAATTCAAATTCATATTTGATATTTAAAAATATCAAAAAAGCCAACAACATGTTTGCTTTTTTGAAATGTTAAAATTCAAATTCATATTTGATATTTAAAAATATCAAAAAGCCAACAATATGTTTGTTTTTTGAAATGTTAAAATTCAAATTCATATTTAATATTTAAAAATATCAAAAAGCCAACAACATGTTTGTTTTGTTTAATGGCAAAATTCAAATTCATATTTGATATTTAAAAATATCAAAAAGCCAACAACATGTTTGTTTTTTGAAATGTTCAAATTCAAATTCATATTTGATATTTAAAAATATCAAAAAGCCAACAACATGTTTGTTTTTTGAAATGTTAAAATTCAAATTCATATTTGATATTTAAAAATATCAAAAAGCCAACAATATGTTTGTTTTTTGAAATGTTAAAATTCAAATTCATATTTGATATTTAAAAATATCAAAAAGCCAACAATATGTTTGTTTTTCTAAATGTTAAAATTCATATTCATATTTGATATTTAAAAATATCAAAAAGCCAACAATATGTTTACTTTTTGAAATGTTAAAATTCAAATTCATATTTGATATTAAAAAATATCAAAAAGCCAACAACATGTTTGCTTTTTTGAAATGTTAAAATTCAAATTCATATTTGATATTTAAAAATATCAAAAAGCCAACAATATGTTTGTTTTTTTGAAATGTTAAAATTCAAATTCATATTTGATATTTAAAAATATCAAAAAGCCAACAACATGTTTGTTTTTTGAAATGTTTAAATTTAAATTCATATTTGATATTTAAAAATATCAAAAAGCCAACAACATGTTTGCTTTTTTGAAATGTTAAAATTCAAATTCATATTTGATATTTAAAAATATCAAAAAGCCAACAATATGTTTGTTTTTTGAAATGTTAAAATTCAAATTCATATTTGATATTTAAAAATATCAAAAAGCCAACAACATGTTTGCTTTTTGAAATGTTAAAATTCAAATTCATATTTGATATTTAAAAATATCAAAGAGCCAACAACATGTTTGTTTTTTGAAATGTTAAAATTCAAATTCATATTTGATATTTAAAAATATCAAAAAGCCAACAACATGTTTGTTTTTTGAAATGTTAAAATTCAAATTCATATTTGATATTTAAAAATATCAAAAAGCCAACAACATGTTTGTTTTTTGAAATGTTAAAATTCAAATTCATATTTGATATTTAAAAATATCAAAAAGCCAACAATATGTTTGCTTTTTGAAATGTTAAAATTCAAATTCATATTTGATATTTAAAAATATCAAAAAGCCAACAACATGTTTGTTTTTTGAAATGTTAAAATTCAAATTCATATTTGATATTTAAAAATATCAAAAAGCCAACAACATGTTTGTTTTTTGAAATGTTAAAATTCAAATTCATATTTGATATTTAAAAATATCAAAAAGCCAACAATATGTTTGCTTTTCGAAATGTTAAAATTCAAATTCATATTTGATATTTAAAAATATCAAAAAGCCAACATGTTTGCTTTTTTGAAATGTTAAAATTCAAATTCATATTTGATATTTAAAAATATCAAAAAGCCAACAACATGTTTGTTTTTTGAAATGTTAAAATTCAAATTCATATTTGATATTTAAAAATATCAAAAAGCCAACAACATGTTTGTTTTTTGAAATGTTAAAATTCAAATTCATATTTGATATTTAAAAATATCAAAAAGCCAACAATATGTTTGCTTTTCGAAATGTTAAAATTCAAATTAATATTTGATATTTAAAAATATCAAAAAGCCAACATGTTTGCTTTTTTGAAATGTTAAAATTCAAATTCATATTTGATATTTAAAAATATCAAAAAGCCAACAATATGTTTGTTTTTTGAAATGTTAAAATTCAAATTCATATTGGATATTTAAAAATATCAAAAAGCCAACAACATGTTTGTTTTTTGAAATGTTAAAATTCAAATTCATATTTGATATTTAAAAATATCAAAAAGCCAACAATATGTTTGTTTTTTGAAATGTTAAAATTCAAATTCATATTTGATATTTAAAAATATCAAAAAGCCAACAACATGTTTGCTTTTTGAAATGTTAAAATTCAAATTCATATTTGATATTTAAAAATATCAAAAAGCCAACAATATGTTTGTTTTTTGAAATGTTAAAATTCAAATTCATATTTGATATTTAAAAATATCAAAAAGCCAACAACATGTTTGTTTTTTGAAATGTTAAAATTCAAATTCATATTTGATATTTAAAAATATCAAAAAGCCAACAACATGTTTGTTTTTTGAAATGTTAAAATTCAAATTCATATTTGATATTTAAAAATATCAAAAAGCCAACAACATGTTTGGTTTTTGAAATGTTAAAATTCAAATTCATATTTGATATTTAAAAATATCAAAAAGCCAACAACATGTTTGTTTTTTGAAATGTTAAAATTCAAATTCATATTTGATATTTAAAAATATCAAAAAGCCAACAACATGTTTGTTTTTTGAAATGTTAAAATTCAAATTCATATTTGATATTTAAAAATATCAAAAAGCCAACAACATGTTTGTTTTTTGAAATGTTAAAATTCAAATTCATATTTGATATTTAAAAATATCAAAAAGCCAACAATATGTTTGTTTTTTGAAATGTTAAAATTCAAATTCATATTTGATATTTAAAAATATCAAAAAGCCAACAACATGTTTGGTTTTTGAAATGTTAAAATTCAAATTCATATTTGATATTTAAAAATATCAAAAAGCCAACAATATGTTTGTTTTTTGAAATGTTAAAATTCAAATTCATATTTGATATTTAAAAATATCAAAAAGCCAACATGTTTGTTTTTTGAAATGTTAAAATTCAAATTCATATTTGATATTTAAAAATATCAAAAAGCCAACAATATGTTTGTTTTTTGAAATGTTAAAATTCAAATTCATATTTGATATTTAAAAATATCAAAAAGCCAACAACATGTTTGGTTTTTGAAATGTTAAAATTCAAATTCATATTTGATATTTAAAAATATCAAAAAGCCAACAACATGTTTGTTTTTTGAAATGTTAAAATTCAAATTCATATTTGATATTTAAAAATATCAAAAAGCCAACAATATGTTTGTTTTTTGAAATGTTAAAATTCAAATTCATATTTGATATTTAAAAATATCAAAAAGCCAACAACATGTTTGTTTTTTGAAATGTTAAAATTCAAATTCATATTTGATATTTAAAAATATCAAAAAGCCAACAATATGTTTGTTTTTTGAAATGTTAAAATTCAAATTCATATTTGATATTTAAAAATATCAAAAAGCCAACAATATGTTTGTTTTTTGAAATGTTAAAATTCAAATTCATATTTGATATTTAAAAATATCAAAAAGCCAACAATATGTTTGTTTTTTGAAATGTTAAAATTCAAATTCATATTTGATATTTAAAAATATCAAAAAGCCAACAACATGTTTGTTTTTTGAAATGTTAAAATTCAAATTCATATTTGATATTTAAAAATATCAAAAAGCCAACAACATGTTTGTTTTTTGAAATGTTAAAATTCAAATTCATATTTGATATTTAAAAATATCAAAAAGCCAACAATATGTTTGTTTTTTGAAATGTTAAAATTCAAATTCATATTTGATATTTAAAAATATCAAAAAGCCAACAACATGTTTGTTTTTTGAAATGTTAAAATTCAAATTCATATTTGATATTTAAAAAAGTGGCATCTTATTTATTTTTTACATTCTATGAAAATGAAGTTTAATTTAAATTTTTTTTAATTTTTTAATCTGGGGGGGAAACATTTTTTTGACATTTCAATTTTTTTTAAAGGACCCCTCCACTTATTAATAATAATGATATTATTTTGAAAACTATTCTTAACATGAGAAATGGGGTCTTCGTTAACTAATTTTATTCTTAATACGAGAAAGTGGGTCCTTGCTAATTTGTACTTTCACCTAACAATGTAATAAACTAAATGGGCATTTTAGACAAAGAAAACTGAAAAAGTGGTTAAAAATCAAATACATAACAAATGATTGTTACCAAAGGCAACATAAGTAACTCTTCTACCTACTTGGATAAGCTTGCTTTGTGCTTTAACTTATTTTGAAGCGTTAAATAAACTTTTTAAAATCCATGCCAGGTCTTATGTTAAAATTAGAAAAATTGGCTGATATAAAACAGCCATTTAGAAAGTCCCGATAATCATTTAAAAATCAATAATTAAACAAAATACTGGTAGAAACCACCAAATAAATGTCACAATGACAATTTTTTTACGGTATCTTTGGTTGATTAAATTGTTAAGTCGAAGTACAGAATAGTTAACAATACATAGGATCTAATCCCCATCGAAATAAAAAAACAAAAAAAACGTAGGAAAGCAAAAACTGATATGAGCTCCAATCTCTTCCCCTCCAACAAAAAATACAGATATTATTGACTGCTAACTGGGCATGAAGTGGGTGCTCATTTTACGTTAAATTCATATAGGAAAGTGATTACCCACCTTAAAAACTTAAATATTTATTACTATTGTATTCGTTTTGCGAATATTTTAAAGCTGTTGAAATGTCGTCGCCAAAATAAGTCAATTTTTTAAAGAGTAAACTATCCTGGGTTAGATTGTAAAGTTTTACAACTATTCGTTTTTTTTTTTATGTTAAGTTTTTTTTCTAGTTGGTGCTGACCAATGAATGGGTTTATTTTATATAAATTTGTACAAGAAATATATATATATATATATATATATATATATATATATATATATATATATATATATATATATTGATAAAAATTAAATAATATAATTTTATGAAATTTTGGGTCGATAGATCGATTTTTTTTTTTGCACTTGTACAGTTTAATGAAGACATTCAAAAATATATATATATATATTGATAAAAATTCAAAAAGAGAAATATTGAGAAAAAGGTTATATTGTACATATCCGTTTGACTGAAGATCGCCGAAAAAAATTCATTTAATTTGATTGGGTATATTTTTTTTTTTTTTAGCTGAAAAATATGTTCTTATGGGAGCGCGATGAATCAACTATTATGAAATTTATTAAACGCCATGGGGAGATAACTCCATGTAAATCGCCGATACTCCCTCCCCATCTTTAATTCTAGCTTTTCTTCCTAAAAATCGAACCTTTTGCTCGGTATCACAACAAATTGTTTTTTCGCTAAAAAAATACTTGATGAAATTAAGTGAATTTTTGTTTGGAGAACTTTGTTTCATAACGGATACGTGGAATAATAAACTTTTTTCGATATTTCCATTTTTTATGTCTTCATTAAACTGTACAAGTACCTTTCGTTTTTTTTTAATTATGTCGTTTTAAGCAAAAACATTATTACCTACTTAACTAAAATTTCGAAAATAGTAATATTTTTTAAAATTACGAAAATTCACCGAGTGGAAAGTTATTTAACACTCGCAACAACGCAAAGTTTAGATTAAACCAACATTTGTAGTCTATAGTGATATAGACTGTTTTTTCTTTTTTTTTTTTTACTAAATAGCTTTTTCGAGAAGTTGGGTAAAATTGCATTTTTCTTAGATGGCATAGAGATAGACTTTTTTTTTTAACTAAAAGTACAATAACAGTTGTTCAATGAGTTTTCGTAATAGTTTTTATTGGATTGCAATAAAAGCAAATGTTTTTAATGTTTAAAATTATTTTTAAAGTTATTGAATTTTTAAATTGTTAAAAAGTAAAAGAAAAAAAACTTACCTTTCATTCCAGGAATTCAATAAAAATAAAAAAATAAAAAATCGGGATGAATTCGTTTATTTCTTTTGTGTTCAAAACAGAAAATTTGTTTTGTTTGTTATGATTTCTTTAATAAACTGATACAACTTTTGTTTTGTGTGTTCAATTCATTAAGAAATAAAATATATGAAAATATAAAAGAATCAAAATTAAAAGATGAAAAACACGATTTAAACGTGAAATTATTTAAAAAGAAAATCAACTGCTAAAGAACAATGGATTTAATACATCGAAAATCGGTGTAATCATTATTTTGTTCCTCGTGTAAAAATGTCCGTTTATTAGTTAAGTGTGCCGAATTGTTTTCTATCACTTTTGTCAATACTTAAGGTTTGTTACAATTCATTTGGTAAAATTTATTTTTTAAATAAAATTTATTAAAAAAATTAAAATATGAAGATTTATTTTGTAAAATTCATTTTTTTGATACAATTTATTTGTAAATACTTAAGGTTTATTTCGATTTATTTTGTAAAATTATTTTTTTATTATACAATTTATTTAAAAAAATATATATATATGAAGATATTTATTTTGTAAAATTCATTTTTATATACAATTTATTAAAAATTTTTTTTTTTAAATATGAAGATACAAAAAACAGGTTTGTTTTGAACATTTCATTATTTTTTGGACTTGTCGAATTACTGTTAACATCTAAGAGGAGAACAGTAGTCCGAAGTATATTGTAAAAAAAAAAAAAAATTGTATATATTATTTTAAATAAATAAATAAATGTTATTTTTTATTTTTAAAAAGTCCTGTTTGTAATGTTTACTTTTGAAAGAAAGCTCTGCTTATTTAAAACTGTAAACTTCTGAAATACCGATATTATTGTTTACGTATTGTTTGCGTAGTAACATATCGTTCATTAGGAGGAATTATATTCCTTTTATGCGATATAAGAATTGAGAGAATTTTTTCACTCAATCTCCAATCTTGCCACAGGAACTTCGGTCTGGGAAGCGAAACAATTTTATATTGTAAATGATTTTCAAATGACACTGGTTTTGGTCGCCCATTGTTCCGTTAAACCCGCCATCTTGGACCCTTTTCAGCATCATGACGCTGCGTTGGCAAAGCGCACACCTAGGACGTTTAAGTGGTAAGCCAGCGTTCCCACAATTTTCACCACACTGCCCTCGATATCATCATCACAGAGAGGGCAGGGACGTAGTGGCCTTTTTCTTTGGGTGCTTCTTCGAAGAGGGGGATTGGGGGTTTCGTCCTCACCTGTGCTTTTATCCTCAGTTTCAAGGTCGGTGAACCTAAGGCTGCTAATCTTAGGGTCGCTGTCTGACAAAGTCGGCATAACCCAGAATGATAGTTCACTGGTCTCAGATCCAGTCTTGCTCTCATCGCCGAGTGGCGGCTGCGCTTGTGATGTCAATCGAACATCCTTGATGTGATGGGACACCCCGTCAACCTACACCAATTGCGGGCTTATCACCTCAGTAACACACCTGGTTCCGTAGCGTGTGGTGCACTTGCTGTGGGTTTTTTTTAACCCAGACGGCATCCCCCTCTTTGATACTCTCTCTCATCGCCTCTAGCTCGGGCAGTGAGCTGGTCTCCATGCCTCTCTCACCCTGACGTGGTACCTGTGCAGTGCTTCGGCTGGCACGGTAGAGGGTGAAATGTCGTCCTTAGTAGTGATATTATACTAATAGACAACCTCCGGCACCATACACCACTTCCTAGCTGCGATGGTCTTGATGGTCCTTTGGTTTCTCTCAATAATTCCATTTCCGCTGGGCACATGGGTGTACCGAAATTGCAGACGTATACCCCAGCTGTCTGCGAACTGTTTGAACTGCTCGCTAACAAAGGCGGTGCCATTATTGGTCAGTATCTCAAAAAGGGGACCACGCCAGAGAATGACACTTTCCAGCTCACAATGGTGCTCGAGTCTTGCCTGCGAAGGGGCCAGCACAATGCAAATCTAGATAGTCCGCAATCGATGAGCGTCAAAAAATGCTGTTGTGATGAGTTATGTCCAGTGCGAGCCTGTTCCAATTTCCTCTAACACTCAGATTTCATATCCCTCTTTGACACATAAGATTCGACCATGCTGGCGAAGTAAAGGGTTCGGTTTGCACTGGGTGCCCGCTTTGGCAATGGATATCAGCAACATGGTCCAGGCTAAGCCGACGCCCAACCACAGCACAATTAACAGGTGCCAGTGCGTCCACTTCTTTCAGCAGGTTCAGCCAACAGCATGGCACTCTGGTCAGGCGATCAGCGCGATTCTGATAGGACTGCACCAGTGTAACATCTACGGCCAGGTTGAATTCCTTGATGATCTCGGTCGGGGTAGCAAGTCATCTCCATATTAGCATTTTGGCCGATACATTCGTTGTCAACCGTGCTTTCCCACTCAAAGGATTGGTTATCCACTGATGCACGCACGTAGAGTCTGTTACGATGTGCAGCACTCTGACCTGCCACTGAAGTGCCAGATTTACTCCTTTTAGTGTAACATCAAGCTCAGTCAGGTTTATGTGCCTAGCGTCATTTTCTGGCACAAGCCAGCAGGCCTCTTCTATGATAATCTGTTGACAACCAGAGCAACGGCAAGGGCGAGTGAGTTGGCGTCCATCCAAACTGTAAACTCACTCCCATCAATGCACCAAATCCCTTGCACGGGGTCATCCTTGGTCACACTGGCCACAGCTTCCACCAGCATGCTTCACAGGGAGGGATCGTGCACCTCATCCTCCCATCCCGTTGACATGGAAGTTGCACGTCACTATAGGGTCGCCACCATCACCCGAAGCCTCCCACACACAGGGAAGTGGGACACCAGTTTTTCGCAGATGGAAAAAATGCTCCGACGTGTGATGTTGGTTAGAACTTCTGGGATATAACCACCTCTTCCCCAGCGGAGTCCGTCTGCGCTGCCACTTACATGCAAGCCAAGAACTTTTGCTCCATCTTTCAGGTGCTCTGGCCCCTTGCACGACATCCCAAAGCTGTCAAAATGTTCTTTCACCACATGGGCAGACATGAGGCTTTCGTTCACAAAAATGTCGTCAATATACGATGACGTCGCCTGTTGCACATCTTCATTCTGACACCGGATCGCCTGCGTAATTGGTGTCATAATGTTCGGGGTCACGTTCAGGCCTGGTCAAACAATAGCGAGTCCCTTTGATCTTGACCGTCTGGAACGGTCACTTCGATTTCTTACGTGGTATGCATAGCTCACCAGCACAAAGATTCTTTTCCAGGCGCACTCGCCCCATGCTACTCTGCAAAACCACAGATTACACACCGCAAGTGCAAGCAGAGGTATGAGATAGCCTCATAAAAAAGCGACAAATGACAAAAACATATTATGACCGTCATACCAAGCCACTACCCAATCTCACCATAGGACAGCCTGTAAGGGTGAAATGTCACCCACAAATCCCTAACAGCAACTGGGAATTGGGCACAGTCATTAGTAATGTAGCTCAAGGCAGTTATGGGGTCGAAGTAAACGGAGGATGTTATAGAAGAAACAGAATCCACATCCGCCACTTTCCCAACGGGTATGGACTCCATATAACAACATGCCGCCACGCCACAGCATCTGAAACAAAGATTATCAGACAAACCCAGGACTACAACGATCCCCAACATATGAGAAACAACTGTGTAGCTCTAAGCGGGTGATCAAACCCCCTGCACGATTGACAGACTATACACTCTAACACACACACACACACACACACACACACACACACACACACACACACACACACACACACACACACACACACACACGCACGCACGCACGCACGCACACACATACACCGACTATAATACACCACACATCTCCTTCAGTCAAACCAAAACCAATAGAGAAGAAGAGGTATGTTATGGAATATGTAGTACGTCGTACATGGAGTATGTTATGGAGTATGTAGTACGTACATGGAGTATGTAAGTACGTAGCTACGACTACAAACTCCTGCAAAACTATACATATGAAAACACGACTTCGCAAGACACCATTCATTCAGGCAATAAAGCTGCGGCACATTCTTAACTCAATATCGGCTTTGTGTTCTCTCTGCTTTTCTTTCAACACATTCTTAACGATGCAACACTGGTCCTATCGAAAATACAGCAGCAGCAATTAGCAGAAAACAACAAAAACAGACAATTATGTAAAATTCTTAAGTCTGATTGGTTAAAAGTTCAAAGTTTGATTGGTTACTGTAATCCAACTTCAACCAATCAAAAAACAGTCGTCCTGGGAGCCAGCTGATCAATATTTAAGGGAAGACCCAAACTTCTCCAGCATCTTACCAAAGAGAAGACCGGGGACAGCATTTTGACATCACCAACTTGGCAGACGACAAATCTGCATCTTAAGTTTAGGATCAATAAAGCCGTGAAAAACGCATCTGAACAACTGCCCCATCAAACGTGAGTTGAATAATATTTCCACGTCAAATAGATGACAAGCTGTTAAATTGTCTTCATTGAAAACCAAACTTCAAGATCTTATTCTTCGACATTGTTAACACCTTCACAATAAAAGAATAACAAATATTGACAGTTAAAATACGTCAAAATCTCCTTCATAAACGTTTTCTATTTTCGTTGTTTTGTGTACGTTAATTACTATGCGCCCCAAATCATATCTTGTAAAACGAAACTACAAAATAGTAAAGAAAAAAAAAAACTTGAATCATAGCCAGAAATTGACAGTTTAAATACTTCAAAATCTCCTTCAAAAAAGTTTTAATCATCATGACGTTGATTGATTACCTGAAATAAAGAAAAACAAATTTCTTATTTTTTAATTTTTATTTTCGTTTAAAAAAAATTAAAATGACGGTTTAAATACTTCAAAATCTCCTTCAAAAAGGTTTCGTTTTTTTTTGTTAATTAACAAGTTTTTTTTTTTTTTTTAATTTCTGGTTATCTCCCTTAGATTAAATGATCCGTTGACATAAACGCCATATTAATTACGCTACATGGTCTTCCTTGAACATTTTTCATTAAAAAGTAAGCTCCTATTCTTCAATATTATTAACAAAACAATACGACAAAAGAATAGCACATATTGATATATTTTAAAAACAAAACATGTTAAGTTGCTTCCCTTGAAAATCTTCATCGTAAAACAAATTCTTGTTTTCCAATATTGTTGCCAAAACAACCCAGCAGCACAAAAATAACGTATATTGACATGTTTTATAAAAAATGTATTATTTGTGCTAAGTTGTCGGGTTTGTTTTACGGTACACATAGATTCGAAAAAGTTGTCACAAAACAAATATATATGTTTTTAGTGTTTATATTTAATGTAACATGTTTATTCAGCTCGAAAAACATACAATGTTTACCGATGTGGAGCTCCGATGGGATTTGCCTCCGCGCTAGCAGACGAATTCCGTTCTAATCACGTGGTCTCGTGCGGCGACTGCAAAAAAGTGAAAGGGTAATAATACGAAACGCAATGGCTCATTTATTTCAGTGTTTACGTAGTTTGTTGCGCTTGTAATTATGTTGTTGTTGTTGTTGTTGTTTTTGTTAAACATTTATCTCAAATATATAGCAAATAAATGGGTTCTCCAGCTTTTGTTCAATTTGAAATAATTGCGCGTGTACTTATAGCTAATTACGCGTGTAATTATGATTTTAGTTGCTTTTATAGCATTTTCAAGTTTTACGATATATTTTTTATTGAATTGTTAGGTGAAAGTACAGAATAGTTACAAAACACCCTCACCTTCCAATGTTAAGTAATAGTTTTCTAAATAATAACGTTGGCTCATTTATTTGAGTTTTTACGTAGTTTCAATTTTTTTTTTAGTGTTTACGTAGTTTTATTTTATTTCGTTTATTGGCTAACTAGAAAACCAAAAGAAAATTTTCCCATTCAAATTTACAATAAAATCAAATTAAAAGCAAATATACAACAGATAAATGTATTGTCAATAAAAATTACTTTGTAATAATCTACCTGCATGGCATTTTAAAGTAGTTTTAAAATGTTTGTTTCATATCAAATATTAATCCTTTTTTAATTCGAGTAGCCACCTGACTTCATAAAAAATACATATATCGTAAAAAAAATAAGCCAGGTAAATATAAAAGTAACGAAAATCATAATTACACGCGTAAAAACAATATATTACGTAAAAACTCAAATAAAATTCAAGAAAAGCGCGTCATTTCTTATATTTATTTCGTTTCTTTATTTCCAATTACTTTTTTGGTAGTTACCGCACGAAATAAGATCACGTGATTAGAACGGAATTCGTCTGCTAGCGCGGAGGCAAATCCCGTCGGAGCTCCTTTATTTATAACTCATTTCCCCAAACTTATCGCCTCAAAGAGAGAGTCGGCAGCCATTTAAAATTTCCCAATACATCGGTAAACATTGTATGTTTTTTCGAGCTGAATAAACATGTTCCATTAAATATAAACACTAAAAACATATCCAGTTTGGTAGAAAAGTAACTTATCTTTCCTTTGATAACATTTATTTGTTATATATTTGTTTTTTTGACAACTTTTTCGAATTCATGTGTACAGTAATACAAAAACCAAGTTATCTTTCTTGAACATTTTATTTAAAAAAATTTGTTTATGCAAAGTTGTCTCCCTTGAATATTTTTCATCGAAACCCAAACTCTTATTCTCCGATATTATTATGAAAACCACCCAGCAGAAGGAATGACACTGACGTATTTTATCAACAAGGAAGAACGTGAACAAAAATGGACTTTCTTTTATCGCCGATAAGGACTATGTTGAATGAATAATATTAACAGCAGGGACAAACTCTTGTTGAACTGAAGAACTTCTTTTTTTTTTTAGTTTCTTAAGTTTATTTAAAAATAAACGATTGAGCAATCAATTGCTTAAAATTAAACTTATATTGTTTGTTTGGTTCTTTCCTGCCACCATACACTTATTTTTAATATAACACAGCTACTACACTTTAATCGTTTAGTTTATTAATTTTGTAATTTAACTGACTTTGCTGTTTGTGCAATTCTTTCCTCTTATTTGAGTTGTTTATGCGAAATATTCAGTTTTTAATTTTTTATGCGATGATTATTTGAATTATTCTGACTTTGGATGTTAACATTAGTTCGATTAATTCAAATAATAATGAAATGTTCTGTCTTAAAAAATAAATCTAATTTTGGTATTAAAAAAAAACAAAACATTGAACAATCAATCACTTAAAATTAAACTGATATTGTCTGGTTCTTTCCTGCTACGGCACGCTTATTTTTATTATAACAATCTTAGAAAACAAACCTGGTTTTCATATCTTCATATGTTTTTTTTTTGTTATTTCTTAATAAATTGTATATGAAAATGAATTTTACACAATAAATATCTTCATATATATATATATATATATATATATATATATATATATATATATATATATATATATATATATATATATTATTTTTAATAAATTGTATAATAAAAAAAAATATTTTACGAAATAAATCGAAATAAACCTTAAGTATTGACAAATAAATTGTATTTAAAAAAATGAATTTTTCAAAATAAATCTTCATAATTTTTATTTTTTAATAAATGATATTTAACACAATAAATTCTAGAAGAATTGCAACAAACAAACAACAAATCTCAACTCAAAACAATTCGGCACATTTAACTAATAAACGGACATTTTTACACGAGGAACGAAATAATGATTACACCGTCTCATGATGACCTAAATCCTTTGTTCTTTAGCAGTTGATTTTCTTTTTAAATAATTTCACGTTTAAATCGTGTTTTTCATCTTTTAATTTTGATTCTTTTATATTTTCATGTATTTTATTTCTTAATGAATTGAAAACACAAAACAAAATTACATCAATTTACTAAAGAAATCATAAAAAACAAAACAATTTTTCTGTTTTGAACAAAAAAGAAAAAAGAAAAAAACGAATTCATCCCAATTTTTTTTTTTTTTAATTCCTGAAATAAAAGGTAAGTTTTTTCTTTTACTTTTAAACAATTTAAAAATTCAATAACTTTGAAAACAATTTTAAACATTTATTTTTATTGCAATTCAATAAAAAAAATGAAAAAATTACGGAAACTCATTGAATTGAACAACTGTTTTTGTATTTTTAGTAAAAAAAAAAAAAAAGTCTATCACTATAAAGTATAAATGTTGATTTAATCTAAACGTTGAAATCTTCATTGTCTACTGTAGGACATCTAAGAAAAATGCAATTTTATCCAACTGTTTTAAAAAAGTTACTTTTACCTATAAATAGTTTTCACTTGTAAAATTTTTTGTAATTTTTAAAAATATTACTATTTTCGATATATTAGTTAAGTACCTAATAATGTTTTTGCTTAAAAATATTACTATTTTCGATATATTAGTTAAGTACGTAATAATGTTTTTGCTTAAAAATATTACTATTTTCGATATATTAGTTAAGTACGTAATAATGTTTTTGTTTAAAAATATTACTATTTTCGATATATTAGTTAAGTACGTTTTTGCTTAAAACGACATAATTTAAAAAATGGATCTATCGAGTCTATCTTAAAGGAGCACCAAAAAGCTACTATAATTATATTATTTAACCTGACATTTACATTTTTGTGTATATATATATATATATATATATATATATATATATGTGTTTACATATATATATATATATATATATATATATATATATATATAAACATATATATATATATGTTTACATAACTTTTTATTTCACTAGAGAATTCCGTTTGATTTTTTTATGTTTTCTCCTTTAAACTTTAGAATGGGGATCACTTTCTTTGATAAATTTACATAAAATAAACACATTTATTGGCCATCACCAATTAGTAGAAACTTAATATAAAAAAATAGTTGTAAAACGGTACAATCTAACCCAGCGTATTTTGGTCCTTTTATAAAAAGCTGCCTTTATTTTGGCACCTACGTTGATAGCATGGATCACTCTCTGCACAAGCACCGTGCAGAGAGTGATCCGCGCTATTTTTTTAAATCGTATTTCCAAATTTAATTAAAGTTTTATGATATGTTTTTTTTTATTCAATTGTAAGGTTTAAGTATAGAATAGATACAAAAACACCCTCCCCTCCCCATGTTAGGAATGGCTTTTTGAATAATAACGTTATTATTTACGTCCAGATCATTTTATGCACTAGTACCCCTACGTTTTTACAGCTTTAAAATATCCGCAAAAAGAATCTTAGAAATCACAGATATTGAAGTTATGGGGGTGGGTAATCACTTTCTTATATAAATTTAACGTAAAATGAGCACTCACTTCATGACCAGTTATCAGTCAATAATATCTGTAATTTTTTGTTGTTGGAGGGGAAGAGAGTGACGCTCATGTCAGTTTTTGCTTTCTTACGTTTTTTTTTTCGATGGGGATTAGATCCTAAGTGTTTTAACTATTTTGTACTTCCTCCTAACAATTTAATAAACCAAAGATACAAGAAAAATCGTTACGCATAAAAAACATGTGACATATATTTGGTGGTTTAATTATTGATTTTCGAATGATTATTGGAACTTCCTAGATGGCTGTTTTATGTCACCCAATTTATCTAATTTTAACATAAGACTCTGTATGATTTTTTAAAGTAAATAAACACTTCAAAATAACTTAAAGCACAAAATAAGCGTATTCAAATAAGTAGAAGAGTTACTAATGTTGCCTTTGGTAACAATCATTTGTTATATATTCCATGGCAGGTGCTCGTCTTGGTTCCGATCTGTGGTTCCTCCTTGCCAAACTTTCATGAGAAACACCCATTTAGCTGAAAACACTATCAGTGATTTACCCTACTTTTTGTCTGTGCCTAAACCTAAACATAGATTCCATGAACAAAGTTTCTTTCTTAGAACTGCATGCCTGTTGAACTGTCTTCTGTTTGCCTGCTTTCCAGCTGACTACAATATGGGCGTCTTCAAGTCCAACATAAACAAGTTCTTGATGAGCCATTCCACTTAGTTAACAAATTTACCGATTTCAACTACTGACGATTACCATGATATTTCTCATTGACAACTGTACACTTGTTAATCATTATCTTCGAATGGTCTCTTGGCCTTGATAAAAAAAGTTTACAGATAGAATTCATCACTGTATTTCCTCATCCTTACAATTTTCTCTCTCAACTTCCAGCCTGCCTCTCACCAACAGGCTTTTTATTAATAAAAAAAAACTGACACAGCTGCGATCTTTTATCTCTCTCAGAAGGTGAGTTGTACAGCCACCCAAGGCACAAACACATGGGCGCTTGCTTCTTTGACTATTACATTCAACTCAACATTGGTGAATGTTCTTTTTATTTAAAACAGAACAACAAAAAATGTACGAGTAAAAATTATGGTATCTTTTGTTTAATAAATTAGTTGGTGAAAATTGTTGACTAGTTAACAACACATGGGCTTTTATACTCCTTAAGAAACGTAAAAAAGCCAAAACATATATTACCCCCCCCCTCACTAATTAGAAATTGCAACTAATTACATGCCTGGTTGATCACTAACTGGCCATGAAGTCAGTGTTCAATTTTATGTTTAATTTATATAGGAAAGTGATTTCCTATGCTAAGACCTAAAATATTTATTATTTTTTAATTACTTCAGTTCGTATATTTTAAGGCTGTTGAAATATAAAAACCTCCAAAAGATACAAATTAAAGATTTAGGGGAAAACTATGTTGGGTTAGATAGTAAAGATTTACAAAAATATTTTTGGTTTTATTTCGTTTTTTTTTTGTATAACAGAAATGTATTTTGTGTGCGTGAAGGTGACGTATTTTTAATAGACAATTTTTAATTGATCTATTTTTGATGGTACAATTTTTTAGAGCAATGTACCGACAACTCTTTTTTTAATTTCTAAAATTCTAAACTACTTGTACAACAGAACTTAAAAAAGCCAATATATATATTAGCCACTACAATTCTAAACTACTTGTACAACAGCACATATGTAATTAGTTTGGTTACAATTGTTTAATGACAAAGAATTGCACGTCAGTTTATAAATGTTTAAGCAGTCAATGGTTAATTACAAAAATAAGTTTCCTGCATATTAAACATGTACAACTGTCATGCATATTAAACATGTACAACTGTCATGCATATTAAACATGTACAACTGTCATGCATATTAAACATGTACAACTGTCCTGCATATTAAACATGTACAACTGTCATGCATATTAAACATGTACAACTGTCATGCATATTAAACATGTACAACTGTCATGCATATTAAACATGTACAACTGTCATGCATATTAAACATGTACAACTGTCATGCATATTAAACATGTACAACTGTCATGCATATTAAACATGTACAACTGTCATGCATATTAAACATGTACAACTGTCATGCATATTAAACATGTACAACTGTCATGCATATTAAACATGTACAACTGTCATGCATATTAAACATGTACAACTGTCATGCATATTAAACATGTACAACTGTCCTGCATATTAAACATGTACAACTGTCATGCATATTAAACATGTACAACTGTCATGCATATTAAACATGTACAACTGTCATGCATATTAAACATGTACAACTGTCATGCATATTAAACATGTACAACTGTCATGCATATTAAACATGTACAACTGTCATGCATATTAAACATGTACAACTGTCATGCATATTAAACATGTACAACTGTCATGCATATTAAACATGTACAACTGTCCTGCATATTAAACATGTACAACTGTCATGCATATTAAACATGTACAACTGTCATGCATATTAAACATGTACAACTGTCATGCATATTAAACATGTACAACTGCCTGCATATTAAACATGTACAACTGTCATGCATATTAAACATGTACAACTGTCATGCATATTAAACATGCTTTTCTAAATAATAACTTCTAATCATACTGATGCAGTTGATACACACTGTTTTCGATCTTCTGAACATACCTTTTATTGTCCAAGCGTTCGTCATTAGCGAATCGGTGGCCAGAAAAACAGTCACGTGAGGCCTGACGACATTGCTCAATAATCTTACAAAAACCACAGTCGCCATTTTTAATTTCTTCCCTCCCTGTGATCCTCCCAGCAGGTAAGACAACACGCGCAGACACGTGGTTGCTTTCTTCCTTCATTCTGTTCGACTTTACACCCCCCCTGGTCTCAAGATCACACATGCGGCATTGCGGCCGCGGTCGTTTGTTATGGGCACTCCTATGGAGGGGGATTAGCTGGACTTCTTCATCTTCATCGGAGCTGCTTGGGTCAGTGTTCACAGTCCTACTATCCAGCTGTGCTCCATCTTCATCCAAGCTCTCAGAAGGGGTAACAGACCTGTCGCCATTAACATTGCCAGCAGTCCTTCCATCACGCTGGGCTCCATCGTCATTGGGGCTCTCAGAATGGCGCTGGAACTATTGCCATCTGTGCTGAGGTTATCAGCCATGTCATCACGGCTCATTGCCGTGATGACATGGCTGATAACTTCAGCACAGATGGCGATAGATAGCTAGGAGCAGGTCAAAACTCAGTGGTTTTTCGAGCACTACCAGTGCCTCTAGGTTAGCGGAGATTCAATTTTTCATCCAAATGATTACATTGCCCACCCTGTAACATGTGCGCGTCTCTCCACTGATGGTAGTCACTCTGACATTCTTCTTTCTCCAAATGTGGCAGAGATTTGCACATACGATAGTGCGGGAGCACCCAGAATCGAGGAATGCTGAGCACAGTGTTTCATTGAAATATATCGGGATGATCGGCAGCGTCTCATTTAATTTCTGCATGGGGAAGAGGTCGACGCTGACACCTTGTCCCCGGTTCCGTTTTCCGGACAGTCTTGAGCTATATGGCGAGTTTCCTTACACCGGTAGCAGCGAACAGCCGTTGGTTGTTGCCGGCAGTTCCTTGCAATGTGGCCCTGTCCATTGCATCTGTAGCATATAATTCCACCATGTGGACCGGGTCCCTGATACGGTTTCTTATCATTCGGTGTGTATTGAGCAGCAGCAATTACTGGTTCCCTCATCTCGGAGTAATTCTTCATTACAGTCCTGGCCTGATCTACTAGGTCATTAAGGGGCAACGAATCTGCACTTGAGCTAGCTCGTAGTAGTTGCTTTGCTCCTATCGGGAGTCCTGCTAGGAATTTGCATTCTAAGGCCCGCTCAGGCAGTCCACTAAACAACACTGTCAACTTTGTCAGCTCTGCCAAGTACACGTCGACCGTTTCGCCTGGATGTAAGGTCCTTGCCTCAAGTTGCTCTCAAGCAGTGGTGGAGTCAATTGCAAACGCCTTGAACAGCGCCGCCTTGATTTTCTGGTAGTCCTGTTTGCCCTCATGGCTGAGCTGCTGATACATTGCAAAGGCGCCACCAGACAAACGCAGAGGAACAACATGTTCGAAGTTTTTTATGCCAGACAAAAGGCAATGTAATTCAACCTTTTCCACCCAGTCAAGTACCGGGGTCAATCCATCAAACTCTGGCATTAATTTGAGGTCAATTTCTTCCCCCATTTCGCCGAAATAGCTTGAATTTCGCAACTATGGCAGTTGATTAACACACACGTCGAACTTCTAATCACAGTGATGCAGTTGATACACACTGTCCTCGATCTTCTGAACATACTCGTTTTATTGTCCAAGCGTTCATCATCAGCCAATCGGCGGCCAGAAAAACAGTCACGTGAGGCCTGACGTCATTGCTCAATAATCTTACAAAAACCACAGTCGCCATTTTTAATTTCTTCCCTCCCTGTGATCCTCCCAGCAGGTAAGACAACACACGCAGACACATGGTCGCTTTCTTTCTTCATTCTGTTCGACTTTACAAACAAATTCCCTCCACATGTCCGAATGCTTTTCTAAATAAGTTTTTCTTTAACTAAAAGTTATTTCCCTCCCTGTGATCCTCCCAGCAGGTAAGACAACACACGCAGACACGTGGTTGCTTTCTTTCTTCATTCTGTTGGACTTTACAAACAAATTCCCTCCACATGTCCGAATGCTTTTCTAAATAAGTTTTTCTTTAACTAAAAGTTACACAAATCTTTTGAATAGGGTGCTCTTGAATTGACTTCCCTTTAAAAGAGGTTCTTTAAAAATGAAAACAAATATATTGTCCAACTAACAGTAATGCACAAGTTCCCGTTTTCTTTCTGAGGTGGAGGTCCCTACGAAAGAGTATCTGAAAAAATATTATTATATAATGGTGGGCTCTTGTGGATTAACTTGCATACATGCATTGAATCAGCACCTTTATGCACTGCGTTATAAACACGGTCTGAAAGATCTGAGTTTTTTAAAGTTAAGCACTTTTGAACTGTGTCAGGAGTTATTATTATGGCTCATAAGAAGCTTTCACCCAGGTTATCAAAGATATTGAATACAAGCTGTGGTGTCCCCTGGAATCTGAGTGACAACAAGTTTCCCCAGATTTTCTAGTACTCTCCACGTTCGATAACATTTGCAAATAAATTTGCATTATCGCAACAGCTGCTTTCCATTGATTTCTCATTGGCAGTGGCCATTGGTATTTACTGGAATTTGAGTGGCAATAAGCTTCAACAAGGTTCCAGTTCTTTTCGCACTTACAGAGTGGAGGTCTTGTAAGTGCTCACTCCTAGATCTTTCCTTCTTCCTTGACTACTTGACTATTTCGTTTCACTCTTTTTTTGGGAGGGGGGAACAGTGATGTGGTAATGGGGTATGGGTATGGAGTTAGAGAATGTATATGTATGCTGCTTCAATGTTCTTGGTTCCATATAGCACTTCATGTTTTGTCTCTGTAGAAGTTTGTCTGGTCTACACTTTTGGTTCGTCTGTGTTATGCTCCACATTAAAGGGTTTTTCTTAATATTTCAGCCGTTTTCATTATTGTTGTTTGTTGTATTTTTTTAGTTATTCCTTTGATTCCAATTTCTCCCATTCTTTTTTCAAAGTTTTTCGGGATTGTTCCTAGTGTTCCTACTATTATAGGTATTATTTTGATTTTCTTCATCTTCCATATCCGTTTCAGCTCTCTGGCTAGCTCTGTGTTTTTTGCTCCGTTTCTCCTTTTCTTTTATATTCACCCTGTGGTCAGCTGAAATTATTATTATTATTATTATTATTATTATTATTATTATTATTATTATTATTTATATATTAAAACGATAGCATGTGTGTTATTTTCTGTGTCATCCTTACATCCGGGTTACTGTTGTTTAATTGTTACAGACTTCCATTTCTTGTAATAAATAATTTTACCAAGAATCTTCATAAGTTTTGGTTTCGGTTTTGAGTATAGCTGATGGCACTCCAGTAATATATTTTGTGGTCAGCTGAAATTATTATTATTATTATTATTATTATTATTATAACGATATCATGTGTTTAATTGTTACAGATTTCCATTTCTTGTAATAAATAATTTTATCAAAAAATCTTCATAAGTATAGCACTCCAGTAATGTATTTTTTATAAATACTTTTATCAAATATTCTTCATAAGTTTTGGTTTCATATTGGCAGTTTCAATTTAAGCTGATGCACCCAAGTCCTATGGATATATTTTTTTATTTTTGAAATCGAGATTTTTTAATATATAAAATCGATAGAACATTAACTCTATAATAATATATACGAAATCTGCAAGAATAGAAATACTTATTATAAAATATTATAAAAATTTTACTTAAGCAAATATAATTAAAAAATTTTACATAAACAAATATAATTAAAAGTTTTTACTTAAGCAAATATAATAAATCTTTGACTTTAGAAAATATAATTAATCTTTTATTTGGCAAATATAATAAAAATTTTACTCTAGCAAATATTAATCAAATATTTTTACGTTAGCAAATATAATAAAAACATTTACTTTAGCAAATATAATTAAAATTTTTTACTTTCGCAAATATAATTAATCTTTTACTTTAGCAAATATTATGAATCTTTTACTTAAGCAAATATAATTAATTTTTTACTTAAGAAAATATAATTAATTACTTACATTAGCAAATATTATTAATTTTTTACTTTAGCAAATATAATTAATCTTTTACTTTAGCAAATATAATTAATCTTTTACTTTAGCAAATATAATTAATCTTTTACTTTAGCAAATATAATTAATCTTTTACTTTATCAAATATAATTAATCTTCTACTTTAGCAAATATAATTAATTTTTACTTTAGCAAATATAAATATAATCAATCTTTACTTTGGCAAATCTTATTAAAAAATTTTACTTTAGCAAATATAATTTATAATCATTTACTTTAACAAATATAATTAATGTTTTACTTTAGCAAATATAATAATTTTTTACTTTAACAAATATAAATAATCTTTTGCTTTAGCAAATATAATTAATATTTTACGTTAGCAAATATTATTAATCTGCTACTTTAGCAAATATAATTAATCTATTACTTTAGCAAATATAATTAATGTTTTACTTTAACAAATATAATTAATCTTTTACTTTAACAAATATAATTAATCTTTTACTTTAGCAAATATAATTGATCTTTTACTTTAGAAAATATTATTAATCTTTTCCTTTATAAAATATAATTAATCTTTTACTTTATCAAATATAATTAATGTTTTACTTTAGCAAATATTATTCATCTTTTATTACTTTAGTAAATATAATAATTTTTTACTTTAGCAAATATAATTAATCTTTTACTTTAGCAAATGTTATTAATCTTTTACTTTAGCAAATATAATTAATCTTCTACTTTAGCAAATATAATTAATCTTTTACTTTAGCAAATATAATTAATATTTTACTTTAGCAAATATTAATAATCTTTTACTTTAGCAAATAAAAGTAATTTTTTACTTTAGCAAATATCATTAATCTTGTACTTTAGCAAATATTATTAAACTATTTTTACTTTAGCAAATATTATTAATCTTGTACTTTATCAAATATTATTAAACTATTTTTACTTTAGCAAATATAAGTAAAAAATTTTACTGTAGCAAATATAAATTTTTACTTTAGCAAATATAATTAATCTTTTACTTGAGCAAATATAATAATTTTTTACTTCAGCAAATATAATTAATCTGTTACTTTAGCAAATATTATTAATGTTTTACGTTAGCAAATATAATTAATCTTCTACTTTAGCAAATATAATTTATCTTTTACTTTAGCAAATATAATTAATTTTTTACTTAAGCAAATATGATTTATCTTTTACTTTATCAAATATAATTAATCTTTTACTTTAACAAATATAATTAATCTTTTACTTTAGCAAATATTATTAATGTTTTACTTTAGCAAATATTATTCATCTTTTATTACTTTAGTAAATATAATAATTTTTTACTTTAGCAAATGTAATTAATCTTTTACTTTAGCAAATGTTATTAATGTTTTACTTTAGCAAATATAATTAATCTTCTACTTTAGCAAATATAATTTATCTTTTACTTTAGCAAATATAATTAATTTTTTACTTAAGCAAATATAATTTATCTTTTACTTACATCGTGCTTAAAACACTCAAGATAAGAATAAACGTCCTATTAATCAAAATAACACAAGCATTCACATCTCATCACAAATATTCAAAATTTTAAATTCATTTTGTTTACAAACAAATATTACATTAAGAAGTAATTGTTATATTTTGTTTACAAACAAGTCTTGTATCTAGAAGTACTAATTATATTTTTTGTTTTACAAACAAAGTATTACATGGAAAAGTACTAATTATATTGTGTTTTTCCAGACATAACAAATATTGCATGAAGAATTAATAATTATATTTTGTTTTTCAACAATAATGATGTTTGAACTTTTTTTATGATTTACAGACCCACGATTACACTTCCTGTAATGCAGAGCCAACCCATTCTTTTTTAGTAGAGAAAAGGTATCATGCTTTCAACACCTGAAGAAGGTTACAGGGTATAGCGACCGAAACGTTGTGCTAATAACACAAACATAAGAATAATAGTCCGATTAATCAAAATAACACAAGCATTCACAACTCATCTCAGATATAATAACTAATTTGTTCACATTTTTATAAGTATATGTTTAAAAAATTAAATAATATCGCATGAAATCTATTTCATATATTCATTTTATATTTTCAGAGTTTGCAGCAATCAACAGAAATCATTTATTTGATTAGGATGGATCTTCATTTTCCGTTGATGATGTAAGAAACTCATAACATATTTCAAGTGCAAGTTAAATACAAACGATTGCACTGAAAGGGACGGCTAGAGTTCTGAAAAGATCTCTTGCTTGGACTCATTAAAATAGGGGGAAATGTCAGACATCTGGTTGGATGTCCCATCCCCTAGAAGAAAAAGTTCAGGAAAAATTAAAAAAAAAAAGAGACAAACCGCATTCTTGTGAAATATGTGGTTCTTCTTTTAGATGTAATTCACATTTGTTAAACCATATACGAACACATACAGGAGAAAAACCACATTCTTGTGAAGTATGTGGTTCTTCTTTCACACAGAAACCACATTTGTTGCAACATATGTTAATACATACGGGAGACAAGCCACATTATTGTGAAGTATGTGGTTCTTCTTTTAGACACATAAGACAAGTTTATTGCGACATATGTTTACACATACAGGAGAAAAACCACATTTGTGTGAAATATGTGATTATTCTTTTACACAGAAGTCACATTTACTGCGACATATGCGAAAACACACAGGAGACAAACCACATTCTTGTGAAGTATGTGGTTCTTCTTTTATACAGAAATCATCTTTGTTGCATCATATGTGTACACATACAGGTGATAAACCACATTCTTGTGAAGTATGTGGTAATTCTTTTACATGGAAGTCATCTTTGTTGAGACATATGCGAACACATACAGGAGACAAACCACATTCTTGTGAAGTATGTAGTTCTTCTTTTACATGTAAGTCATCGTTGTTGCGACATATGCAAACACATACAGGAGAAAAACCACATTCTTGTGAAGTATGTTATTCTTCTTTTGCACGGAAGTCAAATTTATTGCAACATATGTTTACACATACAGGAGACAAACCACATTCTTGTGAAGTTTGTGGTTCTTCTTTTAGATGTAATTCACGTTTGGTGAATCATATGCGAACACATACAGGTGAAAAACCACATTCTTGCGAAGTATGTGGTTCTTCTTTTGCACGAAAGTCATATTTGTTGCGACATATGCGAACACATACAGGAGAGAAACCATATTCTTGTGAAGTATGCGGTTCTTCTTTTACAGAGAAGTCATCTTTGTTGCGACATATGCGAACACATACAGGGGACAAACCACATTCTTGTGAAGTATGTAGTTCTTCTTTTACAGAGAAGTCATATTTGTTGCGACATATGCAAACACATACAGGAGACAAACTTGGTTGGACTCACTAAAATAGGGGTAAATGTCAGACATCTGGTTGGATGTCCCATCCCCTAGAAGAAAAAGCTTAAGAAAAATGAAAAAAAGAGACAAACAACATTCTTGTGAAGTATGTGGTGCTTCTTTTGCACGAAGGTCATCTTTAATGCAACATCTGTTTACACATACAGGAGACAAACCACATTCTTGTGAAGTATGTTGTTCTTTTAGATGTCATTCAAATTTGGTGAATCATATGCGAACACATACAGGTGAAAAACCACATTCTTGTGAGGTATGTGGTTCTTCTTTTTCAATGAAGTCATCTTTGTTGCGACATATGCGAATACATACAGGAGAGAAACCATATTCTTGTATAGAATGTGGTTCTTTTTTTCACAGAAGGCACATATGTTGCGACATATGCAAACACATACAGGAAGATCTCTCGGTTGGAGTGTCTAAAATAGCAGGTGTATGTTTGGCATCTGGTAGGATGCCCCATCCCTGGCTTAAACAAAATGATAAGAAAAATGAAAAAATAGAGACAAATTAATTAATTACGCTATTAATCAACAAGACCGTCCTAGAAGACTGTAGGAAGAGACACAAAAACCTGAGCATGGCATGGATTGATTACCAGAAGGCATTTGACAGTGTGCCACACTCATGGCTACTTCGGTGCCTTGAGTTATACAAAGTCCACCCGGTAATTAGAAAAACAATGGCTTCTCACCTTCAGATGTGGAAAACTACAATATCATTAAATCACAATGGAGGAAAAACCATCATCCCTGAAGTAAAAATCAAAAGGGGAATATTCCAAAGTGATAGCTTATCTCCCTTACTCTTCTGTATTGCAATAGACCCACTAAGCAAGCTCCTGAATAAAAATCAGAGCGCCTACAACTTGAGTCATGGACGCCATCGAGATCCAAGCAAGAGAATAAACCATCTGCTCTTCATGGATGACCTTAAGCAGTATGCTAGCTCTGACACCGATCTGCACCACCTTCTGCAGGTAGTACACACATTCTCCAGTGACATCGGAACGAAGTTTTGCCTGGATAAATGTGCCAAATGTACATTCAGAGCTGGGAAGAAGACCCACACAGAAAATATGCAGCTTAATGAAAACATCGACATCAGGGATCTAGAAGAGCATGAGCCTTACAAGTACCTTGGCATTGAGGAAAACGAGAACATACAACATGCCACGATGAGGGAGAAGATTAGTAAAGAATATGTACGCCGGGTGAGGAAAATATGCAAAACCCAGCTCACCAATAAAAATAAAATTACTGCCATAAACCAGTTTGCTATGCCAGTAATAACATACAGCTTTGGTATCATTGACTGGCCACAAAAATACATCAACCGGCTAGATGTAAAGACACGGAAGCTACTAACGCTTCATAAAATAATATATAGAAATCAGTGTCTACCAAGACTGTATTTGCCCAGGAGAGAAGGAGGTTGGGACTCTCAGAGATTAATCATCAACATAGGGCAACTATTGTGAGCACCGGTCAGTATCTGAGAAGCTCCCAGAATGACACCCTCTCAATAGTATATGAACATCAAGAGACAAGAGCCAGCTGGCCAAACATTTTGGTCAGAGTTGTCTCTCAGATGAGGACGAAACACCAAACAAGTGTGCCACAGAAATAGCAAGAAAGAGCCGGCAGAAATATACCGAGACCTTTCAACAGATGAACCTTAAAGAATGGGAACAACATCAGCGTGCAAAGTATTTTCTGGGGGAACTTTCTCGGGAACACATAGATAAAGAAGGTTCTTTGGACTGGCTCAAAAGAGGATCCCTCCACCACGATCAGGAAAGGGTCATAATGGCTGCCCAAGACCAGGGATTGATGACCAATGCATTCAAGAAGATGGCAGGGATCAGTAATGACAATAAATGCAGATTCTGCCACACAGAATTGGAAAGTGTTGGTCATCTGATATCAAGTTGCAAAGTTCTTCTTGGGGACGGCTACTATACAGCGAGACATGATGGAGTATGCAAGTACCTCCACTGGATCATCTGTAAAAAATTAAACATCCAATGTAGCAGCAAGTCCTGGGAACATCAACCTGAAAAAACAGTTGGAAATGATTTATATACCATACATTACGACCATGTAATCCCTACAGCCACCTACCTTGAAAATGCTGCTGTGAAACCTGACATAGTTATATGGAATAAGTCAGAGAGAGTTGCAACCTTGATTGAAGTGAGTGTTCCTAATGATGGCGGTCTTAACAGAGTTGAAAGAGAGAAACAGACCAAATACTAAGGTCTCATGTATGATATGAAAAGAAACTGGAACCTAAAGGGGATATCGATCATACCAGTTATCATAGGTGCCACAGGACTTATGAAGAAGAACCTGAAGTCCTACCTAACTAATATTCCTGGTGAACCAAGTGCAAAAGAGATTCAGACAATTGCACTTAAGGGAACAGCGAGGATACTAAAAAGAGCTCTCGGTTGGTTTCAATAAAAAAGCGGGGCAATGTTGGCAGCTGGTTTGGCTGTCCCATACCCGGCGTTACAATCTTCAAAGGAAGAAAAATAAAAAAGAGACAAATCATATTTAGACAAAAGTTAACTTTAAATGATATTCGTATTTACATATGGAAGAAAAACATGTATAAAGTGCTGAAGACAAATATGTTGAACTTATAACGATTTTCTCGATCAGACTCATAATAGATCTGATATTTTCTTGGCTACAATACTTTCAATATTAACTTTCATAATCCAGAGATATAAATAATTAATTACTGTAACGTACCATTTACTGGTAAAACGATGATGTTCAATAAAGTATAATATATTATGTTTTGGCAAATAATTTACATCCGATTTAATATATTTGCACTACAAGCTAATCAATGAATATAAAGTAATAAAGTAATTAATCAATATGTATGTGTCCGCCATTTTTAAAACGAATAATACTTTTTTTATGGTGTTCTTGGGTAATTATTAAACGCTCATCCATGTGCATGCATGCACATGGTGTATAATGCAGACATTCGGTCGCATGCAAGGACATTTACCTTCTTTATTTATCGTATTACACACAAAAAATAAGCGAGAAAAATAAAGGCACTCTCTGCTTTTTCTTATCAAAACAATGCACAGTCTCAATAACTTTGAAATTTGCAAAAACTGTCTACCCAGACACACCTTCTGGACACAATAAATGATTCGTTTGTCACTTGTTGTTTTTGTGTAAATAAACACCGTTACTTTCACATGTTTTATTTTATTTTTATTTTATTTGTGGTGGGAAAAGAGTACCACTACAATTTATGACCGGAAACGTGAAACAAAACACACACGACTACAAGTTTGTGACACCAGCCATTCAAAAGGTCCCTACAAGTTTATCCTGAATGTGAAACAAACACATATGCTAGGATGCACCATCTCCATAAAAACAAAACGATATGAGGGCACTCTTGCATAATTTGGCCCGAATTCTCAGGAATTCCTGTCATGCATGGATTGGGTGAGACCAGAATCATCAGTTTCAGCTGAGCGTTGTCACAGACACAGAGTAATATCAAAACAAACAAACCGGGGGGGGGGGGTAAGAGGGGAATACAAATAATTAAAAAAATGGCAAAAACCTATCCTAAAAATTATTTTAATCATGTTTTTTTTCAAAATTTTTATCAATAAATGTGTTTACAAGACAAGATGAATGTCTTACTTTTTTAACCGTAAATTGTTAGTTGTAAGTACAAGTTTTTTTAAAGACTTTTTTTATTTATAGACAGCATATTCTTCTAGGTGTAAGTACAAGTTTTTTTTATAGACTTATTGTTCAGTCAAGTTTTTTTATTTATAGACAGTATATTATTCTAGGTGTAAGTACAAGTTTTTTAAGACTTGCTGCTCGGTAAAGTTTTTTTTTTATTTATAGGCAACATATTCTTCTAGGTGTAGTATAAGTTTTTTAAGACTTATTGTTCAGTCAAGTTTTTTTATTTATAGACAGCATATTCTTCTAGGTGTAAGTATAAGTTTTTTAAGACTTGCTGTTCAGTCAAGTTTTTTTTATTTATAGACAACATATTCTTCTAGGTGTAAGTATAAGTTTTTTAAGACTTGCTGTACAGTCAAGTTTTTTTTATTTATAGACAACATATTCTTCTAGGTGTAAGTACAAGTTTTTTAAGACTTGCTGTTCAGTCAAGTTTTTTTTATTTATAGACAGCATATTCTTCTAGGTGTAAGTATAGATTTTTTAACACTTGCTGTTCAGTCAAGTTTTTTTTTATTTATAGACAGCATATTCTTCTAGGTGTAAGTACAAGTTTTTTAAGACTTGCTGTTCAGTCAAGTGTTTTTTATTTATAGACAGCATATTCTTCTAGGTGTAAGTACAAGTTTTTTAAGACTTGCTGTTCAGTCAAGTTTTTTTTTATTTATAGACAACATATTCTTTTAGGTGTAAGTATAAGTTTTTTTTATTTATGGACAGCATATTCTTCTAGGTGTAAGTACAAGTTTTTTAAGACTTGCTGTTCAGTCAAGTTTTTTTTATTTATAGACAACATATTCTTCTAGGTGTAGTACAAGTTTTTTAAGACTTGCTGTTCAGTCAAGTTTTTTTTATTTATAGACAGCATATTCTTCTAGGTGTAGTACAAGTTTTTTAAGACTTGCTGTTCAGTCAAGTTTTTTTTATTTATAGACAACATATTCTTCTAGGTGTAGTACAAGTTTTTTAAGACTTGCTGTTCAGTCAAGTTTTTTTTATTTATAGACAGCATATTCTTTTAGGTGTAAGTGCAATTTTTTTTATTTATAGACAACATATTCTTCTAGGTGTAGTACAAGTTTTTTAAGACTTGCTGTTCAGTCAAGTTTTTTTTATTTATAGACAACATATTCTTCTAGGTGTAAGTGCAATTTTTTTAAGACTTGTTCAGTCAAGTTTGTTTTCTTTATAGACAACATATTCTTCTAGGTGTAAGTACAAGTTTTTTTAAGACTTGCTATTCAGTCAAGTTTTTTTTATTTATAGACAACATATTCTTCTAGGTGTAGTACAAGTTTTTTAAGACTTGCTATTCAGTCAAGTTTTTTTTATTTATAGACAGCATATTCTTCTAGGTGTAGTACAAGTTTTTTAAGACTTGCTGTTCAGTCAAGTTTTTTTTTATTTATAGACAACATATTCTTCTAGGTGTAGTACAAGTTTTTTAAGACTTGCTGTTCAGTCAAGTTTTTTTTATTTATAGACAGCATATTTTACTAGGTGTAGTACAAGTTTTTTAAGACTTGCTATTCAGTCAAGTTTTTTTTATTTATAGACAGCATATTCTTCTAGGTGTAGTACAAGTTTTTTAAGACTTGCTATTCAGTCAAGTTTTTTTTTATTTATAGACAACATATTCTTCTAGGTGTAGTACAAGTTTTTTAAGACTTGCTATTCAGTCAAGTTTTTTTTATTTATAGACAACATATTCTTCTAGGTGTAGTACAAGTTTTTTAAGACTTGCTATTCAGTCAAGTTTTTTTTATTTATAGACAACATATTCTTCTAGGTGTAGTACAAGTTTTTTAAGACTTGCTGTTCAGTCAAGTTTTTTTTATTTATAGACAGCATATTCTTCTAGGTGTAGTACAAGTTTTTAAGACTTGCTGTTCAGTCAAGTTTTTTTTATTTATAGACAGCATATTCTTCTAGGTGTAGTACAAGTTTTTTAAGACTTGCTGTTCAGTCAAGTTTTTTTTATTTATAGACAACATATTCTTCTAGGTGTAGTACAAGTTTTTTAAGACTTGCTGTTCAGTCAAGTTTTTTTTTATTTATAGACAGCATATTCTTTTAGGTGTAAGTGCAATTTTTTTTTATTTATAGACAGCATATTCTTCTAGGTGTAGTACAAGTTTTTTAAGACTTGCTGTTCAGTCAAGTTTTTTTTATTTATAGACAACATATTCTTCTAGGTGTAAGTGCAATTTTTTTAAGACTTGTTCAGTCAAGTTTGTTTTCTTTATAGACAACATATTCTTCTAGGTGTAAGTACAAGTTTTTTTAAGACTTGCTATTCAGTCAAGTTTTTTTTAATTTATAGACAACATATTCTTCTAGGTGTAGTACAAGTTTTTTAAGACTTGCTATTCAGTCAAGTTTTTTTTATTTATAGACAGCATATTCTTCTAGGTGTAGTACAAGTTTTTTAAGACTTGCTGTTCAGTCAAGTTTTTTTTTATTTATAGACAACATATTCTTCTAGGTGTAGTACAAGTTTTTTAAGACTTGCTGTTCAGTCAAGTTTTTTTTATTTATAGACAGCATATTCTTTTAGGTGTAAGTGCAATTTTTTTTTATTTATAGACAGCATATTCTTCTAGGTGTAGTACAAGTTTTTTAAGACTTGCTGTTCAGTCAAGTTTTTTTTATTTATAGACAACATATTCTTCTAGGTGTAAGTGCAATTTTTTTAAGACTTGTTCAGTCAAGTTTGTTTTCTTTATAGACAACATATTCTTCTAGGTGTAAGTACAAGTTTTTTTAAGACTTGCTATTCAGTCAAGTTTTTTTTATTTATAGACAACATATTCTTCTAGGTGTAGTACAAGTTTTTTAAGACTTGCTATTCAGTCAAGTTTTTTTTATTTATAGACAGCATATTCTTCTAGGTGTAGTACAAGTTTTTTAAGACTTGCTATTCAGTCAAGTTTTTTTTTATTTATAGACAACATATTCTTCTAGGTGTAGTACAAGTTTTTTAAGACTTGCTATTCAGTCAAGTTTTTTTTATTTAAAGACAACATATTCTTCTAGGTGTAGTACAAGTTTTTTAAGACTTGCTATTCAGTCAAGTTTTTTTTATTTATAGAC
The DNA here is from genome assembly GCF_053919585.1 of Euprymna scolopes. Classification (NCBI taxonomy): domain Eukaryota; kingdom Metazoa; phylum Mollusca; class Cephalopoda; order Sepiida; family Sepiolidae; genus Euprymna; species Euprymna scolopes. The sequence continues at coordinate 81,183,614 of NC_136527.1, read as the reverse complement.
AACATATTCTTCTAGGTGTAGTACAAGTTTTTTAAGACTTGCTGTTCAGTCAAGTTTTTTTTATTTATAGACAGCATATTCTTCTAGGTGTAGTACAAGTTTTTTAAGACTTGCTGTTCAGTCAAGTTTTTTTTATTTATAGACAGCATATTCTTCTAGGTGTAAGTATAATTTTTTTAAGATTGCTGTTAGTCAAGTTTTTTTTTATTTATAGACAACATATTCTTCTAGGTGTAGTACAAGTTTTTTAAGACTTGCTGTTCAGTCAAGTTTTTTTTTATTTATAGACAGCATATTCTTCTAGGTGTAAGTATAAGTTTTTTTAAGACTTGCTGTTCAGTCAAGTTTTTTTTATTTATAGACAGCATATTCTTCAAGGTGTAAGTATAAGTTTTTTAAGACTTGCTGTTCAGTCAAGTTTTTTTATTTATAGACAGCATATTCTTCTAGGTGTAAGTATAATTTTTTTAAGACTTGCTGTTCAGTCAATTTTTTTTTATTTATAGACAACATATTCTTCTAGGTGTAGTACAAGTTTTTTAAGACTTGCTGTTCAGTCAAGTTTTTTTTATTTATAGACAGCATATTCTTCTAGGTGTAAGTATAAGTTTTTTTAAGACTTGCTGTTCAGTCAAGTTTTTTTATTTATAGACAACATATTCTTTTAGGTGTAGTACAAGTTTTTTAAGACTTGCTGTTCAGTCAAGTTTTTTTTATTTATAGACAGCATATTCTTCTAGGTGTAAGTAAAAGTTTTTTTAAGACTTATTGTTCAGTCAAGTTTTTTTATTTATAGACAACATATTCTTCAAGGTGTAAGCAAAGGTTTTTTAAGACTTATTGTTCAGTCAAGTTTTTTTTTATTTATAGACAACATATTCTTCAAGGTGTAAGTACAAGTTTTTTTTTTATTTATAGACAACATATTCTTCTAGGTGTAGTATAAGTTTTTTAAGACTTATTGTTCAGTCAAGTTTTTTTATTTATAGACAACATATTCTTCAAGGTGTAAGTATAAGTTTTTTTTTTATTTATAGACAACATATTCTTCTAGGTGTAGTATAAGTTTTTTAAGACTTATTGTTCAGTCAAGTTTTTTTTTATTTATAGACAACATATTCTTCTAGGTGTAAGTAAAAGTTTTTTTAAGACTTATTGTTCAGTCAAGTTTTTTTATTTATAGACAACATATTCTTCTAGGTGTAAGTAAAAGTTTTTTTTTTATTTATAGACAACATATTCTTCTAGGTGTAGTATAAGTTTTTTAAGACTTATTGTTCAGTAAAGTTTTTTTATTTATAGACAACATATTCTTCAAGGTGTAAGTATAAGTTTTTTTTTTATTTATAGACAACATATTCTTCTAGGTGTAGTATAAGTTTTTTAAGACTTATTGTTCAGTCAAGTTTTTTTTTATTTATAGACAACATATTCTTCTAGGTGTAAGTAAAAGTTTTTTTAAGACTTATTGTTCAGTCAAGTTTTTTTTATTTATAGACAACATATTCTTCTAGGTGTAAGTAAAAGTTTTTTTTTTATTTATAGACAACATATTCTTCTAGGTGTAGTATAAGTTTTTTAAGACTTATTGTTCAGTCAAGTTTTTTTATTTATAGACAACATATTCTTCTAGGTGTAAGTAAAAGTTTTTTTTTTATTTATAGACAACATATTCTTCTAGGTGTAGTATAAGTTTTTTAAGACTTATTGTTCAGTCAAGTTTTTTTTTATTTATAGACAACATATTCTTCTAGGTGTAAGTAAAAGTTTTTTTAAAACTTATTGTTCAGTCAAGTTTTTTTATTTATAGACAACATATTCTTCAAGGTGTAAGTACAAGTTTTTTTTTTATTTATAGACAATATATTCTTCTAGGTGTAGTATAAGTTTTTTAAGACTTATTGTTCAGTCAAGTTTTTTTATTTATAGACAACATATTCTTCAAGGTGTAAGTATAAGTTTTTTTTTTATTTATAGACAACATATTCTTCTAGGTGTAGTATAAGTTTTTTAAGACTTATTGTTCAGTCAAGTTTTTTTATTTATAGACAACATATTCTTCTAGGTGTAGTATAAGTTTTTTTAAGACTTATTGTTCAGTCAAGTTTTTTTATTTATAGACAACATATTCTTCAAGGTGTAAGTATAAGTTTTTTTTTATTTATAGACAACATATTCTTCTAGGTGTAGTATAAGTTTTTTAAGACTTATTGTTCAGTCAAGTTTTTTTATTTATACACAACATATTCTTCAAGGTGTAAGTATAAGTTTTTTTTTTATTTATAGACAACATATTCTTCTAGGTGTAGTACAAGTTTTTTAAGACTTGCTATTCAGTCAAGTTTTTTTTATTTATAGACAGCATATTCTTCTAGGTGTAGTACAAGTTTTTTAAGACTTGCTATTCAGTCAAGTTTTTTTTTATTTATAGACAACATATTCTTCTAGGTGTAGTACAAGTTTTTTAAGACTTGCTATTCAGTCAAGTTTTTTTTATTTAAAGACAACATATTCTTCTAGGTGTAGTACAAGTTTTTTAAGACTTGCTATTCAGTCAAGTTTTTTTTATTTATAGACAACATATTCTTCTAGGTGTAGTACAAGTTTTTTAAGACTTGCTGTTCAGTCAAGTTTTTTTTATTTATAGACAGCATATTCTTCTAGGTGTAGTACAAGTTTTTTAAGACTTGCTGTTCAGTCAAGTTTTTTTTATTTATAGACAGCATATTCTTCTAGGTGTAAGTATAATTTTTTTAAGATTGCTGTTCAGTCAAGTTTTTTTTTATTTATAGACAACATATTCTTCTAGGTGTAGTACAAGTTTTTTAAGACTTGCTGTTCAGTCAAGTTTTTTTTTATTTATAGACAGCATATTCTTCTAGGTGTAAGTATAAGTTTTTTTAAGACTTGCTGTTCAGTCAAGTTTTTTTTATTTATAGACAGCATATTCTTCAAGGTGTAAGTATAAGTTTTTTAAGACTTGCTGTTCAGTCAAGTTTTTTTATTTATAGACAGCATATTCTTCTAGGTGTAAGTATAATTTTTTTAAGACTTGCTGTTCAGTCAATTTTTTTTTATTTATAGACAACATATTCTTCTAGGTGTAGTACAAGTTTTTTAAGACTTGCTGTTCAGTCAAGTTTTTTTTATTTATAGACAGCATATTCTTCTAGGTGTAAGTATAAGTTTTTTTAAGACTTGCTGTTCAGTCAAGTTTTTTTATTTATAGACAACATATTCTTTTAGGTGTAGTACAAGTTTTTTAAGACTTGCTGTTCAGTCAAGTTTTTTTTATTTATAGACAGCATATTCTTCTAGGTGTAAGTAAAAGTTTTTTTAAGACTTATTGTTCAGTCAAGTTTTTTTATTTATAGACAACATATTCTTCAAGGTGTAAGCAAAGGTTTTTTAAGACTTATTGTTCAGTCAAGTTTTTTTTTATTTATAGACAACATATTCTTCAAGGTGTAAGTACAAGTTTTTTTTTTATTTATAGACAACATATTCTTCTAGGTGTAGTATAAGTTTTTTAAGACTTATTGTTCAGTCAAGTTTTTTTATTTATAGACAACATATTCTTCAAGGTGTAAGTATAAGTTTTTTTTTTATTTATAGACAACATATTCTTCTAGGTGTAGTATAAGTTTTTTAAGACTTATTGTTCAGTCAAGTTTTTTTTTATTTATAGACAACATATTCTTCTAGGTGTAAGTAAAAGTTTTTTTAAGACTTATTGTTCAGTCAAGTTTTTTTATTTATAGACAACATATTCTTCTAGGTGTAAGTAAAAGTTTTTTTTTTATTTATAGACAACATATTCTTCTAGGTGTAGTATAAGTTTTTTAAGACTTATTGTTCAGTAAAGTTTTTTTATTTATAGACAACATATTCTTCAAGGTGTAAGTATAAGTTTTTTTTTTATTTATAGACAACATATTCTTCTAGGTGTAGTATAAGTTTTTTAAGACTTATTGTTCAGTCAAGTTTTTTTTTATTTATAGACAACATATTCTTCTAGGTGTAAGTAAAAGTTTTTTTAAGACTTATTGTTCAGTCAAGTTTTTTTTATTTATAGACAACATATTCTTCTAGGTGTAAGTAAAAGTTTTTTTTTTATTTATAGACAACATATTCTTCTAGGTGTAGTATAAGTTTTTTAAGACTTATTGTTCAGTCAAGTTTTTTTATTTATAGACAACATATTCTTCTAGGTGTAAGTAAAAGTTTTTTTTTTATTTATAGACAACATATTCTTCTAGGTGTAGTATAAGTTTTTTAAGACTTATTGTTCAGTCAAGTTTTTTTTTATTTATAGACAACATATTCTTCTAGGTGTAAGTAAAAGTTTTTTTAAAACTTATTGTTCAGTCAAGTTTTTTTATTTATAGACAACATATTCTTCAAGGTGTAAGTACAAGTTTTTTTTTTATTTATAGACAATATATTCTTCTAGGTGTAGTATAAGTTTTTTAAGACTTATTGTTCAGTCAAGTTTTTTTATTTATACACAACATATTCTTCAAGGTGTAAGTATAAGTTTTTTTTTTATTTATAGACAACATATTCTTCTAGGTGTAGTATAAGTTTTTTAAGACTTATTGTTCAGTCAAGTTTTTTTATTTATAGACAACATATTCTTCTAGGTGTAGTATAAGTTTTTTTAAGACTTATTGTTCAGTCAAGTTTTTTTATTTATAGACAACATATTCTTCAAGGTGTAAGTATAAGTTTTTTTTTATTTATAGACAACATATTCTTCTAGGTGTAGTATAAGTTTTTTAAGACTTATTGTTCAGTCAAGTTTTTTTATTTATACACAACATATTCTTCAAGGTGTAAGTATAAGTTTTTTTTTTATTTATAGACAACATATTCTTCTAGGTGTAGTATAAGTTTTTTAAGACTTATTGTTCAGTCAAGTTTTTTTATTTATAGACAACATATTCTTCAAGGTGTAAGTATAAGTTTTTTTTTTATTTATAGACAACATATTCTTCTAGGTGTAAGTAAAAGTTTTTTTTTTATTTATAGACAACATATTCTTCTAGGTGTAAGTAAAAGTTTTTTTAAGACTTATTGTTCAGTCAAGTTTTTTTATTTATAGACAACATATTCTTCTAGGTGTAAGTAAAAGTTTTTTTTTTATTTATAGACAACATATTCTTCTAGGTGTAGTATAAGTTTTTTAAGACTTATTGTTCAGTCAAGTTTTTTTATTTATAGACAACATATTCCTCAAGGTGTAAGTAAAAGTTTTTTTTTTATTTATAGACAACATATTCTTCTAGGTGTAGTGTAAGTTTTTTAAGACTTATTGTTCAGTCAAGTTTTTTTATTTATAGACAACATATTCTTCAAGGTGTAAGTATAAGTTTTTTTTTATTTATAGACAACATATTCTTCTAGGTGTAGTATAAGTTTTTTAAGACTTATTGTTCAGTCAAGTTTTTTTATTTATAGACAACATATTCTTCAAGGTGTAAGTAAAAGTTTTTTTTTTATTTATAGACAACATATTCTTCTAGGTGTAGTATAAGTTTTTTAAGACTTATTGTTCAGTCAAGTTTTTTTATTTATAGACAACATATTCTTCAAGGTGTAAGTAAAAGTTTTTTTAAGACTTATTGTTCAGTCAAGTTTTTTTTTTATTTATAGACAACATATTCTTCTAGGTGTAAGTAAAAGTTTTTTTAAGACTTATTGTTCAGTCAAGTTTTTTTATTTATAGACAACATATTCTTCTAGGTGTAAGTAAAAGTTTTTTTTTTATTTATAGACAACATATTCTTCTAGGTGTAGTATAAGTTTTTTAAGACTTATTGTTCAGTCAAGTTTTTTTATTTATAGACAACATATTCTTCAAGGTGTAAGTAATAGTTTTTTTAAGACTTATTGTTCAGTCAAGTTTTTTTATTTATAGACAACATATTCTTCTAGGTGTAAGTAAAAGTTTTTTTTTTATTTATAGACAACATATTCTTCTAGGTGTAGTATAAGTTTTTAAGACTTATTGTTCAGTCAAGTTTTTTTATTTATAGACAACATATTCTTCAAGGTGTAAGTAAAAGTTTTTTTAAGACTTATTGTTCAGTCAAGTTTTTTTTTATTTATAGACAACATATTCTTCTAGGTGTAAGTAAAAGTTTTTTTTTTATTTATAGACAACATATTCTTCTAGGTGTAGTGTAAGTTTTTTAAGACTTATTGTTCAGTCAAGTTTTTTTATTTATAGACAGCATATTCTTCAAGGTGTAAGTACAAGTTTTTTTTTTATTTATAGACAACATATTCTTCTAGGTGTAGTGTAAGTTTTTTAAGACTTATTGTTCAGTCGAGTTTTTTTATTTATAGACAGCATATTCTTCTAGGTGTAAGTATAAGTTTTTTAAGACTTGGTGTTCAGTCAAGTTTTTTTTATTTATAGACAACATATTCTTCTAGGTGTAAGTACAAGTTTTTTTTTTATTTATAGACAACATATTCTTCTAGGTGTAGTATAAGTTTTTTAAGACTTATTGTTCAGTCAAGTTTTTTTATTTATAGACAACATATTCTTCAAGGTGTAAGTATAAGTTTTTTTTTTTATTTATAGACAACATATTCTTCTAGGTGTAGTATAAGTTTTTTAAGACTTATTGTTCAGTCAAGTTTTTTTATTTATAGACAACATATTCTTCAAGGTGTAAGTATAAGTTTTTTTTTTATTTATAGACAACATATTCTTCTAGGTGTAGTATAAGTTTTTTAAGACTTATTGTTCAGTCAAGTTTTTTTATTTATAGACAACATATTCTTCAAGGTGTAAGTATAAGTTTTTTTTTATTTATAGACAACATATTCTTCTAGGTGTAGTATAAGTTTTTTAAGACTTATTGTTCAGTCAAGTTTTTTTATTTATAGACAACATATTCTTCAAGGTGTAAGTATAAGTTTTTTTTTTTATTTATAGACAACATATTCTTCTAGGTGTAGTATAAGTTTTTTAAGACTTATTGTTCACTCAAGTTTTTTTATTTATAGACAACATATTCTTCAAGGTGTAAGTAAAAGCTTTTTTTTTTATTTATAGACAACATATTCTTTTAGGTGTAGTATAAGTTTTTTAAGACTTATTGTTCAGTCAAGTTTTTTTATTTATAGACAACATATTCTTCAAGGTGTAAGTATAAGTTTTTGTTTTATTTATAGACAACATATTCTTCTAGGTGTAAGTACAAGTTTTTTTTTTTTTTATAGACAACATATTCTTCAAGGTGTAAGTAAAAGTCTTTTTTTTATTTATAGACAACATATTCTTCAAGGTGTAAGTAAAAGTTTTTTTTTTATTTATAGACAACATATTCTTCTAGGTGTAGTGTAAGTTTTTTAAGACTTATTGTTCAGTCAAGTTTTTTTATTTATAGACAGCATATTCTTCTAGGTGTAAGTATAAGTTTTTTTTTTATTTATAGACAACATATTCTTCTAGGTGTAGTGTAAGTTTTTTAAGACTTATTGTTCAGTCAAGTTTTTTTTATTTATAGACAACATATTCTTCAAGGTGTAAGTACAAGTTTTTTTTTTATTTATAGACAACATATTCTTCTAGGTGTAGTGTAAGTTTTTTAAGACTTATTGTTCAGTCAAGTTTTTTTATTTATAGACAACATATTCTTCAAGGTGTAAGTACAAGTTTTTTTTTTATTTATAGACAACATATTCTTCTAGGTGTAGTGTAAGTTTTTTAAGACTTATTGTTCAGTCAAGTTTTTTTATTTATAGACAGCATATTCTTCAAGGTGTAAGTACAAGTTTTTTTTTTATTTATAGACAACATATTCTTCTAGGTGTAGTGTAAGTTTTTTAAGACTTATTGTTCAGTCAAGTTTTTTTATTTATAGACAGCATATTCTTCTAGGTGTAAGTATAAGTTTTTTAAGACTTGCTGTTCAGTCAAGTTTTTTTTATTTATAGACAACATATTCTTCTAGGTGTAAGTACAAGTTTTTTTTTTATTTATAGACAACATATTCTTCTAGGTGTAGTATAAGTTTTTTAAGACTTATTGTTCAGTCATGTTTTTTTATTTATAGACAACATATTCTTCAAGGTGTAAGTACAAGTTTTTTTTTTTATTTATAGACAACATATTCTTCTAGGTGTAGTATAAGTTTTTTAAGACTTATTGTTCAGTCAAGTTTTTTTATTTATAGACAACATATTCTTCAAGGTGTAAGTACAAGTTTTTTTTTTATTTATAGACAACATATTCTTCTAGGTGTAGTGTAAGTTTTTTAAGACTTATTGTTCAGTCAAGTTTTTTTATTTATAGACAGCATATTCTTCTAGGTGTAAGTATAAGTTTTTTAAGACTTGCTGTTCAGTCAAGTTTTTTTTATTTATAGACAACATATTCTTCTAGGTGTAAGTATAAGTTTTTTAAGACTTGCTGTTCAGTCAAGTTTTTTTTATTTATAGACAACATATTCTTCTAGGTGTAAGTACAAGTTTTTTAAGACTTGCTGTTCAGTCAAGTTTTTTTTATTTATAGACAGCATATTCTTCTAGGTGTAAGTATAGATATTTTAACACTTGCTGTTCAGTCAAGTTTTTTTTTTTTATATAGACAGCATATTCTTCTAGGTGTAAGTACAAGTTTTTTAAGACTTGCTGTTCAGTCAAGTGTTTTTTATTTATAGACAACATATTCTTCTAGGTGTAGTACAAGTTTTTTAAGACTTGCTGTTCAGTCAAGTGTTTTTTATTTATAGACAGCATATTCTTCTAGGTGTAGTACAAGTTTTTTAAGACTTGCTGTTCAGTCAAGTTTTTTTTATTTATAGACAACATATTCTTCTAGGTGTAGTACAAGTTTTTTAAGACTTGCTGTTCAGTCAAGTTTTTTTTATTTATAGACAGCATATTCTTTTAGGTGTATGTGCAATTTTGTTTTATTTATAGACAGCATATTCTTCTAGGTGTAGTACAAGTTTTTTAAGACTTGCTGTTCAGTCAAGTTTTTTTTGTTTATAGACAACATATTCTTCTAGGTGTAAGTGCAATTTTTTTAAGACTTGTTCAGTCAAGTTTGTTTTCTTTATAGACAACATATTCTTCTAGGTGTAAGTACAAGTTTTTTTAAGACTTGCTGTTCAGTCAAGTTTTTTTATTTATAGACAGCATATTCTTCTAGGTGTAGTACAAGTTTTTTAAGACTTGCTATTCAGTCAAGTTTTTTTTATTTATAGACAACATATTCTTCTAGGTGTAGTACAAGTTTTTTAAGACTTGCTATTCAGTCAAGTTTTTTTTATTTATAGACAGCATATTCTTCTAGGTGTAGTACAAGTTTTTTAAGACTTGCTGTTCAGTCAAGTTTTTTTTATTTATAGACAGCATATTCTTCTAGGTGTAGTACAAGTTTTTTAAGACTTGCTGTTCAGTCAAGTTTTTTTTATTTATAGACAGCATATTCTTCTAGGTGTAGTACAAGTTTTTTAAGACTTGCTATTCAGTCAAGTTTTTTTTATTTATAGACAGCATATTCTTCTAGGTGTAGTACAAGTTTTTTAAGACTTGCTGTTCAGTCAAGTTTTTTTTATTTATAGACAGCATATTCTTCTAGGTGTAGTACAAGTTTTTTAAGACTTGCTATTCAGTCAAGTTTTTTTTATTTATAGACAGCATATTCTTCTAGGTGTAGTACAAGTTTTTTAAGACTTGCTGTTCAGTCAAGTTTTTTTTATTTATAGACAGCATATTCTTCTAGGTGTAGTACAAGTTTTTTAAGACTTGCTATTCAGTCAAGTTTTTTTTATTTATAGACAGCATATTCTTCTAGGTGTAGTACAAGTTTTTTAAGACTTGCTGTTCAGTCAAGTTTTTTTTATTTATAGACAGCATATTCTTCTAGGTGTAGTACAAGTTTTTTAAGACTTGCTGTTCAGTCAAGTTTTTTTTATTTATAGACAGCATATTCTTCTAGGTGTAAGTATAATTTTTTTAAGATTGCTGTTCAGTCAAGTTTTTTTTTATTTATAGACAACATATTCTTCTTGGTGTAAGTAAAAGTTTTTTAAGACTTGCTATTCAGTCAAGTTTTTTTTTATTTATAGACAACATATTCTTCTAGGTGTAGTACAAGTTTTTTAAGACTTGCTGTTCAGTCAAGTTTTTTTTATTTATAGACAGCATATTCTTCTAGGTGTAGTACAAGTTTTTTAAGACTTGCTATTCAGTCAAGTTTTTTTTATTTATAGACAGCATATTCTTCTAGGTGTAGTACAAGTTTTTTAAGACTTGCTGTTCAGTCAAGTTTTTTTTATTTATAGACAGCATATTCTTCTAGGTGTAGTACAAGTTTTTTAAGACTTGCTATTCAGTCAAGTTTTTTTTATTTATAGACAGCATATTCTTCTAGGTGTAGTACAAGTTTTTTAAGACTTGCTGTTCAGTCAAGTTTTTTTTATTTATAGACAGCATATTCTTCTAGGTGTAGTACAAGTTTTTTAAGACTTGCTGTTCAGTCAAGTTTTTTTTATTTATAGACAGCATATTCTTCTAGGTGTAAGTATAATTTTTTTAAGATTGCTGTTCAGTCAAGTTTTTTTTTATTTATAGACAACATATTCTTCTTGGTGTAAGTAAAAGTTTTTTAAGACTTGCTATTCAGTCAAGTTTTTTTTTATTTATAGACAACATATTCTTCTAGGTGTAGTACAAGTTTTTTAAGACTTGCTGTTCAGTCAAGTTTTTTTTATTTATAGACAGCATATTCTTCTAGGTGTAGTACAAGTTTTTTAAGACTTGCTGTTCAGTCAAGTTTTTTTTTATTTATAGACAGCATATTCTTCTAGGTGTAAGTATAAGTTTTTTTAAGACTTGCTGTTCAGTCAAGTTTTTTTATTTATAGACAACATATTCTTTTAGGTGTAGTACAAGTTTTTTAAGACTTGCTGTTCAGTCAAGTTTTTTTTATTTATAGACAGCATATTCTTCTAGGTGTAAGTAAAAGTTTTTTTAAGACTTGTTGTTCAGTCAAGTTTTTTTATTTATAGACAACATATTCTTCAAGGTGTAAGCAAAGGTTTTTTAAGACTTATTGTTCAGTCAAGTTTTTTTTTATTTATAGACAACATATTCTTCTAGGTGTAAGTAAAAGTTTTTTTAAGACTTGCTGTTCAGTCAAGTTTTTTTTTATTTATAGACAACATATTCTTCTAGGTGTAAGTAAAAGTTTTTTTAAGACTTATTGTTCAGTCAAGTTTTTTTATTTATAGACAACATATTCTTCAAGGTGTAAGTAAAAGTTTTTTTAAGACTTATTGTTCAGTCAAGTTTTTTTATTTATAGACAGCATATTCTTCTAGGTGTAAGTAAAAGTTTTTTTAAGACTTATTGTTCAGTCAAGTTTTTTTGTTTATAGACAACATATTCTTCTAGGTGTAAGTAAAAGTTTTTTAAGACTTGCTGTTCAGTCAAGTTTTTTTTTATTTATAGACAACATATTCTTCTAGGTGTAAGTAAAAGTTTTTTAAGACTTATTGTTCAGTCAAGTTTTTTTTATTTATAGACAACATATTCTTCTAGGTGTAAGTAAAAGTTTTTTTAAGACTTATTGTTCAGTCAAGTTTTCTTATTTATAGACAGCATATTCTTCTAGGTGTAAGTAAAAGTTTTTTTAAGACTTATTGTTCAGTCAAGTTTTTTTTTATTTATAGACAACATATTCTTCTAGGTGTAAGTAAAAGTTTTTTAAGACTTATTGTTCAGTCAAGTTTTTTTTTTATTTATAGACAGCATATTCTTCTAGGTGTAAGTAAAAGTTTTTTGAGACTTATTGTTCAGTCAAGTTTTTTTTTATTTATAGACAGCATATTCTTCTAGGTGTAAGTAAAAGTTTTTTTAAGACTTATTGTTCAGTCAAGTTTTTTTATTTATAGACAACATATTCTTCTAGGTGTAAGTAAAAGTTTTTTTAAGACTTGCTGTTCAGTCAAGTTTTTTTTTTATTTATAGACAACATATTCTTCTAGGTGTAAGTAAAAGTTTTTTAAGACTTATTGTTCAGTCAAGTTTTTTTATTTATAGACAGCATATTCTTCTAGGTGTAAGTAAAAGTTTTTTTAAGACTTATTGTTCAGTCAAGTTTTTTTTTATTTATAGACAACATATTCTTCTAGGTGTAAGTAAAAGTTTTTTTAAGACTTATTGTTCAGTCAAGTTTTTTTATTTATAGACAGCATATTCTTCTAGGTGTAAGTAAAAGTTTTTTTAAGACTTGCTGTTCAGTCAAGTTTTTTTTTATTTATAGACAGCATATTCTTCTAGGTGTAAGTATAATTTTTTTAAGATTGCTGTTCAGTCAAGTTTTTTTTTATTTATAGACAACATATTCTTCTTGGTGTAAGTAAAAGTTTTTTAAGACTTGCTATTCAGTCAAGTTTTTTTTTATTTATAGACAACATATTCTTCTAGGTGTAGTACAAGTTTTTTAAGACTTGCTGTTCAGTCAAGTTTTTTTTATTTATAGACAGAATATTCTTCTAGGTGTAGTACAAGTTTTTTAAGACTTGCTGTTCAGTCAAGTTTTTTTTTATTTATAGACAGGATATTCTTCTAGGTGTAAGTATAAGTTTTTTTAAGACTTGCTGTTCAGTCAAGTTTTTTTATTTATAGACAACATATTCTTTTAGGTGTAGTACAAGTTTTTTAAGACTTGCTGTTCAGTCAAGTTTTTTTTTATTTATAGACAGCATATTCTTCTAGGTGTAAGTAAAAGTTTTTTTAAGACTTATTGTTCAGTCAAGTTTTTTTATTTATAGACAACATATTCTTCAAGGTGTAAGCAAAGGTTTTTTAAGACTTATTGTTCAGTCAAGTTTTTTTTTATTTATAGACAACATATTCTTCTAGGTGTAAGTAAAAGTTTTTTTAAGACTTATTGTTCAGTCAAGTTTTTTTTATTTATAGACAACATATTCTTCTAGGTGTAAGTAAAAGTTTTTTTAAGACTTATTGTTCAGTCAAGTTTTCTTATTTATAGACAGCATATTCTTCTAGGTGTAAGTAAAAGTTTTTTTAAGACTTATTGTTCAGTCAAGTTTTTTTTTATTTATAGACAACATATTCTTCTAGGTGTAAGTAAAAGTTTTTTAAGACTTATTGTTCAGTCAAGTTTTTTTTATTTATAGACAGCATATTCTTCTAGGTGTAAGTAAAAGTTTTTTGAGACTTATTGTTCAGTCAAGTTTTTTTTTATTTATAGACAGCATATTCTTCTAGGTGTAAGTAAAAGTTTTTTTAAGACTTATTGTTCAGTCAAGTTTTTTTATTTATAGACAACATATTCTTCTAGGTGTAAGTAAAAGTTTTTTTAAGACTTGCCGTTCAGTCAAGTTTTTTTTTATTTATAGACAACATATTCTTCTAGGTGTAAGTAAAAGTTTTTTAAGACTTATTGTTCAGTCAAGTTTTTTTATTTATAGACAGCATATTCTTCTAGGTGTAAGTAAAAGTTTTTTTAAGACTTATTGTTCAGTCAAGTTTTTTTTTATTTATAGACAACATATTCTTCTAGGTGTAAGTAAAAGTTTTTTTAAGACTTATTGTTCAGTCAAGTTTTTTTATTTATAGACAGCATATTCTTCTAGGTGTAAGTAAAAGTTTTTTTAAGACTTGCTGTTCAGTCAAGTTTTTTTTTATTTATAGACAGCATATTCTTCTAGGTGTAAGTAAAAGTTTTTTTAAGACTTATTGTTCAGTCAAGTTTTTTTATTTATAGACAACATATTCTTCTAGGTGTAAGTAAAGTTTTTTTAAGACTTATTGTTCAGTCAAGTTTTTATTTATTTATAGACAACATATTCTTCTAGGTGTAAGTACAAGTTTTTTTAAGACTTATTGTTCAGTCAAGTTTTTTTATTTATAGACAACATATTCTTCTAGGTGTAAGTAAAAGTTTTTTTAAGACTTATTGTTCAGTCACGTTTTTTTTTATTTATAGACAACATATTCTTCTAGGTGTAAGTAAAAGTTTTTTAAGACTTATTGTTCAGTCAAGTTTTTTTATTTATAGACAACATATTCTTCTAGGTGTAAGTAAAAGTTTTTTAAGACTTGCTGTTCAGTCAAGTTTTTTTTATTTATAGACAACATATTCTTCTAGGTGTAAGTAAAAGTTTTTTAAGACTTATTGTTCAGTCAAGTTTTTTTATTTATAGACAGCATATTCTTCTAGGTGTAAGTAAAAGTTTTTTTAAGACTTATTGTTCAGTCAAGTTTTTTTATTTATAGACAACATATTCTTCTAGGTGTAAGTAAAAGTTTTTTAAGACTTATTGTTCAGTCAAGTTTTTTTTATTTATAGACAACATATTCTTCTAGGTGTAAGTAAAAGTTTTTTAAGACTTATTGTTCAGTCAAGTTTTTTTATTTATAGACAACATATTCTTCTAGGTGTAAGTAAAAGTTTTTTAAGACTTATTGTTCAGTCAAGTTTTTTTTTATTTATAGACAACATATTCTTCTAGGTGTAAGTAAAAGTTTTTTAAGACTTATTGTTCAGTCAAGTTTTTTTATTTATAGACAACATATTCTTCTAGGTGTAAGTAAAAGTTTTTTTAAGACTTATTGTTCAGTCAAGTTTTTTTATTTATAGACAACATATTCTTCTAGGTGTAAGTAAAAGTTTTTTAAGACTTATTGTTCAGTCAAGTTTTTTTTTATTTATAGACAACATATTCTTCTAGGTGTAAGTAAAAGTTTTTTAAGACTTGCTGTTCAGTCAAGTTTTTTTATTTATAGACAACATATTCTTCTAGGTGTAAGTAAAAGTTTTTTAAGACTTATTGTTCAGTCAAGTTTTTTTATTTATAGACAACATATTCTTCTAGGTGTAAGTAAAAGTTTTTTAAGACTTATTGTTCAGTCAAGTTTTTTTTTATTTATAGACAACATATTCTTCTAGGTGTAAGTAAAAGTTTTTTAAGACTTGCTGTTCAGTCAAGTTTTTTTTTATTTATAGACAACATATTCTTCTAGGTGTAAGTAAAAGTTTTTTTAAGACTTATTGTTCAGTCAAGTTTTTTTATTTATAGACAACATATTCTTCTAGGTGTAAGTAAAAGTTTTTTAAGACTTATTGTTCAGTCAAGTTTTTTTTTATTTATAGACAACATATTCTTCTAGGTGTAAGTAAAAGTTTTTTAAGACTTGCTGTTCAGTCAAGTTTTTTTATTTATAGACAACATATTCTTCTAGGTGTAAGTAAAAGTTTTTTAAGACTTATTGTTCAGTCAAGTTTTTTTTATTTATAGACAACATATTCTTCTAGGTGTAAGTAAAAGTTTTTTTAAGACTTATTGTTCAGTCAAGTTTTTTTATTTATAGACAACATATTCTTCTAGGTGTAAGTAAAAGTTTTTTTAAGACTTATTGTTCAGTCAAGTTTTTTTATTTATAGACAACATATTCTTCTAGGTGTAAGTAAAAGTTTTTAAGACTTATTGTTCAGTCAAGTTTTTTTTTTATTTATAGACAACATATTCTTCTAGGTGTAAGTAAAAGTTTTTTAAGACTTGCTGTTCAGTCAAGTTTTTTTATTTATAGACAACATATTCTTCTAGGTGTAAGTAAAAGTTTTTTAAGACTTATTGTTCAGTCAAGTTTTTTTATTTATAGACAACATATTCTTCTAGGTGTAAGTAAAAGTTTTTTAAGACTTATTGTTCAGTCAAGTTTTTTTTTATTTATAGACAACATATTCTTCTAGGTGTAAGTAAAAGTTTTTTAAGACTTGCTGTTCAGTCAAGTTTTTTTTTATTTATAGACAACATATTCTTCTAGGTGTAAGTAAAAGTTTTTTTAAGACTTATTGTTCAGTCAAGTTTTTTTATTTATAGACAACATATTCTTCTAGGTGTAAGTAAAAGTTTTTTAAGACTTATTGTTCAGTCAAGTTTTTTTTTATTTATAGACAACATATTCTTCTAGGTGTAAGTAAAAGTTTTTTTAAGACTTATTGTTCAGTCAAGTTTTTTTATTTATAGACAACATATTCTTCTAGGTGTAAGTAAAAGTTTTTTAAGACTTATTGTTCAGTCAAGTTTTTTTTTATTTATAGACAACATATTCTTCTAGGTGTAAGTAAAAGTTTTTTAAGACTTGCTGTTCAGTCAAGTTTTTTTATTTATAGACAACATATTCTTCTAGGTGTAAGTAAAAGTTTTTTAAGACTTATTGTTCAGTCAAGTTTTTTTATTTATAGACAACATATTCTTCTAGGTGTAAGTAAAAGTTTTTTTAAGACTTATTGTTCAGTCAAGTTTTTTTATTTATAGACAACATATTCTTCTAGGTGTAAGTAAAAGTTTTTTTAAGACTTATTGTTCAGTCAAGTTTTTTTATTTATAGACAACATATTCTTCTAGGTGTAAGTAAAAGTTTTTTAAGACTTATTGTTCAGTCAAGTTTTTTTTTATTTATAGACAACATATTCTTCTAGGTGTAAGTAAAAGTTTTTTAAGACTTGCTGTTCAGTCAAGTTTTTTTATTTATAGACAACATATTCTTCTAGGTGTAAGTAAAAGTTTTTTAAGACTTATTGTTCAGTCAAGTTTTTTTATTTATAGACAACATATTCTTCTAGGTGTAAGTAAAAGTGTTTTAAGACTTATTGTTCAGTCAAGTTTTTTTTTATTTATAGACAACATATTCCTCTAGGTGTAAGTAAAAGTTTTTTAAGACTTATTGTTCAGTCAAGTTTTTTTTTATTTATAGACAACATATTCTTCTAGGTGTAAGTAAAAGTTTTTTTAAGACTTATTGTTCAGTCAAGTTTTTTTATTTATAGACAACATATTCTTCTAGGTGTAAGTAAAAGTTTTTTAAGACTTATTGTTCAGTCAAGTTTTTTTTATTTATAGACAACATATTCTTCTAGGTGTAAGTAAAAGTTTTTTAAGACTTATTGTTCAGTCAAGTTTTTTTTTATTTATAGACAACATATTCTTCTAGGTGTAAGTAAAAGTTTTTTAAGACTTGCTGTTCAGTCAAGTTTTTTTTTATTTATAGACAACATATTCTTCTAGGTGTAAGTAAAAGTTTTTTAAGACTTATTGTTCAGTCAAGTTTTTTTTTATTTATAGACAACATATTCTTCTAGGTGTAAGTAAAAGTTTTTTAAGACTTATTGTTCAGTCAAATTTTTTATTTATAGACAACATATTCTTCTAGGTGTAAGTAAAAGTTTTTTAAGACTTATTGTTAAGTCAAGTTTTTTTATTTATAGACAACATATTCTTCTAGGTGTAAGTAAAAGTTTTTTAAGACTTATTGTTCAGTCAAGTTTTTTTTTATTTATAGACAACATATTCTTCTAGGTGTCAGTAAAGGTTTTTTAAGACTTGCTGTTCAGTAAAGTTTTTTTTTATTTATAGACAACATATTCTTCTAGGTGTAAGTAAAAGTTTTTTTAAGACTTATTGTTCAGTCAAGTTTTTTTATTTATAGACAACATATTCTTCTAGGTGTAAGTAAAAGTTTTTTTAAGACTTATTGTTCAGTCAAGTTTTTTTTATTTATAGACAACATATTCTTCTAGGTGTAAGTAAAAGTTTTTAAGACTTATTGTTCAGTCAAGTTTTTTTTATTTATAGACAACATATTCTTCTAGGTGTAAGTAAAAGTTTTTTAAGACTTGCTGTTCAGTCAAGTTTTTTTTTATTTATAGACAACATATTCTTCTAGGTGTAAGTAAAAGTTTTTTTAAGACTTATTGTTCAGTCAAGTTTTTTTTTATTTATAGACAACATATTCTTCTAGGTGTAAGTAAAAGTTTTTTAAGACTTGCTGTTCAGTCAAGTTTTTTTTTATTTATAGACAACATATTCTTCTAGGTGTAAGTAAAAGTTTTTTTAAGACTTATTGTTCAGTCAAGTTTTTTTGTTTATAGACAACATATTCTTCTAGGTGTAAGTAAAAGTTTTTTTAAGACTTATTGTTCAGTCAAGTTTTTTTATTTATAGACAACATATTCTTCTAGGTGTAAGTAAAAGTTTTTTAAGACTTATTGTTCAGTCAAGTTTTTTTTTATTTATAGACAACATATTCTTCTAGGTGTAAGTAAAAGTTTTTTAAGACTTGCTGTTCAGTCAAGTTTTTTTTTATTTATAGACAACATATTCTTCTAGGTGTAAGTAAAAGTTTTTTTAAGACTTATTGTTCAGTCAAGTTTTTTTATTTATAGACAACATATTCTTCTAGGTGTAAGTAAAAGTTTTTTTAAGACTTATTGTTCAGTCAAGTTTTTTTTATTTATAGACAACATATTCTTCAAGGTGTAAGTAAAGGTTTTTTAAGACTTGCTGTTCAGTCAAGTTGTTTTTATTTATAGACAACATATTCTTCTAGGTGTAAGTAAAAGTTTTTTAAGACTTATTGTTCAGTCAAGTTTTTTTTATTTATAGACAACATATTCTTCAAGGTGTAAGTAAAGGTTTTTTAAGACTTATTGTTCAGTCAAGTTTTTTTTATTTATAGACAACATATTCTTCAAGGTGTAAGTAAAGGTTTTTTAAGACTTATTGTTCAGTCAAGTTTTTTTTATTTATAGACAACATATTCTTCAAGGTGTAAGTAAAGGTTTTTTAAGACTTGCTGTTCAGTCAAGTTTTTTTTATTTATAGACAACATATTCTTCAAGGTGTAAGTAAAGGTTTTTTAAGACTTATTGTTCAGTCAAGTTTTTTTTATTTATAGACAACATATTCTTCAAGGTGTAAGTAAAGGTTTTTTAAGACTTGCTGTTCAGTCAAGTTTTTTTTATTTATAGACAACATATTCTTCTAGGTGTAAGTAAAAGTTTTTTAAGACTTGCTGTTCAGTCAAGTTTTTTTTATTTATAGACAACATATTCTTCAAGGTGTAAGTAAAGGTTTTTTAAGACTTGCTGTTCAGTCAAGTTTTTTTTATTTATAGACAACATATTCTTCAAGGTGTAAGTAAAGGTTTTTTAAGACTTGCTGTTCAGTCAAGTTTTTTTTATTTATAGACAACATATTCTTCAAGGTGTAAGTAAAGGTTTTTTAAGACTTATTGTTCAGTCAAGTTTTTTTTTATTTATAGACAACATATTCTTCAAGGTGTAAGTAAAGGTTTTTTAAGACTTGCTGTTCAGTCAAGTTTTTTTTATTTATAGACAACATATTCTTCAAGGTGTAAGTAAAGGTTTTTTAAGACTTATTGTTCAGTCAAGTTTTTTTTATTTATAGACAACATATTCTTCAAGGTGTAAGTAAAGGTTTTTTAAGACTTATTGTTCAGTCAAGTTTTTTTTTATTTATAGACAACATATTCTTCAAGGTGTAAGTAAAGGTTTTTTAAGACTTGCTGTTCAGTCAAGTTTTTTTTATTTATAGACAACATATTCTTCAAGGTGTAAGTAAAGGTTTTTTAAGACTTGCTGTTCAGTCAAGTTTTTTTTATTTATAGACAACATATTCTTCAAGGTGTAAGTAAAGGTTTTTTAAGACTTATTGTTCAGTCAAGTTTTTTTTATTTATAGACAACATATTCTTCAAGGTGTAAGTAAAGGTTTTTTAAGACTTGCTGTTCAGTCAAGTTTTTTTTTATTTATAGACAACATATTCTTCAAGGTGTAAGTAAAGGTTTTTAAGACTTATTGTTCAGTCAAGTTTTTTTTATTTATAGACAACATATTCTTCAAGGTGTAAGTAAAGGTTTTTTAAGACTTGCTGTTCAGTCAAGTTTTTTTTATTTATAGACAACATATTCTTCTAGGTGTAAGTAAAAGTTTTTTAAGACTTATTGTTCAGTCAAGTTTTTTTTTTTTTATAGACAGCATATTCTTCTAGGTGTAAGTAAAAGTTTTTTAAGACTTGCTGTTCAGTCAAGTTTTTTTTTATTTATAGACAACATATTCTTCTAGGTGTAAGTAAAAGTTTTTTAAGACTTATTGTTCAGTCAAGTTTTTTTTTATTTATAGACAACATATTCTTCTAGGTGTAAGTAAAAGTTTTTTAAGACTTATTGTTCAGTCAAATTTTTTATTTATAGACAACATATTCTTCTAGGTGTAAGTAAAAGTTTTTTAAGACTTATTGTTAAGTCAAGTTTTTTATTTATAGACAACATATTCTTCTAGGTGTAAGTAAAAGTTTTTAAGACTTATTGTTCAGTCAAGTTTTTATTTATTTATAGACAACATATTCTTCTAGGTGTCAGTAAAGGTTTTTTAAGTCTTGCTGTTCAGTAAAGTTTTTTTTTATTTATAGACAACATATTCTTCTAGGTGTAAGTAAAAGTTTTTTTAAGACTTATTGTTCAGTCAAGTTTTTTATTTATAGACAACATATTCTTCTAGGTGTAAGTAAAAGTTTTTTTAAGACTTATTGTTCAGTCAAGTTTTTTTATTTATAGACAACATATTCTTCTAGGTGTAAGTAAAAGTTTTTTAAGACTTATTGTTCAGTCAAGTTTTTTTTATTTATAGACAACATATTCTTCTAGGTGTAAGTACAAAGTTTTTTAAGACTTGCTGTTCAGTCAAGTTTTTTTTTATTTATAGACAACATATTCTTCTAGGTGTAAGTAAAAGTTTTTTAAGACTTATTGTTCAGTCAAGTTTTTTTTTATTTATAGACAACATATTCTTCTAGGTGTAAGTAAAAGTTTTTTAAGACTTGCTGTTCAGTCAAGTTTTTTTTTATTTATAGACAACATATTCTTCTAGGTGTAAGTAAAAGTTTTTTTAAGACTTATTGTTCAGTCAAGTTTTTTTGTTTATAGACAACATATTCTTCTAGGTGTAAGTAAAAGTTTTTTTAAGACTTATTGTTCAGTCAAGTTTTTTTATTTATAGACAACATATTCTTCTAGGTGTAAGTAAAAGTTTTTTAAGACTTATTGTTCAGTCAAGTTTTTTTTTATTTATAGACAACATATTCTTCTAGGTGTAAGTAAAAGTTTTTTAAGACTTGCTGTTCAGTCAAGTTTTTTTTTATTTATAGACAACATATTCTTCTAGGTGTAAGTAAAAGTTTTTTTAAGACTTATTGTTCAGTCAAGTTTTTTTATTTATAGACAACATATTCTTCTAGGTGTAAGTAAAAGTTTTTTTAAGACTTATTGTTCAGTCAAGTTTTTTTTATTTATAGACAACATATTCTTCAAGGTGTAAGTAAAGGTTTTTTAAGACTTGCTGTTCAGTCAAGTTGTTTTTATTTATAGACAACATATTCTTCTAGGTGTAAGTAAAAGTTTTTTAAGACTTATTGTTCAGTCAAGTTTTTTTTATTTATAGACAACATATTCTTCAAGGTGTAAGTAAAGGTTTTTTAAGACTTATTGTTCAGTCAAGTTTTTTTTATTTATAGACAACATATTCTTCAAGGTGTAAGTAAAGGTTTTTTAAGACTTATTGTTCAGTCAAGTTTTTTTTATTTATAGACAACATATTCTTCAAGGTGTAAGTAAAGGTTTTTTAAGACTTATTGTTCAGTCAAGTTTTTTTTATTTATAGACAACATATTCTTCAAGGTGTAAGTAAAGGTTTTTTAAGACTTATTGTTCAGTCAAGTTTTTTTTATTTATAGACAACATATTCTTCAAGGTGTAAGTAAAGGTTTTTTAAGACTTGCTGTTCAGTCAAGTTTTTTTTATTTATAGACAACATATTCTTCTAGGTGTAAGTAAAAGTTTTTTAAGACTTGCTGTTCAGTCAAGTTTTTTTTATTTATAGACAACATATTCTTCAAGGTGTAAGTAAAGGTTTTTTAAGACTTGCTGTTCAGTCAAGTTTTTTTTATTTATAGACAACATATTCTTCAAGGTGTAAGTAAAGGTTTTTTAAGACTTGCTGTTCAGTCAAGTTTTTTTTATTTATAGACAACATATTCTTCAAGGTGTAAGTAAAGGTTTTTTAAGACTTATTGTTCAGTCAAGTTTTTTTTATTTATAGACAACATATTCTTCAAGGTGTAAGTAAAGGTTTTTTAAGACTTGCTGTTCAGTCAAGTTTTTTTTATTTATAGACAACATATTCTTCAAGGTGTAAGTAAAGGTTTTTTAAGACTTATTGTTCAGTCAAGTTTTTTTTATTTATAGACAACATATTCTTCAAGGTGTAAGTAAAGGTTTTTTAAGACTTATTGTTCAGTCAAGTTTTTTTATTTATAGACAACATATTCTTCAAGGTGTAAGTAAAGGTTTTTTAAGACTTGCTGTTCAGTCAAGTTTTTTTTATTTATAGACAAAATATTCTTCAAGGTGTAAGTAAAGGTTTTTTAAGACTTGCTGTTCAGTCAAGTTTTTTTTATTTATAGACAACATATTCTTCAAGGTGTAAGTAAAGGTTTTTTAAGACTTATTGTTCAGTCAAGTTTTTTTTATTTATAGACAACATATTCTTCAAGGTGTAAGTAAAGGTTTTTTAAGACTTGCTGTTCAGTCAAGTTTTTTTTATTTATAGACAACATATTCTTCAAGGTGTAAGTAAAGGTTTTTTAAGACTTATTGTTCAGTCAAGTTTTTTTTATTTATAGACAACATATTCTTCAAGGTGTAAGTAAAGGTTTTTTAAGACTTGCTGTTCAGTCAAGTTTTTTTTATTTATAGACAACATATTCTTCAAGGTGTAAGTAAAGGTTTTTTAAGACTTATTGTTCAGTCAAGTTTTTTTTATTTATAGACAACATATTCTTCAAGGTGTAAGTAAAGGTTTTTTAAGACTTATTGTTCAGTCAAGTTTTTTTTATTTATAGACAACATATTCTTCAAGGTGTAAGTAAAGGTTTTTTAAGACTTGCTGTTCAGTCAAGTTTTTTTTATTTATAGACAACATATTCTTCAAGGTGTAAGTAAAGGTTTTTTAAGACTTGCTGTTCAGTCAAGTTTTTTTTATTTATAGACAACATATTCTTCTAGGTGTAAGTAAAAGTTTTTTAAGACTTGCTGTTCAGTCAAGTTTTTTTTATTTATAGACAACATATTCTTCAAGGTGTAAGTAAAGGTTTTTTAAGACTTGCTGTTCAGTCAAGTTTTTTTTATTTATAGACAACATATTCTTCAAGGTGTAAGTAAAGGTTTTTTAAGACTTGCTGTTCAGTCAAGTTTTTTTTATTTATAGACAACATATTCTTCAAGGTGTAAGTAAAGGTTTTTTAAGACTTATTGTTCAGTCAAGTTTTTTTTATTTATAGACAACATATTCTTCAAGGTGTAAGTAAAGGTTTTTTAAGACTTGCTGTTCAGTCAAGTTTTTTTTATTTATAGACAACATATTCTTCAAGGTGTAAGTAAAGGTTTTTTAAGACTTATTGTTCAGTCAAGTTTTTTTTATTTATAGACAACATATTCTTCAAGGTGTAAGTAAAGGTTTTTTAAGACTTATTGTTCAGTCAAGTTTTTTTTTATTTATAGACAACATATTCTTCAAGGTGTAAGTAAAGGTTTTTTAAGACTTGCTGTTCAGTCAAGTTTTTTTTATTTATAGACAACATATTCTTCAAGGTGTAAGTAAAGGTTTTTTAAGACTTGCTGTTCAGTCAAGTTTTTTTTATTTATAGACAACATATTCTTCAAGGTGTAAGTAAAGGTTTTTTAAGACTTATTGTTCAGTCAAGTTTTTTTTATTTATAGACAACATATTCTTCAAGGTGTAAGTAAAGGTTTTTTAAGACTTGCTGTTCAGTCAAGTTTTTTTTATTTATAGACAACATATTCTTCAAGGTGTAAGTAAAGGTTTTTTAAGACTTATTGTTCAGTCAAGTTTTTTTTATTTATAGACAACATATTCTTCAAGGTGTAAGTAAAGGTTTTTTAAGACTTGCTGTTCAGTCAAGTTTTTTTTATTTATAGACAACATATTCTTCTAGGTGTAAGTAAAAGTTTTTTAAGACTTATTGTTCAGTCAAGTTTTTTTTTTATTTATAGACAGCATATTCTTCTAGGTGTAAGTAAAAGTTTTTTAAGACTTGCTGTTCAGTCAAGTTTTTTTTTATTTATAGACAACATATTCTTCTAGGTGTAAGTAAAAGTTTTTTAAGACTTATTGTTCAGTCAAGTTTTTTTTTATTTATAGACAACATATTCTTCTAGGTGTAAGTAAAAGTTTTTTAAGACTTATTGTTCAGTCAAATTTTTTATTTATAGACAACATATTCTTCTAGGTGTAAGTAAAAGTTTTTTAAGACTTATTTTTAAGTCAAGTTTTTTTATTTATAGACAACATATTCTTCTAGGTGTAAGTAAAAGTTTTTTAAGACTTATTGTTCAGTCAAGTTTTTATTTATTTATAGACAACATATTCTTCTAGGTGTCAGTAAAGGTTTTTTAAGTCTTGCTGTTCAGTAAAGTTTTTTTTTATTTATAGACAACATATTCTTCTAGGTGTAAGTAAAAGTTTTTTTAAGACTTATTGTTCAGTCAAGTTTTTTTATTTATAGACAACATATTCTTCTAGGTGTAAGTAAAAGTTTTTTTAAGACTTATTGTTCAGTCAAGTTTTTTTATTTATAGACAACATATTCTTCTAGGTGTAAGTAAAAGTTTTTTAAGACTTATTGTTCAGTCAAGTTTTTTTTATTTATAGACAACATATTCTTCTAGGTGTAAGTAAAAGTTTTTTAAGACTTGCTGTTCAGTCAAGTTTTTTTTTATTTATAGACAACATATTCTTCTAGGTGTAAGTAAAAGTTTTTTTAAGACTTATTGTTCAGTCAAGTTTTTTTTTATTTATAGACAACATATTCTTCTAGGTGTAAGTAAAAGTTTTTTAAGACTTGCTGTTCAGTCAAGTTTTTTTTTATTTATAGACAACATATTCTTCTAGGTGTAAGTAAAAGTTTTTTTAAGACTTATTGTTCAGTCAAGTTTTTTTGTTTATAGACAACATATTCTTCTAGGTGTAAGTAAAAGTTTTTTTAAGACTTATTGTTCAGTCAAGTTTTTTTATTTATAGACAACATATTCTTCTAGGTGTAAGTAAAAGTTTTTTAAGACTTATTGTTCAGTCAAGTTTTTTTTTATTTATAGACAACATATTCTTCTAGGTGTAAGTAAAAGTTTTTTAAGACTTGCTGTTCAGTCAAGTTTTTTTTTATTTATAGACAACATATTCTTCTAGGTGTAAGTAAAAGTTTTTTTAAGACTTATTGTTCAGTCAAGTTTTTTTATTTATAGACAACATATTCTTCTAGGTGTAAGTAAAAGTTTTTTTAAGACTTATTGTTCAGTCAAGTTTTTTTTATTTATAGACAACATATTCTTCAAGGTGTAAGTAAAGGTTTTTTAAGACTTGCTGTTCAGTCAAGTTGTTTTTATTTATAGACAACATATTCTTCTAGGTGTAAGTAAAAGTTTTTTAAGACTTATTGTTCAGTCAAGTTTTTTTTATTTATAGACAACATATTCTTCAAGGTGTAAGTAAAGGTTTTTTAAGACTTATTGTTCAGTCAAGTTTTTTTTATTTATAGACAACATATTCTTCAAGGTGTAAGTAAAGGTTTTTTAAGACTTATTGTTCAGTCAAGTTTTTTTTATTTATAGACAACATATTCTTCAAGGTGTAAGTAAAGGTTTTTTAAGACTTATTGTTCAGTCAAGTTTTTTTTATTTATAGACAACATATTCTTCAAGGTGTAAGTAAAGGTTTTTTAAGACTTATTGTTCAGTCAAGTTTTTTTTATTTATAGACAACATATTCTTCAAGGTGTAAGTAAAGGTTTTTTAAGACTTGCTGTTCAGTCAAGTTTTTTTTATTTATAGACAACATATTCTTCTAGGTGTAAGTAAAAGTTTTTTAAGACTTGCTGTTCAGTCAAGTTTTTTTTATTTATAGACAACATATTCTTCAAGGTGTAAGTAAAGGTTTTTTAAGACTTGCTGTTCAGTCAAGTTTTTTTTATTTATAGACAACATATTCTTCAAGGTGTAAGTAAAGGTTTTTTAAGACTTGCTGTTCAGTCAAGTTTTTTTTATTTATAGACAACATATTCTTCAAGGTGTAAGTAAAGGTTTTTTAAGACTTATTGTTCAGTCAAGTTTTTTTTATTTATAGACAACATATTCTTCAAGGTGTAAGTAAAGGTTTTTTAAGACTTGCTGTTCAGTCAAGTTTTTTTTATTTATAGACAACATATTCTTCAAGGTGTAAGTAAAGGTTTTTTAAGACTTATTGTTCAGTCAAGTTTTTTTTATTTATAGACAACATATTCTTCAAGGTGTAAGTAAAGGTTTTTTAAGACTTATTGTTCAGTCAAGTTTTTTTATTTATAGACAACATATTCTTCAAGGTGTAAGTAAAGGTTTTTTAAGACTTGCTGTTCAGTCAAGTTTTTTTTATTTATAGACAAAATATTCTTCAAGGTGTAAGTAAAGGTTTTTTAAGACTTGCTGTTCAGTCAAGTTTTTTTTATTTATAGACAACATATTCTTCAAGGTGTAAGTAAAGGTTTTTTAAGACTTATTGTTCAGTCAAGTTTTTTTTATTTATAGACAACATATTCTTCAAGGTGTAAGTAAAGGTTTTTTAAGACTTGCTGTTCAGTCAAGTTTTTTTTATTTATAGACAACATATTCTTCAAGGTGTAAGTAAAGGTTTTTTAAGACTTATTGTTCAGTCAAGTTTTTTTTATTTATAGACAACATATTCTTCAAGGTGTAAGTAAAGGTTTTTTAAGACTTGCTGTTCAGTCAAGTTTTTTTTATTTATAGACAACATATTCTTCAAGGTGTAAGTAAAGGTTTTTTAAGACTTATTGTTCAGTCAAGTTTTTTTTATTTATAGACAACATATTCTTCAAGGTGTAAGTAAAGGTTTTTTAAGACTTATTGTTCAGTCAAGTTTTTTTTATTTATAGACAACATATTCTTCAAGGTGTAAGTAAAGGTTTTTTAAGACTTGCTGTTCAGTCAAGTTTTTTTTATTTATAGACAACATATTCTTCAAGGTGTAAGTAAAGGTTTTTTAAGACTTGCTGTTCAGTCAAGTTTTTTTTATTTATAGACAACATATTCTTCAAGGTGTAAGTAAAGGTTTTTTAAGACTTATTGTTCAGTCAAGTTTTTTTTATTTATAGACAACATATTCTTCAAGGTGTAAGTAAAGGTTTTTTAAGACTTATTGTTCAGTCAAGTTTTTTTTATTTATAGACAACATATTCTTCAAGGTGTAAGTAAAGGTTTTTTAAGACTTATTGTTCAGTCAAGTTTTTTTTATTTATAGACAACATATTCTTCAAGGTGTAAGTAAAGGTTTTTTAAGACTTGCTGTTCAGCCAAGTTTTTTTTATTTATAGACAACATATTCTTCAAGGTGTAAGTAAAGGTTTGTTAAGACTTGCTGTTCAGTCAAGTTTTTTTTATTTATAGACAACATATTCTTCAAGGTGTAAGTAAAGGTTTTTTAAGACTTATTGTTCAGTCAAGTTTTTTTTATTTATAGACAACATATTCTTCAAGGTGTAAGTAAAGGTTTTTTAAGACTTGCTGTTCAGTCAAGTTTTTTTTATTTATAGACAACATATTCTTCAAGGTGTAAGTAAAGGTTTTTTAAGACTTGCTGTTCAGTCAAGTTTTTTTTATTTATAGACAACATATTCTTCAAGGTGTAAGTAAAGGTTTTTTAAGACTTATTGTTCAGTCAAGTTTTTTTTATTTATAGACAACATATTCTTCAAGGTGTAAGTAAAGGTTTTTTAAGACTTGCTGTTCAGTCAAGTTTTTTTTATTTATAGACAACATATTCTTCAAGGTGTAAGTAAAGGTTTGTTAAGACTTGCTGTTCAGTCAAGTTTTTTTTATTTATAGACAACATATTATTCAAGGTGTAAGTAAAGGTTTTTTAAGACTTATTGTTCAGTCAAGTTTTTTTTATTTATAGACAACATATTCTTCAAGGTGTAAGTAAAGGTTTTTTAAGACTTATTGTTCAGTCAAGTTTTTTTTATTTATAGACAACATATTCTTCAAGGTGTAAGTAAAGGTTTTTTAAGACTTATTGTTCAGTCAAGTTTTTTTTATTTATAGACAACATATTCTTCAAGGTGTAAGTAAAGGTTTTTTAAGACTTATTGTTCAGTCAAGTTTTTTTTATTTATAGACAACATATTCTTCAAGGTGTAAGTAAAGGTTTTTTAAGACTTGCTGTTCAGTCAAGTTTTTTTTATTTATAGACAACATATTCTTCAAGGTGTAAGTAAAGGTTTGTTAAGACTTGCTGTTCAGTCAAGTTTTTTTTATTTATAGACAACATATTCTTCAAGGTGTAAGTAAAGGTTTTTTAAGACTTATTGTTCAGTCAAGTTTTTTTTATTTATAGACATCATATTCTTCAAGGTGTAAGTAAAGGTTTTTTAAGACTTGCTGTTCAGTCAAGTTGTTTTTATTTATAGACAACATATTCTTCAAGGTGTAAGTAAAGGTTTTTTAAGACTTGCTGTTCAGTCAAGTTTTTTTTATTTATAGACAACATATTCTTCAAGGTGTAAGTAAAGGTTTTTTAAGACTTATTGTTCAGTCAAGTTTTTTTTATTTATAGACAACATATTCTTCAAGGTGTAAGTAAAGGTTTTTTAAGACTTGCTGTTCAGTCAAGTTTTTTTTATTTATAGACAACATATTCTTCAAGGTGTAAGTAAAGGTTTGTTAAGACTTGCTGTTCAGTCAAGTTTTTTTTATTTATAGACAACATATTATTCAAGGTGTAAGTAAAGGTTTTTTAAGACTTATTGTTCAGTCAAGTTTTTTTTATTTATAGACAACATATTCTTCAAGGTGTAAGTAAAGGTTTTTTAAGACTTGCTGTTCAGTCAAGTTTTTTTTATTTATAGACAACATATTCTTCAAGGTGTAAGTAAAGGTTTTTTAAGACTTATTGTTCAGTCAAGTTTTTTTTATTTATAGACAACATATTCTTCAAGGTGTAAGTAAAGGTTTTTTAAGACTTATTGTTCAGTCAAGTTTTTTTTATTTATAGACAACATATTCTTCAAGGTATAAGTAAAGGTTTTTTAAGACTTGCTGTTCAGTCAAGTTTTTTTTATTTATAGACAACATATTCTTCAAGGTGTAAGTAAAGGTTTTTTAAGACTTGCTGTTCAGTCAAGTTTTTTTTATTTATAGACAACATATTCTTCAAGGTGTAAGTAAAGGTTTTTTAAGACTTATTGTTCAGTCAAGTTTTTTTTATTTATAGACAACATATTCTTCAAGGTGTAAGTAAAGGTTTTTTAAGACTTGCTGTTCAGTCAAGTTTTTTTTATTTATAGACAACATATTCTTCAAGGTGTAAGTAAAGGTTTTTTAAGACTTATTGTTCAGTCAAGTTTTTTTTATTTATAGACAACATATTCTTCAAGGTGTAAGTAAAGGTTTTTTAAGACTTGCTGTTCAGTCAAGTTTTTTTTATTTATAGACAACATATTCTTCAAGGTGTAAGTAAAGGTTTTTTAAGACTTATTGTTCAGTCAAGTTTTTTTTATTTATAGACAACATATTCTTCAAGGTGTAAGTAAAGGTTTTTTAAGACTTATTGTTCAGTCAAGTTTTTTTTATTTATAGACAACATATTCTTCAAGGTGTAAGTAAAGGTTTTTTAAGACTTGCTGTTCAGTCAATTTTTTTTTATTTATAGACAACATATTCTTCAAGGTGTAAGTAAAGGTTTTTTAAGACTTGCTGTTCAGTCAAGTTTTTTTTATTTATAGACAACATATTCTTCAAGGTGTAAGTAAAGGTTTTTTAAGACTTATTGTTCAGTCAAGTTTTTTTTATTTATAGACAACATATTCTTCAAGGTGTAAGTAAAGGTTTTTTAAGACTTATTGTTCAGTCAAGTTTTTTTTATTTATAGACAACATATTCTTCAAGGTGTAAGTAAAGGTTTTTTAAGACTTGCTGTTCAGTCAAGTTTTTTTTATTTATAGACAACATATTCTTCAAGGTGTAAGTAAAGGTTTGTTAAGACTTGCTGTTCAGTCAAGTTTTTTTTATTTATAGACAACATATTCTTCAAGGTGTAAGTAAAGGTTTTTTAAGACTTGCTGTTCAGTCAAGTTTTTTTTATTTATAGACAACATATTCTTCAAGGTGTAAGTAAAGGTTTGTTAAGACTTATTGTTCAGTCAAGTTTTTTTTATTTATAGACAACATATTCTTCAAGGTGTAAGTAAAGGTTTTTTAAGACTTGCTTTTCAGTCAAGTTTTTTTTATTTATAGACAACATATTCTTCAAGGTGTAAGTAAAGGTTTTTTAAGACTTGCTGTTCAGTCAAGTTTTTTTTATTTATAGACAACATATTCTTCAAGGTGTAAGTAAAGGTTTTTTAAGACTTATTGTTCAGTCAAGTTTTTTTTATTTATAGACAACATATTCTTCTAGGTGTAAGTAAAAGTTTTTTAAGACTTATTGTTCAGTCAAGTTTTTTTTTATTTATAGACAACATATTCTTCAAGGTGTAAGTAAAGGTTTTTTAAGACTTTCTGTTCAGTCAAGTTTTTTTATTTATAGACAACATATTCTTCTAGGTGTAAGTAAAAGTTTTTTAAGACTTATTGTTCAGTCAAGTTTTTTTTATTTATAGACAACATATTCTTCTAGGTGTAAGTAAAGGTTTTTTAAGACTTTCTGTTCAGTCAAGTTTTTTTTATTTATAGACAACATATTCTTCAAGGTGTAAGTAAAGGTTTGTTAAGACTTGCTGTTCAGTCAAGTTTTTTTTATTTATAGACAACATATTCTTCAAGGTGTAAGTAAAGGTTTTTTAAGACTTATTGTTCAGTCAAGTTTTTTTTATTTATAGACAACATATTCTTCAAGGTGTAAGTAAAGGTTTTTTAAGACTTATTGTTCAGTCAAGTTTTTTTTTATTTATAGACAACATATTCTTCAAGGTGTAAGTAAAGGTTTTTTAAGACTTTCTGTTCAGTCAAGTTTTTTTTATTTATAGACAACATATTCTTCAAGGTGTAAGTAAAGGTTTTTTAAGACTTGCTGTTCAGTCAAGTTTTTTTTATTTATAGACAACATATTCTTCAAGGTGTAAGTAAAGGTTTTTTAAGACTTATTGTTCAGTCAAGTTTTTTTTATTTATAGACAACATATTCTTCAAGGTGTAAGTAAAGGTTTTTTAAGACTTATTGTTCAGTCAAGTTTTTTTTATTTATAGACAACATATTCTTCAAGGTGTAAGTAAAGGTTTTTTAAGACTTGCTGTTCAGTCAAGTTTTTTTTATTTATAGACAACATATTCTTCAAGGTGTAAGTAAAGGTTTTTTAAGACTTGCTTTTCAGTCAAGTTTTTTTTATTTATAGACAACATATTCTTCAAGGTGTAAGTAAAGGTTTTTTAAGACTTATTGTTCAGTCAAGTTTTTTTTATTTATAGACAACATATTCTTCAAGGTGTAAGTAAAGGTTTTTTAAGACTTATTGTTCAGTCAAGTTTTTTTTATTTATAGACAACATATTCTTCAAGGTGTAAGTAAAGGTTTTTTAAGACTTTCTGTTCAGTCAAGTTTTTTTTATTTATAGACAACATATTCTTCAAGGTGTAAGTAAAGGTTTTTTAAGACTTGCTGTTCAGTCAAGTTTTTTTTATTTATAGACAACATATTCTTCAAGGTGTAAGTAAAGGTTTTTTAAGACTTATTGTTCAGTCAAGTTTTTTTTATTTATAGACAACATATTCTTCAAGGTGTAAGTAAAGGTTTTTTAAGACTTATTGTTCAGTCAAGTTTTTTTTATTTATAGACAACATATTCTTCAAGGTGTAAGTAAAGGTTTTTTAAGACTTGCTGTTCAGTCAAGTTTTTTTTATTTATAGACAACATATTCTTCAAGGTGTAAGTAAAGGTTTGTATAGACTTGCTGTTCAGTCAAGTTTTTTTTATTTATAGACAACATATTCTTCAAGGTGTAAGTAAAGGTTTTTTAAGACTTGCTGTTCAGTCAAGTTTTTTTTATTTATAGACAACATATTCTTCAAGGTGTAAGTAAAGGTTTTTTAAGACTTGCTGTTCAGTCAAGTTTTTTTTATTTATAGACAACATATTCTTCAAGGTGTAAGTAAAGGTTTGTTAAGACTTGCTGTTCAGTCAAGTTTTTTTTATTTATAGACAACATATTCTTCAAGGTGTAAGTAAAGGTTTTTTAAGACTTATTGTTCAGTCAAGTTTTTTTTATTTATAGACAACATATTCTTCAAGGTGTAAGTAAAGGTTTTTTAAGACTTGCTGTTCAGTCAAGTTTTTTTTATTTATAGACAACATATTCTTCAAGGTGTAAGTAAAGGTTTGTTAAGACTTGCTGTTCAGTCAAGTTTTTTTTATTTATAGACAACATATTCTTCAAGGTGTAAGTAAAGGTTTTTTAAGACTTGCTGTTCAGTCAAGTTTTTTTTATTTATAGACAACATATTCTTCAAGGTGTAAGTAAAGGTTTTTTAAGACTTGCTTTTCAGTCAAGTTTTTTTTATTTATAGACAACATATTCTTCAAGGTGTAAGTAAAGGTTTTTTAAGACTTGCTGTTCAGTCAAGTTTTTTTTATTTATAGACAACATATTCTTCAAGGTGTAAGTAAAGGTTTTTTAAGACTTATTGTTCAGTCAAGTTTTTTTTATTTATAGACAACATATTCTTCTAGGTGTAAGTAAAAGTTTTTTAAGACTTATTGTTCAGTCAAGTTTTTTTTATTTATAGACAACATATTCTTCTAGGTGTAAGTAAAGGTTTTTTAAGACTTTCTGTTCAGTCAAGTTTTTTTATTTATAGACAACATATTCTTCTAGGTGTAAGTAAAAGTTTTTTAAGACTTATTGTTCAGTCAAGTTTTTTTTATTTATAGACAACATATTCTTCTAGGTGTAAGTAAAGGTTTTTTAAGACTTTCTGTTCAGTCAAGTTTTTTTATTTATAGACAACATATTCTTCTAGGTGTAAGTAAAAGTTTTTTAAGACTTGCTGTTCAGTCAAGTTTTTTTTATTTATAGACAACATATTCTTCTAGGTGTAAGTAAAAGTTTTTTAAGACTTATTGTTCAGTCAAGTTTTTTTTATTTATAGACAACATATTCTTCTAGGTGTAAGTAAAGGTTTTTTAAGACTTTCTGTTCAGTCAAGTTTTTTTATTTATAGACAACATATTCTTCTAGGTGTAAGTAAAAGTTTTGTTAACACTTGCTTTTCAGTCAAGTTTTTTTTTATTTATAGAAATCATATTCTTCTAGGTGTAAGTATAAGTTTTGTTAACACTTGCTGTTCAGTCAAGTTTTTTTTTTATTTATAGACAACATATTCTTCTAGGTTTAAGTAAAAGTTTTTTAAGACTTATTGTTCAGTCAAGTTTTTTTTTTTAATTATAGACAGCATATTCTTCTAGGTGTAAGTAAAAGTTTTTTTAAGACTTGCTGTTCAGTCAAGTTTTTTTTTATTTATAGACAACATATTCTTCTAGGTGTAAGTAAAAGTTTTTTAAGACTTGCTGTTCTGTCAAATTTTTTTTTATTTCTAGACATCATATTGTTCTATGTGTAAGTAAAAGTTTTTTAAGACTTGCTGTTCAGTCAAGTTTTTTTTTATTTATAGACATCATATTCTTCTAGGTGTAAGTAAAAGTTTTTTAAGACTTATTGTTCAGTCAAGTTTTTTTTTATTTATAGACAACATATTCTTCTAGGTGTAAGTACAAGTTTTTTAACACTTGCTTTTCAGTCAAGTTTTTTTTTATTTATAGACATCATATTCTTCTAGGTGTAATTAAAAGTTTTTTAAGACTTGCTGTTCTGTCAAATTTTTTTTTATTTATAGACATCATATTCTTCTATGTGTAAGTAAAAGTTTTTTAAGACTTGCTGTTCAGTCAAGTTTTTTTTATTTATAGACAACATATTCTTCTAGGTGTAAGTAAAAGTTTTTTAAGACTTGCTGTTCAGTCAAGTTTTTTTTATTTATAGACAACATATTCTTCTATGTGTAAGTAAAAGTTTTTTAAGACTTGCTGTTCAGTCAAGTTTTTTTATTTATAGACAACATATTCTTCTATGTGTAAGTAAAAGTTTTTTAAGACTTGCTGTTCAGTCAAGTTTTTTTATTTATAGACAACATATTCTTCTAGGTGTAAGTAAAAGTTTTTTAAGACTTGCTGTTCAGTCAAGTTTTTTTATTTATAGACAACATATTCTTCTAGGTGTAAGTATAAGTTTTTTAAGACTTGCTGTTCAGTCAAGTTTTTTTATTTATAGACAACATATTCTTCTAGGTGTAAGTAAAAGTTTTTTTAAGACTTGCTGTTCTGTCAAGTTTTTTTATTTATAGACAACATATTCTTCTATGTGTAAGTAAAAGTTTTTTAAGACTTGCTGTTCTGTCAAGTTTTTTTATTTATAGACAACATATTCTTCTAGGTGTAAGTAAAAGTTTTTTAAGACTTGCTGTTCAGTCAAGTTTTTTTATTTATAGACAACATATTCTTCTAGGTGTAAGTAAAAGTTTTTTTAAGACTTGCTGTTCTGTCAAGTTTTTTTTATTTATAGACATCATATTCTTCTATGTGTAAGTAAAAGTTTTTTAAGACTTGCTGTTCAGTCAAGTTTTTTTTATTTATAGACATCATATTCTTCTAGGTGTAAGTACAAGTTTTTTAACACTTGCTTTTCAGTCAAGTTTTTTTTTATTTATAGACATCATATTCTTCTAGGTGTAAGTAAAAGTTTTTTAAGACTTGCTGTTCTGTCAAATTTTTTTTTATTTATAGACATCATATTCTTCTATGTGTAAGTAAAAGTTTTTTAAGACTTGCTGTTCAGTCAAGTTTTTTTTATTTATAGACAACATATTCTTCTAGGTGTAAGTAAAAGTTTTTTAAGACTTGCTGTTCAGTCAAGTTTTTTTTATTTATAGACAACATATTCTTCTATGTGTAAGTAAAAGTTTTTTAAGACTTGCTGTTCAGTCAAGTTTTTTTATTTATAGACAACATATTCTTCTATGTGTAAGTAAAAGTTTTTTAAGACTTGCTGTTCAGTCAAGTTTTTTTATTTATAGACAACATATTCTTCTATGTGTAAGTAAAAGTTTTTTAAGACTTGCTGTTCAGTCAAGTTTTTTTATTTATAGACAACATATTCTTCTAGGTGTAAGTAAAAGTTTTTTAAGACTTGCTGTTCAGTCAAGTTTTTTTATTTATAGACAACATATTCTTCTAGGTGTAAGTAAAAGTTTTTTAAGACTTGCTGTTCAGTCAAGTTTTTTTATTTATAGACAACATATTCTTCTATGTGTAAGTAAAGGTTTGTTAAGACTTGCTGTTCAGTCAAGTTTTTTTATTTATAGACAACATATTCTTCTAGGTGTAAGTATAAGTTTTTTAAGACTTGCTGTTCAGTCAAGTTTTTTTATTTATAGACAACATATTCTTCTAGGTGTAAGTAAAAGTTTTTTTAAGACTTGCTGTTCTGTCAAGTTTTTTTATTTATAGACAACATATTCTTCTATGTGTAAGTAAAAGTTTTTTAAGACTTGCTGTTCAGTCAAGTTTTTTTATTTATAGACAACATATTCTTCTAGGTGTAAGTAAAAGTTTTTTAAGACTTGCTGTTCAGTCAAGTTTTTTTTATTTATAGACATCATATTCTTCTATGTGTAAGTAAAAGTTTTTTAAGACTTGCTGTTCAGTCAAGTTTTTTTTTATTTATAGACATCATATTCTTCTATGTGTAAGTAAAAGTTTTTTAAGACTTGCTGTTCAGTCAAGTTTTTTTTATTTATAGACATCATATTCTTCTATGTGTAAGTAAAAGTTTTTTAAGACTTGCTGTTCAGTCAAGTTTTTTTTATTTATAGACATCATATTCTTCTATGTGTAAGTAAAAGTTTTTTAAGACTTGCTGTTCTGTCAAGTTTTTTTATTTATAGACATCATATTCTTCTATGTGTAAGTAAAAGTTTTTTAAGACTTGCTGTTCAGTCAAGTTTTTTTTATTTATAGACATCATATTCTTCTATGTGTAAGTAAAAGTTTTTTAAGACTTGCTGTTCAGTCAAGTTTTTTTTATTTATAGACAACATATTCTTCTAGGTGTAAGTAAAAGTTTTTTAAGACTTGCTGTTCAGTCAAGTTTTTTTTATTTATAGACATCATATTCTTCTATGTGTAAGTAAACGTTTTTTAAGACTTGCTGTTCAGTCAAGTTTTTTTTATTTATAGACAACATATTCTTCTAGGTGTAAGTATAAGTTTTTTAAGACTTGCTGTTCAGTCAAGTTTTTTTATTTATAGACAACATATTCTTCTAGGTGTAAGTAAAAGTTTTTTTAAGACTTGCTGTTCTGTCAAGTTTTTTTATTTATAGACAACATATTCTTCTATGTGTAAGTAAAAGTTTTTTAAGACTTGCTGTTCTGTCAAGTTTTTTTATTTATAGACAACATATTCTTCTAGGTGTAAGTAAAAGTTTTTTAAGACTTGCTGTTCAGTCAAGTTTTTTTATTTATAGACAACATATTCTTCTAGGTGTAAGTAAAAGTTTTTTTAAGACTTGCTGTTCTGTCAAGTTTTTTTTATTTATAGACATCATATTCTTCTATGTGTAAGTAAAAGTTTTTTAAGACTTGCTGTTCAGTCAAGTTTTTTTTATTTATAGACATCATATTCTTCTAGGTGTAAGTACAAGTTTTTTAACACTTGCTTTTCAGTCAAGTTTTTTTTTATTTATAGACATCATATTCTTCTAGGTGTAAGTAAAAGTTTTTTAAGACTTGCTGTTCTGTCAAATTTTTTTTTATTTATAGACATCATATTCTTCTATGTGTAAGTAAAAGTTTTTTAAGACTTGCTGTTCAGTCAAGTTTTTTTTATTTATAGACAACATATTCTTCTAGGTGTAAGTAAAAGTTTTTTAAGACTTGCTGTTCAGTCAAGTTTTTTTTATTTATAGACAACATATTCTTCTATGTGTAAGTAAAAGTTTTTTAAGACTTGCTGTTCAGTCAAGTTTTTTTATTTATAGACAACATATTCTTCTATGTGTAAGTAAAAGTTTTTTAAGACTTGCTGTTCAGTCAAGTTTTTTTATTTATAGACAACATATTCTTCTATGTGTAAGTAAAAGTTTTTTAAGACTTGCTGTTCAGTCAAGTTTTTTTATTTATAGACAACATATTCTTCTAGGTGTAAGTAAAAGTTTTTTAAGACTTGCTGTTCAGTCAAGTTTTTTTATTTATAGACAACATATTCTTCTAGGTGTAAGTAAAAGTTTTTTAAGACTTGCTGTTCAGTCAAGTTTTTTTATTTATAGACAACATATTCTTCTAGGTGTAAGTAAAAGTTTTTTAAGACTTGCTGTTCAGTCAAGTTTTTTTATTTATAGACAACATATTCTTCTAGGTGTAAGTATAAGTTTTTTAAGACTTGCTGTTCAGTCAAGTTTTTTTATTTATAGACAACATATTCTTCTAGGTGTAAGTAAAAGTTTTTTTAAGACTTGCTGTTCTGTCAAGTTTTTTTATTTATAGACAACATATTCTTCTATGTGTAAGTAAAAGTTTTTTAAGACTTGCTGTTCAGTCAAGTTTTTTTATTTATAGACAACATATTCTTCTAGGTGTAAGTAAAAGTTTTTTAAGACTTGCTGTTCAGTCAAGTTTTTTTTATTTATAGACATCATATTCTTCTATGTGTAAGTAAAAGTTTTTTAAGACTTGCTGTTCAGTCAAGTTTTTTTTATTTATAGACATCATATTCTTCTATGTGTAAGTAAAAGTTTTTTAAGACTTGCTGTTCAGTCAAGTTTTTTTTATTTATAGACATCATATTCTTCTATGTGTAAGTAAAAGTTTTTTAAGACTTGCTGTTCAGTCAAGTTTTTTTTATTTATAGACATCATATTCTTCTATGTGTAAGTAAAAGTTTTTTAAGACTTGCTGTTCTGTCAAGTTTTTTTATTTATAGACATCATATTCTTCTATGTGTAAGTAAAAGTTTTTTAAGACTTGCTGTTCAGTCAAGTTTTTTTTATTTATAGACATCATATTCTTCTATGTGTAAGTAAAAGTTTTTTAAGACTTGCTGTTCAGTCAAGTTTTTTTTATTTATAGACAACATATTCTTCTAGGTGTAAGTAAAAGTTTTTTAAGACTTGCTGTTCAGTCAAGTTTTTTTTATTTATAGACATCATATTCTTCTATGTGTAAGTAAACGTTTTTTAAGACTTGCTGTTCAGTCAAGTTTTTTTTATTTATAGACAACATATTCTTCTAGGTGTAAGTAAAAGTTTTTTAAGACTTGCTGTTCAGTCAAGTTTTTTTTTTATTTATAGACAACATATTCTTCTATGTGTAAGTAAAAGTTTTTTAAGACTTGCTGTTCAGTCAAGTTTTTTTTATTTATAGACATCATATTCTTCTATGTGTAAGTAAAAGTTTTTTAAGACTTGCTGTTCAGTCAAGTTTTTTTTATTTATAGACATCATATTCTTCTAGGTGTAAGTAAAAGTTTTTTAAGACTTGCTGTTCAGTCAAGTTTTTTTTATTTATAGACATCATATTCTTCTAGGTGTAAGTAAAAGTTTTTTAAGACTTATTGTTCAGTCAAGTTTTTTTTTTATTTATAGACAACATATTCTTCTAGGTGTAAGTATAATTTTTTAACACATGCTTTTCAGTCAAGTTTTTTTTTATTTATAGACATCATATTCTTCTAGGTGTAAGTAAAAGTTTTTTAAGACTTGCTGTTCAGTCAAGTTTTTTTTATTTATAGACAACATATTCTTCTAGGTGTAAGTAAAAGTTTTTTAAGACTTATTGTTCAGTCAAGTTTTTTTTTTATTTATAGACAACATATTCTTCTATGTGTAAGTAAAAGTTTTTTAAGACTTATTGTTCAGTCAAGTTTTTTTTATTTATAGACATCATATTCTTCTAGGTGTAAGTAAAAGTTTTTTAAGACTTATTGTTCAGTCAAGTTTTTTTTATTTATAGACATCATATTCTTCTAGGTGTAAGTAAAAGTTTTTTAAGACTTGCTGTTCAGTCAAGTTTTTTTTATTTATAGACATCATATTCTTCTAGGTGTAAGTAAAAGTTTTTTAAGACTTATTGTTCAGTCAAGTTTTTTTTTTATTTATAGACAACATATTCTTCTAGGTGTAAGTAAAGGTTTTTTAAGACTTGCTGTTCAGTCAAGTTTTTTTTTTATTTATAGACAACATATTCTTCTATGTGTAAGTAAAAGTTTTTTAAGACTTGCTGTTCAGTCAAGTTTTTTTTATTTATAGACATCATATTCTTCTAGGTGTAAGTAAAAGTTTTTTAAGACTTGCTGTTCAGTCAAGTTTTTTTTATTTATAGACATCATATTCTTCTAGGTGTAAGTAAAAGTTTTTTAAGACTTGCTGTTCAGTCAAGTTTTTTTTATTTATAGACATCATATTCTTCTAGGTGTAAGTAAAAGTTTTTTAAGACTTATTGTTCAGTCAAGTTTTTTTTTTATTTATAGACAACATATTCTTCTAGGTGTAAGTATAATTTTTTAACACTTGCTTTTCAGTCAAGTTTTTTTTTATTTATAGACATCATATTCTTCTAGGTGTAAGTATAAGTTTTGTTAACACTTGCTGTTCAGTCAAGTTTTTTTTTATTTATAGACAACATATTCTTCTAGGTGTAAGTATAAGTTTTGTTAACACTTGCTGTTCAGTCAAGTTTTTTTTTATTTATAGACATCATATTCTTCTAGGTGTAAGTAAAAGTTATTTAAGACTTGCTGTTCAGTCAATTTTTTTTTATTTATAGACAACATATTCTTCTAGGTGTAAGTAAAGGTTTTTTAAGACTTGCTGTTCAGTCAAGTTTTTTTTATTTATAGACAACATATTCTTCTAGGTGTAAGTAAAAGTTTTTTAAGACTTGCTGTTCAGTCAAGTTTTTTTTATTTATAGACAACATATTCTTCTAGGTGTAAGTAAAGGTTTTTTAAGACTTGCTGTTCAGTCAAGTTTTTTTTTATTTATAGACAACATATTCTTCTAGGTGTAAGTAAAAGTTTTTTAAGACTTGCTGTTCAGTCAAGTTTTTTTTATTTATAGACAACATATTCTTCTAGGTGTAAGTAAAAGTTTTTTAAGACTTATTGTTCAGTCAATTTTTTTTTATTTATAGACAACATATTCTTCTAGGTGTAAGTAAAAGTTTTTTAAGACTTGCTGTTCAGTCAAGTTTTTTTTATTTATAGACAACATATTCTTCTAGGTGTAAGTAAAAGTTTTTTAAGACTTATTGTTCAGTCAAGTTTTTTTTATTTATAGACAACATATTCTTCTAGGTGTAAGTAAAAGTTTTTTAAGACTTGCTGTTCAGTCAAGTTTTTTTTATTTATAGACAACATATTCTTCTAGGTGTAAGTAAAAGTTTTTTAAGACTTAT
The DNA here is from genome assembly GCF_053919585.1 of Euprymna scolopes. Classification (NCBI taxonomy): domain Eukaryota; kingdom Metazoa; phylum Mollusca; class Cephalopoda; order Sepiida; family Sepiolidae; genus Euprymna; species Euprymna scolopes. The sequence goes on along the minus strand of NC_136527.1, from coordinate 81,143,196 downwards.
TGTTCAGTCAAGTTTTTTTTTATTTATAGACAACATATTCTTCTAGGTGTAAGTATAAGTTTTGTTAACACTTGCTGTTCAGTCAAGTTTTTTTTTTATTTATAGACAACATATTCTTCTAGGTGTAAGTAAAAGTTTTGTTAACACTTGCTGTTCAGTCAAGTTTTTATTTATTTATAGACAGCATATTCTTCTAGGTGTAAGTAAAAGTGTTGTTAACACTTGCTTTTCAGTCAAGTTTTTTTTTATTTATAGGCAACATATTCTTCTAGGTGTAAGTAAAAGTTTTTTAAGACTTGCTGTTCAGTCAAGTTTTTTTTTATTTATAGACAACATATTCTTCTAGGTGTAAGTAAAAGTTTTGTTAACACTTGCTGTTCAGTCAAGTTTTTTTTTTATTTATAGACAACATATTCTTCTAGGTGTAAGTATAAGTTTTGTTAACACTTGCTGTTCAGTCAAGTTTTTTTTTTATTTATAGACAGCATATTCTTCTAGGTGTAAGTAAAAGTTTTGTTAACACTTGCTGTTCAGTCAAGTTTTTTTTTATTTATAGGCAACATATTCTTCTAGGTGTAAGTAAAAGTTTTTTAAGACTTGCTGTTCAGTCAAGTTTTTTTTTTATTTATAGACAACATATTCTTCTAGGTGTAAGTAAAAGTTTTTTAAGACTTGCTGTTCAGTCAAGTTTTTTTTTATTTATAGACAACATATTCTTCTAGGTGTAAGTAAAAGTTTTGTTAACACTTGCTGTTCAGTCAAGTTTTTTTTTATTTATAGACAGCATATTCTTCTAGGTGTAAGTAAAAGTTTTTTTAAGACTTATTGTTCAGTCTAGTTTTTATTTATTTATAGACAACATATTCTTCTAGGTCTTCAAGAGAGCCACAGAGTTTCAGATCGTCTATAACGAGTAAATGGTTTACTCTTTTGTTTTCCAACTTGCTTCTGCCCATGCTGAGATTGTATCCAGCAGTTCAAGTAGCATACTTAGTGGATTCATTGTGAGGCAGAAAAAGACCGGTGAGAGGCTGTCTCCCTGGAATGTTCCTCGCTTGATCTTTATGTTTGAGGTCTGTAACCTTCTTCCTATATGCTGTAGTGTAATTGTGCCAAGCTTTTTCCTCAAACACCCCCTCTGCTCACTTTCGAGGTAATCACCAGCAATCAGATGGCTGTATATTGCATCAGCAATTATCCCTTAGGAGCTTGTAGGTTGTTGTGAGGCAGCAGATTGGTCTATATTTGCTAGCCATGTGGGTTTCCTCATTTTTGGGAATAGGTGATGTACTGCCTACAGTAAGCCACCAAGGCGGCTCTTCATCACCACTGATGATTCTATTGAATGTTTTGGCATATTGATGATGAAATCCGCTAAGTTTTTTCAGCCAGAAATTTGGTATGTGGTCTATGCCTGGGGTCTTGAAATTACTGCATTGAGCTACCTTTGTGGGAATTCAAATTCCCAGCCAACGGACACACAGATACAAAAAGATCATCCCAGGCTAACTCGTTTGTCGCCCTTTAACTCTGATATCCGCAGAGCGACACAGCCACGTGACTTACTGTTTTTTTTCTGTTTTTCTTTTCCGCTGAACTCTCGATTAGTGAAGGTGTAAGAAAGAGCGCGCTCCGGTGGCTTGGCCACCGACCAACTCTCGTGAGTAAGCGCAAGTAACGTTACTCCTTTTCACTGAACTCTTTTCTCGCTATCTATATCCTTATTATTTCTCATGCAAATTCATGTAAATCTGCATTCTTTTGCTCATCTCAATCGGTTTCTCGTCATTATGCGACCATTTGCTTCTCTATCATGCTACCATACATTTAACATGGAGGATGGGTCGTCTATAACACACAAGCAGATCATTCTGTCCTCCTACAAAGTGGTAGATCTTGACGCGATCTTTTTCAAGAATGGTGACTTAACGAATATTTCTCATAAAAGCTGAACGATGTTAAAACGTTTTTAAAAAAACATTTTAAAACGTTCTCACTGTAACAAATGAAACGATATCGTTAAATAATCAGCGAAATATACACACAAAAAAGAAAGGAGGAAAAATACTTTATCATTGTATTCTCAACCGTCCAACACACGTGCCTCAATTATTGCCCGCCATCTTTATTTCAGCTAAAATGTAAACCGCCCTCGAAAGAAAAGAAAAAACAACTTTTTTCCGTAGCAGCCTAAATAATTATAATAAAACAGAAAGAACAAGAAATGTTATATTCACGCATATAATAAACATATAGATACTTTCATCAAAAAATATTTCACGCATATAATAAACATATAGATACTTTCATCAAAAAACATTTCACGCATATAATAAACATATAGATACTTTCATCAAAAACATTTCACGCATATAATAAACATATAGATACTTTCATCAAAAACATTTCACGCATATAATAAACATATAGATACTTTCATCAAAAAACATTTCACGCATATAATAAACATATAGATACTTTCATCAAAAAACATTTCACGCATATAATAAACATATAGATACTTTCATCAAAAAACATTTCACGCATATAATAAACATATAGATACTTTCATCAAAAAACATTTCACGCATATAATAAACATATAGATACTTTCATCAAAAAACATTTCACGCATATAATAAACATATAGATACTTTTCATCAAAAAACATTTCACGCATATAATAAACATATAGATACTTTCATCAAAAAACATTTCACGCATATAATAAACATATAGATACTTTCATCAAAAACATTTCACGCATATAATAAACATATAGATACTTTCATCAAAAACATTTCACGCATATAATAAACATATAGATACTTTCATCAAAAACATTTCACGCATATAATAAACATATAGATACTTTAATCAAAAACATTTCACGCATATAATAAACATATAGATACTTTCATCAAAAACCATTTCACGCATATAATAAACATATAGATACTTTCATCAAAAACATTTCACGCATATAATAAACATATAGATACTTTCATCAAAAACATTTCACGCATATAATAAACATATAGATACTTTCATCAAAAACCATTTCACGCATATAATAAACATATAGATACTTTCATCAAAAACCATTTCACGCATATAATAAACATATAGATACTTTCATCAAAAACCATTTCACGCATATAATAAACATATAGATACTTTCATCAAAAACCATTTCACGCATATAATAAACATATAGATATTTTCATCAAAAAACATTTCATGTAAATCTGCATTCTTTTGCTCATCTCAATCGGTTTCTCGTCATTATGCGACCCTTTGCTTCTCTATCATGCTACCATACATTCATTTCTTCACTGACATGGAGGATGGGATCGTCTATAACACACAAGAGTAGATAGAGTTCAAAATAGACTTCGTAGCCTCGTAGGAGATGTCCTTTTCTCTTCCTTACAACCTTTATCTCACAGAAGAGATATTGCGAGTTTGTATGTATCGTTATTTTCATGGAAAGTGTTCGAATGAGCTTCAATCTATGGTCCCCCCTCGCAAAACTTTCACAAGAAACACTCGTCTAGCTGTAAACACTATCAATAATTCCCCCCACTCTTTATCTGTGCCTAAACCTAAACGTAGATTCCATGAACAAAGCTTTTTTCTTAGAACTGCACGCCTGTAGAATTGTCTTCCGTTTTCCTGATTTCCGGCTGACTACAATATGGTTGTCTTCAAGTATTCTGTCCATCTCGAGCTGGTAGATGTCTTGGCTCACGTTTAAACCAAGTCTAACGTAAATAAGTTCTTGATGAGCCGTTCCATATAAGTTATCAACTTTACCAAATTTTCATTACTAATGATTACTATAATGTCCAATTTCTACTGTACACTCTTTAACCCTTATCCTTGAGTGGCCTCTTGGCCTTGATAATGTGGTGATGCCTATGTAAAAAAAAAAAACAAGCAGATCATTCTGTCCTCCTACAAAGTGCTAGATCTTGACGCGATCTCTTTCAAGAATGATGACCCAACGAATATTTCTCATAAAGCTGAACAATCTACGTTAAAAATATTTTAAAAAACAAGAAAAGAAGAAAAAAAAACTTTTTCGTCTCATTCTCAAATATTTACCGCCCAACACACGTGCGTCGATTATCTATTGTCCACCATCTTTATTTTAGCTAAAACGTAAACACAACTGCCTTCGAAAGAAATAAAAACCCAAACCTTTTCCATAGCAACCTAAATAATTATAAACACAAAGTTTTAGCTATATTCACTCACATTAAACAATTTTATTCTCTTCTTCACATTTTTTATGAAACGCATTTTTGAATAACGATGTCTGTTAAAAGCTTCGGCGATATCAACAGACTTCATGAACATTTCGATTTTTCTCACGAACGATGCACTTTGCCGTTATTGCTGTAACGATGTTATCGTTTCGTTTCGTTACAATCCTAGGTTTGTAACAACGTTATCATTTCGTTTCATGACAATCCTTGTTTTGTAACAACCACGCATGCGCACTGAAAATAAAGGCCTCCATGTTTTATATTTAAAACTAACAACACGCGTCTTTTCGTTTCTCTCTATTAACCAACCACACAACACGAGCTAACACAGCATGACATGGTGACAGCGCCGATATAAAAGGAAAAATAAAATAAAACAACGATAAAAGTTAGACATTATTTTTTTTTCTCTTTTCTTTTCGAACCAAAACTTCGTAAAACACACACACACACACACGCTCGTTGAAGCTCGCAATGGCTAATATATCGGTACCAGTTCCCATTCTCAAGTGGGACTCGCCGAACACTGCAGAGTCATTCAAGATATTCCAACAACGTTTGGAACTTTATTTCACAGCGAAGGGAACTAAAGAAGAAGAGAAAGTGCCTATCATTCTACTCGCAACTGGTGAGGAAGGAATTCGTAGATACAACAGTTGGTCTATGTCAAACGAAGACCGGAGAGACGCCAACAAAATTTTCAACGCATTTTTGGAGCAGCTGGAACCGGCAACCAACCACCATATATGTAGGCTCGAACTCAGTAGATACCAACAAAAACCTACCGAGACGACAGACATATTTCTAAACAGGTATCGCTTACAGGCAAAGAAATGCGATTTCACAGCCCATGAAATGAACGAACGTTTAGTAGAAATACTGATAGCCAACACGCCAATACCGGACTTACAAAAAGAACTGTTGAACAAGCCGAAGGGCTACACAATAGAAGAGGCTGTGAAATTAGCACGCACATATGAGGCTTCAGCCGTGTATATAAACAAAATACACCAACTACATGGCCTGTCACAGATAGACACCATAAATCGCGGTGGTCGCGAACGCCAGGAAGGCAACAGAAATACCAGCAACTTGTGTAAAAATTGTGAACGGGACCACCGGTTTGGCAAGGAGCATTGCCCTGCCAAGAACGACATATGCAGCTCCTGCGGGAAAATGGGCCATTGGGCCAAATTGTGCTTCTCAGCGAGACTCAGACCCAGGAAACAAGAAAAACCCTGGCACAAAAGCCGCAGACAGCCAAGGCACAGACAACATGGAACAGGCCGAAAAGTCGACAGCGTTGCTGAACATGACGACCGAGCCACAACAAAACTACATGCGGCGATGGAGCACCTCACATTCAGCACTATTAACAGTGAACATCCACTGCACAAACAAAAAACAACACAAAATGAAGCGTTTGTCAATATCAACGTTATATTGACAGACCATCCAGGTACGCACAGCCTCAAACTGAAGGTAGACACGGGTGCACAGGCAAACACACTACCTTTACGCATATTCCGCAGTATGTGCCCCTCCGCCATAAATGAAGACGGAAACCCAATACCTTGATCACTAAACCCAACGAAATGCGTACTGACAGCATACAACAGCACTGAAATAAAATGCCATGGCACCACAAACATCAGGTGCAAATACAAGGACTCTTCATGGCTAAACACTCAATTTTATGTAGTCAACACTCCAGGACCAGCTATACTGAGCCTGCCAACATCTGTATCCTTCAACGTTGTGACAATGAACTGTGCTATATCCGTTCAGCAACAACCTATCAACAGCATAGATGATCTGATGCGTTTATACCCCGACAGATTCGACTGCATTGGCGAGTTCAAGAAAACACACAAGCTCACTGTCAACCCTAACACTCCATGCCACATAGACACACCAAGAAGAATGCCAATAGCCATGCGGGAGAAGATCAAGGCTGAACTAGACAAGATGGAGTCACAGAATGTCATTCGTCGTATTGAGGAGCCAACTGACTGAGTAAGCTCTCTTACATATGTAACCAAACGCGACAACACAATAAGGGTCTTGGACCCAAGGGCACTAAACAAAGCCCTAATGCGGCCGTATCGTCAAATCCCAACAGTTGAGGAACTCAATCACCGGTTTGCAGGTGCAAAATACTTCTCAAAGCTAAGGCAGGATACTGGTCTATAAAGCTTGACCAGGAAAACCAGATCCTGACCATTTTTCAAACACCATTTGGAAGGTACTGCTTCCAACGACTTCCATTTGGTTTAAACGTGAGCCAAGACATCTACCAGCTCGAGATGGACAGAATACTTGAGAAGTGCACAGGAGCATGCGGTATAGCGGATGATATTGTTGTATATGGCTCAACAGAACGTGAACATGACAACAACCTAAGGCACCTCATGGAAGTCGCCACACAAGAGGGCCTCACAATGAATTCCAAGAAATGCGAGATAAAACGCCAGGAAATCTCCTTCTTCAGAAATATATACACCCATTCTGGAATGAAACCTGACCCAGCAAAGGTACGAGACCTACAGGAAATGCCAGAACCACGCAATAAAACAGAACTGCAACAGTTTCTAGGTGTAATGGCATACCTATCCCGCTTTATTAAGGATTTCAGCTCAAAAACCACTGTATTACGTGACTTACTTCACAAAGAGTCAGAATTCCAATGGGAGCCACACCACCAGACGGTTTTCAAAAACCTGAAGAGTGAAGTGTCTGAAACGTCCCTGCTTCACTACTTTGACCCCAAGCGCCCAATCTACTTACACTGTGACGCAAGTCTTCATGGAATAGGAGCAGCGCTTCTACAACCAGACTCAGCTGGCAATTTAATGCCTGTCTTATATGCAAGCAAGAGTCTGACACAAACAGAACAACGATACGCATGTATCGAGCGGGGACTACTGGCAATCGTGTTTGGCACACATAGATTCCACACATATTTATACGGTCATGGTTTCCAAATTGTCACTGACCACAAACCTCTTGTCATGATCATTGACAAACCTCTCACCTCAGCTCCAGCTTGCCTACAACGAATGCTCATCCAGCTACAGGGATATAATTTCAGATTATCCTACAACAAGGGATCCGAAAACATATTCGCTGATGGGTTATCACGCCTGCCATCACCTGGTAATTCGGACCCTATCGATCTGGATGTTCGAGTTGACACCATTCGTTTCTCTGCTGACCGCATTGAAAAACTGAGAGACTGCACAACAGCTGACCCTCTGCTTAACCAGCTAAGAGATACCATTGTCATGGGATGGCCTGAGACAATCAAGCAACTGCCTACCGATATCAGAGAATTCTGGAGCCTAAGAGATCAGCTATCAATTGATGACGGCCTTATCCTTAAAGGACAACAAATTGTCATTCTTCAGACCTTCCAAGAAGATATCCTAAAGCAACTCCACACCGCTCACTTAGGACAGGAGAAAACCAAACTCCTAGCCAAAGACACTGTCTATTGGAAAAACATAAACAGAGACATCGAACAATTCACAAGCTCATGTAGCATCTGTCAACAACATCAGCCATCACAAATGTCCGAGCCTCTTCTGCAGCACAACATTCCGACAAAGCCATGGGATGTAGTTGGAACAGACCTTTTCGAGCTCCATGGACATCAATGGCTGATCATAGCAGACTACTACTCCAAGTACCCTGTTATCAAACAGTTACCTGCCCACTCACCGAGAAGTGTTGTCATAAAAATAACGCAAAAAACCTTTGTGGAGTTTGGCATACCGTCAAAAGTGGTTAGTGACAACGGGCCGCACTTCTCAAGCGCCCTTTACCATGAATTTGCCACAGACTGGAGTTTCAACCATCAGACCACCTCACCTCGAAGACCACAGGGAAATGGTTTCATAGAGCGCCAGATAAGGACCATCCTCAAAAAGGCCAAGCAATCTAGGACAACACCCGAAATTGCATTGTTGCACTGGCGCTGCACACCTATCTCAAACGCCATACCCAGCCCCGCACAGCTACTCATGGGTAGACGAATCCAATCCCCAATTGCAACAAAAATAGAAAACAACCAGCAAGATCAGGATCAAATATATGATGCTTTTAAACAAAGGCAACACAAGCAAAAGAAACATTTTGACCAGCATGCGCTCAAGGAAGACCTAGCACCTTTATATCCTGGCCAGAGGGTAAGAGCACAAAACCCTACACACGGAAACTGGGACTTAGCAACCGTAGCTTCTCAAGCAGATGGTCCCCGATCATATCTCCTACAAACTGCAAACGGATATATGCTACGGAGAAACCAGCAGCATATTAGGAGTGCTCCAATAAGGCCAACACCACCACAAACGCCAAAGCATGTAACATTTGCAGAACCACCTGCATGTACAACTCAGTCTCCACAAAGAGACTCCCAACAATACACTCGCAGTGGCAGGATGGTACGACCACGATCAAAAATGAACTTGTGAACATTTTCTAGACCAGTAGAGCAAGCAATTCATGGGGCAGAATAATCCCCTGCTTCGCTGTAGCTATTCAGGCAGTCTACCCTGAATTAGCCCTTACCTTTTATCATATATTGAATATGCTCAATATCATAATCTTCATATTGGTAAAGGGGGGATGTAACGATGTTATCGTTTCGTTTCGTTACAATCCTAGTTTTGTAACAACGTTATCATTTCGTTTCATGACAATCCTTGTTTTGTAACAACCACGCATGCGCACTGAAAATAAAGTCCTCCATGTTTTATATTTAAAACTAACAACACGCGTCTTTTCGTTTCTCTCTATTAACCAACCACACAACACGAGCTAACACAGCGTGATAGTGTTGTTCAGCTTGGCTAGAAGGAAGTAATATGGCGGCTGAAAAACGTTTTTCAACCTCATTAAAAGCATTACAATGCATTTAAACCCTGGAGAATTTCCTCAATGTGGTTCTAAGTTAACAACTAGCTTGTGTTTGAAACTTTAAAATAAAAGCGTTTTAAAATAGTAAAAACACTAAAGCCCTTTTTTTTTTATTTAGTTTGTTGTCTTTTTGGGGGATGGGAGGCACCTCTATTATCCCAAAAAAAACAGGTAGAAAACTTTGCAATATTTTTCAATAATTATTTACAAAACATTTTCTTTGTTTACAATCTATTTTTGATTAAAATTAAATTATTTTCTAAAATATATTGTTCATATATGTTTACATTTTGTTTTGAGGTAAAATTAACAAATCAATTAAAAAATACTGTTTATATCCATGTTCATTCAAAAGGATTACTTTTCCGTAGCTTCACCGGTTTTTTTTTATCTAAATTTCCGAAATTCAGAATGAGGGTCGTCTGCTTGACCTACTTCCTTAAATTGCACCTTTATTTTGTATTTTGCCGTTTTCCTTCGTCGTATGTGAAATATTCAGTTCTGCATTTTTTTTTTTGTGACAATTATTTGGATTATTCGGACTTTGGACTTGGACACGCGGATTCCATGAACAAAACTTCTTTCTTAGAACTGCACGCCTGTGGAACTCTGTTCCGTCTGCCTGCTTCCCACCGGACTACAACTTGGATGTATAACAATGTTAACAAATTCCTAATGAACCGCTCCCTTAAGTAAACACTTCATCAAATCTCCACACTAACGTAATTTACTTGCAATAACCCTTATCCCTGAGTGTCTTCCAGGCCTTTATAAGTGGTGATCACATCACTGTGTAAAAAAAACAAAAAAACATTAGTTCGACTAATTCAAATAATAATGAACTGTTGAGTCTTAAAAAATAAACTTGATTTTTTTATCTTCATATATTTTAGTTTTGCAAAAGAAATTTGCAAAAGAAATTTACAAAAGAAATCCAAAATAACCTTAAGCATTGACAAAAAAAAAAATCTCAACTTGATAGAAAAACAATTCGACACATTTAACTAATGAACGGATATTTTTACACGAGGAACGAAATAATGATTACACCGTTTTATGATGACCGAAATTCAGTGCTCCTTTTAAGAGTTGATTTTCTTTTTAAATAATTTCACGTTTAAATCGTGTTTTTCATCTTTTAATTTTGATTCTTTTATATTTTCATATATTTTATTTCTTAATGAATTGAACACACAAAACAAAAGTTGTTTCAATTTACTAAAGAAATCTTAAACTAAACAAATTTTGTGTTTTGAACACAAAAGAAAAAACGAATTCATCTCAATTAATTTCTTGAAAGGTAAGTTTTTTTTTCTTTTATTTTTTAACAATTAAAAAATTCAATAACTTTTTAAATAATTTTAAACATTAAAAATATTTAATTTTTATTGCAATCCAATAAAAATATTCAAAAATTACAAAAACTCATCGAATCAAGCAACTGTTATATAAAAAAAAACTATCACTATAGACTATAAATGTTGACTTAATCTAAACTTTGCGTTCCGAGTGTCTTAAATCTTCATTGTCTTGATATCTAAGAAAAATGCAATTTTACCCAACTTTCGGAAAAAGATACTCTCTAAATAACTTTCCACTTGGTAAAATTTTCGTAATTTTTTAAATATTAGCATTTACGAAATTTTAGTTATGTAATAATGTTTTTGCTTAAAACGATATATATATTTTTTTTAATGGCATTTATCGACCCTATTTTAACGAAGTAAAAAAAACTAAAATTATATTATTTAATCTGACATTTTTTTTGTGTCTATATTACTTATTATTTTACTGGAGAATTCCTTTCGATGTTTTATGTTTTCTCCAATATTTAAAATTTTAGAATGGGGATCACTTTTACAAATTCATATAAAATGAACAAGTATTTATTGACCATATGCAACTAACAAAAAATTAATATAGAAAAAAATATAGTCGAGCCCAGCGTAGTTTACCGCTTAAAAATGACTTTATTTTGATGACTACGTTTTGTGGGGTCCTAGATTTTTTTTTACAAGGGTGTCACCACTTATCAAGGCCCAGAGGCCACTCGAGGATAAGGGTTAATAGGTATACATTAGTCATTGTGATTTTAGCATAGTAAACAGTGGGAATTTTGTAACTTGGATTACTTAGGGGGACGATTCAATTAGAACTTGTTCACATTGGACATTTTTTTTTCATAGGTATCAACTCATTATCAAGGCCAAGAGGCCACTCAAGGATAAGGGTTAAAGAGTGTACAGTTGAAATTGGACATTATAATAATCATTAATAATGAAAATTTGGTAAATTTGATAACTTATATGGAACGGCTCATCAAGAACTTATTTATATTAGACTTGAAGACAACCATATTGTAGTCAGCCGGAAAGCAGGAAAACGGAAGACAATTCCACAGGCATGCAGTTCTAATAAAAAAGCTTTGTTCATGGAATCTACGTTTAGGTTTAGGCACAGATAAAGAGTGGGGGGAATTATGACCTTAAACTATATCCAGTGGTGAGGCACCAACTTTCGGGCTTTGGGGAGTGTGGAGCCACCTTTTAATTGCCATTGCTCCCAGGTCCACTCTAACGCAGAGTTGTAGTACCTGGTAGGGTCCCAACTATGGGTTAAATAGAAACTGACTTGAAAACAACAAATATATTCTATTAAAAAAATTTTCTTCAAAATATTTGGATTCGGCATTAAATAACCTGAAAAGAGTTGATATGCCATAAAACAAAAACAACCAACCAACGTGTTGTGAAAAAAAAGGTGGGGATAATGATTGCTAAAAGAGAGGGAGAGCGGGGTGCACTTACCTTGCTTACTAACTGAAGAGATTGCTTTGCCTTCTCAGGTTTTTAAAAGTTTTTTTCCTGGTCAGATGACTGTTTTTTGATAACAGGGTTGAAGGCTATTTGTAAAACTAAACGGCAAATCTGCCCATTTATCAAACCGCACTATTTTTAAATAATATTTTCAAGTTAAATTAAAGTTTACGATATCCTTTTTTATTAGGTTGTTAGGTGAATGCACAGAATAGTTATAAAACGCCCTCCTTTTCCCATGTTGGGAATGGCTTTTTCAATATTGGTATTATTGTTTCAGCGCGGTATGGTGTGTGCAGTAGTACCCTTATTTTTATTATTTTCACGTTTATTTATTTTTTTCTTTTTACTTCGTCACGTTTAGGTGCATCATTACATAATCGATATAAGATGAGGCATCATTACATAATCGATATAAGATGAGGTAGCAGTGTCAGAAATTTCGTGAAAATAGTGAATAATTCCACCCCATCTTTCCAAGCTTATAACTCCTCGAAAAATGTAATTCAAGCCCTAATTTTTTTTTTCAATTAAAGGAGCAAGGACCAAGGTTTTATTAAAAAAAACAATGTGTTTTTTTTTAAAAAAAGGTTTTAAACTTCGGACTTTACAGGTAAATTTCTAAAAAAGCGATTTTTTTTTTGTTTTAAATTTGAATATATTATTTATTGACCTTTTCTCTTCAATTTGTGATATATAAAACTCCCCGACATAATCAATTATTTACTTTTTAATAGACATTTCAAAATGAGAGGCGTGAATTATTCTACCCCCTGTCTTCCCAAGCTTATAACTTCTCGAAAAATGTAATTCAAGCCCTAATAATTTTTTCAATTAAAGGAGCAAGGACCAAGGTTTCATTAAAAAAAAGACAAAAAAAAAACAATGTGTTCTTATAAAATAAGGTTTTAAACTTCGGACTTTACAGGTAAATTTCTAAAAAAGCGATTTTGTTTTTTGTTTTAAATTTGAATATATTATTTATTGACCTTTTCTCTTCAATTTGTGATATATAAAACTCCCCGACATAAATTAATTATTTACTTTTTAATAGACATTTCAAAATGGGTGACACTTGGGGGGGGGCGTGAATTTAAAAAAGAACGTTTGTCTAAAATATTATATTCGGTTTATTGGAAAGAACATAAAATTTCACATTGACCCTGAAAATATCGTAAAAATAAAATCAATAGAAAAATTTTGATAGATTTTTAAAGTTTAAAAATTGAAAAATATTGAGTTCGGAAAATTCATTACTGCTTTTAAAAAAAATATTTCTATTACTTTTAAAACAACTGTAATAGTTTATTTTGGAAGTATAATCCATAAAGAAAATAAATAACCCACTTTTAACAGAGAAATTACGAGATTTTTATATTGTATTCACAGTTTCGTGTTAGGGGTGTCAAAAATTCCTACAAAAATTCTGATACTGCTAAAGATGAGGTGCATCATTATATAATCGATATAAGGTGAGGCATCATTACATAATCGATATAAGATGATGCATCATTACATAATCGATATAAGATGATGCATCATTACATAATCGATATAAGATGATGCATCATTACATAATCGATATAAGATGATGCATCATTACATAATCGATATAAGATGATGCATCATTACATAATCGATATAAGATGATGCATCTTTACATAATCGATATAAGATGATGCATCATTACATAATCGATATAAGATGATGCATCATTACATAATCGATATAAGATGAGGCATCGTTATAATAAAATGAGGTGCATCATCACATAATCGATATAAGATGATGCATCATTATATAATCGATATAAGGTGAGGCATCATTACATAATCGATATAAGATGAGGTTGCTCTTTTCACTGCTGCATTGTTAGTCAACACAATCCTAAGCAGTGCTGTCATAATTCTTGATGCGAAATTTTATCCAAATCCAAATCTTTTTAAAAAATAAATCTGATCTTTATATTCAGCCAATTATTAGTGTCATATCTTCTTGTCCAAATGCGAATCTTGTTATACAATATTTAAATTATATATCATCAGTTATAGATTATATAACAATTATACATTATATATTAATTATTACTGCCATATCTTCTTGTCCACATGAATTTGAAGGTAAGCTAGATTTAATAGACGATTGTCTTTTACCGAAAATATTGTTGATATGTTTGATACTTTGCAAATTTGCATATCAATGATATATTATACATGAATTATAAATTATATATGAACTATACATTATATATGAATTATACATTATATATGAATTATACATTATATATCAATTATACATTATATATGAACTATACATTATATATCAATAATATATTATATATCAATTATACATTATATACGAACTATACATTATGTATCAATTATACATTATATATGAGTTATACATTATATATGAATTATACATTATATATCAATTATACATTATATATGAACTATACATTATATATCAATTATACATTATATATGAACTATACATTATATATGAGTTATACATTATATATCAATTATACATTATATATCAATGAACTATTATATATAAATCACCCTTTAGCTTTTACCAACTTTATTTTGAAAATAACCCCATTTTCAGAAAATATTGTTGATATCTCTGATAATTTGCAAATTCGCATATCAATTTTATTTATTTGCTTTAGAGAAGAAAGTAAAATTTATGTAATAAAACCTTTTTATGAACTTAACAAACAGAATGATCATATATGAATGACGATACTAAAAATATTGATTTTCTTTTTATTTCAGATGTTCCTCAACACTTTTGTCTTAATAGATCATTATTTTCTAAACATTATTATTATGTGGAATACAGCAGCGACATCTGTGGAAAGATAATTTGAAAAATAGTGATTTAAACGTCACATTTTGAAATATTTTTATGTCTCAATTAATCATAATAGATTGAATTACAGAAAAAAAGCACTAATATATAGTAAAAAACACTAATTTCTCTTACACTAGTAACACAATATATAGTAAAAAACACTAATTTTTCTTGCGCTAGTAACATAACATTTTATATAATTAATTTTTTCTTCGGTGTGAAAAGAAATTACCTTCACGATCTGTGTATAAAGACCAAGAAAGTCACAATAGAATTCTATATTATTAATAAATCTGTTAATGATCTCGTTCCAGTAATAATTCTAATGAAACATGCAGGTCGACAGTAAAGAAAAGCCACATTCTTGTAAAGAGTGCAAGTATTCCTGCTCTAAAAAATCATCATTAGTAAGACATATGCGAACTCACACTGGAGAAAAGCCACATTCTTGTGAAGTGTGTGGATATTCTTGTTCTGAAACATCAAACTTACTAAGACATATAAGAACCCACACTGGAGAAAAGCCACATTCTTGTAAAGTGTGTGAATATTCATGTTCTCGCAAATCAGACTTACTGACACATACGAGAATTCACACTGGAGAAAAGCCACAGTTTTGTATGTGGATATTCTTGTTCTACAAAATCATCCTTAGTTAAACATGTGAGAACACATACGGTAGAAAAAGCCACATTCTTGTAAATTGTGCGAATATTCTACTTCTGAAAAATACAATTTATTGGTACATATGAGAACTCACACTGGAGAAAAACCACATTCTTGTGAAGTGTGCAGTTATTCTTTTTCCCAAAAATCAGCGCTTGTGACACATATGAGAACTCACACTGGGGAAAAACCACATTCTTGTAAAATTTGCGGATATTCTTATAAATCAACGTTAGTGACACATATGAGTATTCACACTGGTGGAAAGCCACATTGTTGTGAAGTGTGTGGATATTCTTGTTTTGTTAAATCAACGTTAGTGAAGCATATGAAAAGTCACAATAAAGAAAAGCCATATTCCTGTAAAGTCTGTGAATATTCCTGTTCTGATAAACAAAGTTTAGTCAGACATATTAGAACTCACACTGGAGAAAAGCCATATTCTTGTGAAGTCTGTGAATATTCTTTTTCTCAAAAATCAAATTTACTGACACATATAAGAACTCACACTAAGAAAATGAGATGAGATTACTTAAATGTCTTTGGAAATAAAATTGACTACCCTTTGGAGGGAACTAGTCAAATATATGTTTAGCTTACACAGAGGTCAAGTATTAACCCCAGGTATGGGGCCTTTATTTATGTGAATTGTGACAAAAATGCAATTCTTATAAAATATGTTAATTTTTTAAATGTTCAAAATATATAAGAACTCACATACCAATGGAGTGTGTAAATAAATGATTGCTGGCAATGATGAGGAGAGGTATTGTAGAGCAACAAAAAACACAGAAAAGTCATCAGAACAAAAGAAAGCTGACCGAGAAGGAAGATTTCTGAAATATCATGAATGATGCACAATGAATCGCTTAATATTGTAACAATGGCTACTGACTAAACGTTTGTGAATTTATCTAGCTGAACTTAGTAACATCTATGGCATGTGTGATGGCTTTTGAATCAAGCATACATGAGATGGTGCGTCTATGGTCAATGACACAATATTAGACGTCGTCTAATAGATTAAGCACTATCAATGATATTCTGTAAAACGCTTTCTATTGATAAAATTGCCGAGAACAGCACTTAAATCTGTAACAAACATTGCATCCTATCTTGTTTTTTAGCAGGAAAATCAACCATCAACATGATGATGGTTGGCTTCCCTACTAAATGAACAGAGACGATCGCTTTTCTATTACCTTCATCAACCGAACCTAAGCTATGGATATTGTAAGGTCTTCTTCTTACTCTGTCATTTTTTTGTAAAGAATCTTATTGTATGACAATTATTTTTAGAAGAAAAATGCCAATCAATCGTGGACGCGAAATAACAATTCATTTTAGCTTTGATTATGTACTCATACGTGAAGTACTCTTGTTGATGCTGCTGTTTGATGAAGTGCGTCTGAAAGAAGAAGATGCTGACGACAGATGCTTTTCTATTGCCTTCAACTTCACCAAATCTATCGACATTGTCTGTAAGGTCCTTTTTTAACTCTGCCACTTTTTATGTAAAGAACCTTATTCTATGACAGTTTTTCTATATAAATAATCAAATCAACATAGGGGCGAAATAGACATTCATTTTAACTCCGTTATTCTTTGGGTTTTTCCCATGTTGTTGTCCAATATCATGAAAATGTCGGATGATAAAATAAACTCCATACCAAAAGCAGTTGAAGTTTCTTTAGCGTTTTTCACATCAGAGCTAAGACCAAAATGTGGAAGCGTCTCCTACATGAGATACTCTTGCTTATGATGACGAAGATAGTTTGATGCTGACGACTTTATTCAGATAAAAGTATAAAAGCCTAAAAGCTGGTCTATAACAAATAAAATTAACGTTTTTACCAACGTAAATAGAATACTTCAATTATTTTGCCAACTTTAACTTTCTTATTTTTAAATTTGGTTTTCAAATATTTCGTAAGTTTAATTACCTAATCAGATTGAAAATACTATTATTTTAATTATTATAACTGAGTATTTTAATTATTATAACTGAGTATTTTAATTCATGCAACATTGGATATTGCAGATGAACAAGGAATGCAGCTATAGCAGTGTCAGAAATTTCGTGAAAATAGTGAATAATTCCACCCTATTTTTCCAAGCTTATAACTCCTCGAAAAATGTAATTCAAGCCCTAATTTTTTTTTCAATTAAAGGAGCAAGGACCAAGGTTTTATTAAAAAACAAAACAAAACAATGTGTTTTTTTTTTAAAAAAAAAAGGTTTTAAACTTCGGACTTTACAGGTAAATTTCTAAAAAAGCGATTTTTTTTTGTTTTCAATTTGAATATATTATTTATTGACCTTTTCTCTTCAATTTGTGATATATAAAACTCCACGACATAAATTAATTATTTACTTTTTAATAGACATTTCAAAATGAGAGGCGTGAATTATTCGACCCCCTATCTTTCTAAGCTTATAACTCCTCGAAAAATGTATTTCAAGCCTTAATTTTTTTTTCAATTAAAGGAGCAAGGACCAAGGTTTCATTAAAAAAAAAAGACAAAAAGAAACAATGTGTTCTTATAAAATAAGGTTTTAAACTTCGGACTTTACAGCTATTAAGGAATTTCGAAACATGATCGACTTCATCACGTGTGTAAGCTAAAAAGTTTATAAACCATATTTGACTATTGGTATCAGATTAAGATGTTTACTATTCTATTTCTACTTTAATTACAAATCAGTTTATTATATAAAATGTGAAACTTTAATACGACAAATTAAAAAATTGCATTACAAAATATTTAAAGTGTTGAAGTCATGATGTCATAGCTGAAGTAGAAATTTGACTATTTTATACTGACGACAACACAAGGTGTCTTACTTCGATTGTAAATTTGGGATCTATGAAATTACGTATTTTGAAATGCAAATGAGGTTTTATGTTTAACACCTATATGGAAATAAGCGATAAATTGACGAAATGACTTACAAAAGGTCGAATCTGCATGTAATTGTGTTTAATTGCATTTCGTTGAAATATTAAAAAAAACTCAGTTTTTATCCGTGTGTTGACATTTCCCAACCTATACACTCAACAAATATTAGTATAATCTATAAAAGTGATAATGTGTGTGTGGACATTTCCCAACCTATATACTCAACAAATATTAGTATAATCTATAAAAGTAATAATGTGTGTGTGTGGACATTTCCCAACCTATATACTCAACAAATATTAGTATAATCTATAAAAGTGATAATGTGTGTGTGTGGACATTTCCCAACCTATATACTCAACAAATATTAGTATAATCTATAAAAGTGATAATGTGTGTGTGTGGACATTTCCCAACCTATATACTCAACAAATATTAGTATAATCTATAAAAGTGATAATGTGTGTGTGTGTGGACATTTCCCAACCTATATACTCAACAAATATTAGTATAATCTATAAAAGTTACAATGTGTGTGTGTGGATATTTCCCAACCTATATACTCAACAAATATAAGTATAATCTATAAAAGTGATAATGTGTGTGGACATTTCCAAACCTATATACTCAACAAGTATTAGTATAGTCTATAAAAGTGATAATGTGTGTGTGTGGACATTTCCCAACCTATATACTCAACAAGTATTAGTATAGTCTATAAAAGTGATAATGTGTGTGTGTGGACATTTCCCAACCTATATAGTCAAAAAATACTAGTAAAATCTATAAAAGTGATAATGTGTGTGTGTGGACATTTCCCAACCTATATACTCAACAAATATTAGTATAATCTATAAAAGTGATAATGTGTGTGTGTGGACATTTCCCAACCTATATACTCAACAAATATTAGTATAATCTATAAAAGTGATAATGTGTGTTGACATTTCCCAACCTATATACTCAACAAATATTAGTATAATCTATAAAAGTGATAATGTGTGTGTGTGGACATTTCCCAACCTATATACTCAACAAATATTAGTATAATCTATAAAAGTGATAATGTGTGTGTGTGGATATTTTCCCAACCTATATACTCAACAAATATAAGTATAATCTATAAAAGTGATAATGTGTGTGGACATTTCCAAACCCATATACTCAACAAGTATTAGTATAGTCTATAAAAGTGATAATGTGTGTGTGTGGACATTTCCCAACCTATATACTCAAAAAATATTAGTAAAATCTATAAAAGTGATAATGTGTGTGTGTGTGGACATTTCCCAACCTATATACTCAACAAATATAAGTATAATCTATAAAAGTGATAATGTGTGTGTGTGGATATTTCCCAACCCATATACTAAACAAATATTAGTATAATCTATAAAAGGGATAATGTGTGTGTGTGGACATTTCCCAACCTATATACTCAACAAATATTAGTATAATCTATAAAAGTGATAATGTGTGTGGACATTTCCCAACCTATATACTCAACTAAAATTAGTATAGTCTATAAAAGTGATAATGTGTGTGTGTGGACATTTCCCAACCTATATACTCAACAAATATTAGTAAAATCTATAAAAGTGATAATGTGTGTGTGTGGACATTTCCCAACCTATATACTCAACAAATATTAGTATAATCTATAAAAGTGATAATGTGTGTGTGTGGACATTTCCCAACCTATATACTCAACAAATATTAGTATAATCTATAAAAGTGATAATGTGTGTGTGTGGACATTTCCCAACCTATATACTCAACAAATATTAGTATAATCTATAAAAGTGATAATGTGTGTGGACATTTCCCAACCTATATACTCAACAAATATTAGTATAATCTATAAAAGTGATAATGTGTGTGTGTGTGGACATTTCCCAACCTATATACTCAACAAATATTAGTATAATCTATACAAGTGATAATGTGTGTGTGTGTGGACATTTCCCAACCTATATACTCAACAAATATAAGTATAATCTATAAAAGTGATAATGTGTGTGTGTGGATATTTCCCAACCCATATACTCAACAAATATTAGTATAATCTACAAAAGTGATAATGTGTGTGTGTGGACATTTCCCAACCTATATACTCAACAAATATTAGTATAATCTATAAAAGTGATAATGTGTGTGGACATTTCCCAACCTATATACTCAACTAATATTAGTATAGTCTATAAAAGTGATAATGTGTGTGTGTGTGGACATTTCCCAACCTATATACTCAACAAATATTAGTATAATCTATAAAAGTTACAATGTGTGTGTGTAGATATTTCCCAACCTATATACTCAACAAATATAAGTATAATCTATAAAAGTGATAATGTGTGTGGACATTTCCAAACCTATATACTCAACAAGTATTAGTATAGTCTATAAAAGTGATAATGTGTGTTTGTGGACATTTCCCAACCTATATACTACACAAATATTAGTATAATCTATAAAAGTGATAATGTGTGTGTGTGGACATTTCCCAACCTATATACTCAACAAATATTAGTATAATCTATAAAAGTGATAATGTGTGTGTGTGGACATTTCCCAACCTATATACTCAACAAATATTAGTATAATCTATAAAAGTGATAATGTGTGTGTGTGTGGACATTTCCCAACCTATATACTCAACAAATATTAGTATAATCTATAAAAGTTACAATGTGTGTGTGTGGATATTTCCCAACCTATATACTCAACAAATATAAGTATAATCTATAAAAGTGATAATGTGTGTGGACATTTCCAAACCTATATACTCAACAAGTATTAGTATAGTCTATAAAAGTGATAATGTGTGTGTGTGGACATTTCCCAACCTATATACTACACAAATATTAGTATAATCTATAAAAGTGATAATGTGTGTGTGTGGACATTTCCCAACCTATATACTCAACAAGTATTAGTATAGTCTATAAAAGTGATAATGTGTGTGTGTGGACATTTCCCAACCTATATAGTCAAAAAATACTAGTAAAATCTATAAAAGTGATAATGTGTGTGTGTGGACATTTCCCAACCTATATACTCAACAAATATTAGTATAATCTATAAAAGTGATAATGTGTGTGTGTGGACATTTCCCAACCTATATACTCAACAAATATTAGTATAATCTATAAAAGTGATAATGTGTGTTGACATTTCCCAACCTATATACTCAACAAATATTAGTATAATCTATAAAAGTGATAATGTGTGTGTGTGGACATTATTCAACCTATATACTCAACAAATATTAGTATAATCTATAAAAGTGATAATGTGTGTGTGTGGATATTTTCCCAACCTATATACTCAACAAATATAAGTATAATCTATAAAAGTGATAATGTGTGTGGACATTTCCAAACCCATATACTCAACAAGTATTAGTA
Organism: Euprymna scolopes; assembly: GCF_053919585.1. Lineage (NCBI taxonomy): Eukaryota > Metazoa > Mollusca > Cephalopoda > Sepiida > Sepiolidae > Euprymna > Euprymna scolopes. The sequence continues at coordinate 81,121,360 of NC_136527.1, read as the reverse complement.
TAGTCTATAAAAGTGATAATGTGTGTGTGTGGACATTTCCCAACCTATATACTCAAAAAATATTAGTAAAATCTATAAAAGTGATAATGTGTGTGTGTGGACATTTCCCAACCTATATACTCAACAAATATAAGTATAATCTATAAAAGTGATAATGTGTGTGTGTGGATATTTCCCAACCCATATACTAAACAAATATTAGTATAATCTATAAAAGTGATAATGTGTGTGTGTGGACATTTCCCAACCTATATACTCAACAAATATTAGTATAATCTATAAAAGTGATAATGTGTGTGGACATTTCCCAACCTATATACTCAACTAAAATTAGTATAGTCTATAAAAGTGATAATGTGTGTGTGTGGACATTTCCCAACCTATATACTCAACAAATATTAGTAAAATCTATAAAAGTGATAATGTGTGTGTGTGGACATTTCCCAACCTATATACTCAACAAATATTAGTATAATCTATAAAAGTGATAATGTGTGTGTGTGGACATTTCCCAACCTATATACTCAACAAATATTAGTATAATCTATAAAAGTGATAATGTGTGTGTGTGGACATTTCCCAACCTATATACTCAACAAATATTAGTATAATCTATAAAAGTGATAATGTGTGTGTGTGGACATTTCCCAACCTATATACTCAACAAATATTAGTATAATCTATAAAAGTGATAATGTGTGTGTGTGTGGACATTTCCCAACCTATATACTCAACAAATATTAGTATAATCTATAAAAGTTACAATGTGTGTGTGTGGATATTTCCCAACCTATATACTCAACAAATATAAGTATAATCTATAAAAGTGATAATGTGTGTGGACATTTCCAAACCTATATACTCAACAAGTATTAGTATAGTCTATAAAAGTGATAATGTGTGTGTGTGGACATTTCCCAACCTATATACTACACAAATATTAGTATAATCTATAAAAGTGATAATGTGTGTGTGTGGACATTTCCCAACCTATATACTCAAAAAATATTAGTAAAATCTATAAAAGTGATAATGTGTGTGTGTGGACATTTCCCAACCTATATACTCAACAAATATAAGTATAATCTATAAAAGTGATAATGTGTGTGTGTGTGGATATTTCCCAACCCATATACTAAACAAATATTAGTATAATCTATAAAAGTGATAATGTGTGTGTGTGGACATTTCCCAACCTATATACTCAACAAATATTAGTATAATCTATAAAAGTGATAATGTGTGTGGACATTTCCCAACCTATATACTCAACTAAAATTAGTATAGTCTATAAAAGTGATAATGTGTGTGTGTGGACATTTCCCAACCTATATACTCAACAAATATTAGTAAAATCTATAAAAGTGATAATGTGTGTGTGTGGACATTTCCCAACCTATATACTCAACAAATATTAGTATAATCTATAAAAGTGATAATGTGTGTGTGTGGACATTTCCCAACCTATATACTCAACAAATATTAGTATAATCTATAAAAGTGATAATGTGTGTGTGTGGACATTTCCCAACCTATATACTCAACAAATATTAGTATAATCTATAAAAGTGATAATGTGTGTGTGTGGACATTTCCCAACCTATATACTCAACAAATATTAGTATAATCTATAAAAGTGATAATGTGTGTGTGTGTGGACATTTCCCAACCTATATACTCAACAAATATTAGTATAATCTATAAAAGTTACAATGTGTGTGTGTGGATATTTCCCAACCTATATACTCAACAAATATAAGTATAATCTATAAAAGTGATAATGTGTGTGGACATTTCCAAACCTATATACTCAACAAGTATTAGTATAGTCTATAAAAGTGATAATGTGTGTGTGTGGACATTTCCCAACCTATATACTACACAAATATTAGTATAATCTATAAAAGTGATAATGTGTGTGTGTGGACATTTCCCAACCTATATACTCAACAAGTATTAGTATAGTCTATAAAAGTGATAATGTGTGTGTGTGGACATTTCCCAACCTATATAGTCAAAAAATATTAGTAAAATCTATAAAAGTGATAATGTGTGTGTGTGGACATTTCCCAACCTATATACTCAACAAATATTAGTATAATCTATAAAAGTGATAATGTGTGTGTGTGGACATTTCCCAACCTATATACTCAACAAATATTAGTATAATCTATAAAAGTGATAATGTGTGTTGACATTTCCCAACCTATATACTCAACAAATATTAGTATAATCTATAAAAGTGATAATGTGTGTGTGTGGACATTTCCCAACCTATATACTCAACAAATATTAGTATAATCTATAAAAGTGATAATGTGTGTGTGTGGACATTTCCCAACCTATATACTCAACAAATATTAGTATAATCTATAAAAGTGATAATGTGTGTGTGTGTGGACATTTCCCAACCTATATACTCAACAAATATTAGTATAATCTATAAAAGTTACAATGTGTGTGTGTGGATATTTCCCAACCTATATACTCAACAAATATAAGTATAATCTATAAAAGTGATAATGTGTGTGGACATTTCCAAACCTATATACTCAACAAGTATTAGTATAGTCTATAAAAGTGATAATGTGTGTGTGTGGACATTTCCCAACCTATATACTACACAAATATTAGTATAATCTATAAAAGTGATAATGTGTGTGTGTGGACATTTCCCAACCTATATACTCAACAAGTATTAGTATAGTCTATAAAAGTGATAATGTGTGTGTGTGGACATTTCCCAACCTATATAGTCAAAAAATATTAGTAAAATCTATAAAAGTGATAATGTGTGTGTGTGGACATTTCCCAACCTATATACTCAACAAATATTAGTATAATCTATAAAAGTGATAATGTGTGTGTGTGGACATTTCCCAACCTATATACTCAACAAATATTAGTATAATCTATAAAAGTGATAATGTGTGTTGACATTTCCCAACCTATATACTCAACAAATATTAGTATAATCTATAAAAGTGATAATGTGTGTGTGTGGACATTTCCCAACCTATATACTCAACAAATATTAGTATAATCTATAAAAGTGATAATGTGTGTGTGTGGATATTTCCCAACCTATATACTCAACAAATATAAGTATAATCTATAAAAGTGATAATGTGTGTGGACATTTCCAAACCCATATACTCAACAAGTATTAGTATAGTCTATAAAAGTGATAATGTGTGTGTGTGGACATTTCCCAACCTATATACTCAAAAAATATTAGTAAAATCTATAAAAGTGATAATGTGTGTGTGTGGACATTTTCTAACCTATATACTCAAAAAATATTAGTAAAATCTATAAAAGTGATAATGTGTGTGTGTGGACATTTCCCAACCTATATACTCAAAAAATATTAGTAAAATCTATAAAAGTTATAATGTGTGTGTGTGGACATTTCCCAACCTATATACTAAACAAATATTAGTATAATCTATAAAAGTGATAATGTGTGTGTGTGGATATTTCCCAACCTATATACTCAACAAATATTAGTAAAATCTATAAAAGTGATAATGTGTGTGTGGACATTTCCCAACCTATATACTCAACAAATATTAGTAAAATCTATAAAAGTGATAATGTGTGTGTGGACATTTCCCAACCTATATACTCAACAAATATTAGTATAATCTATAAAAGTGATAATGTGTGTGTGGACATTTCCCAACCTATGTACTCAACAAATATTAGTATAGTCTATAAAAGTGATAATGTGTGTGTGTGGACATTTCCCAACCTATATACTCAACAAATATTAGTATAATCTATAAAAGTGATAATGTGTGTGTGTGTGGACATTTCCCAACCTATATACTCAACAAATATAAGTATAATCTATAAAAGTGATAATGTGTGTGGACATTTCCCAACCTATATACTCAACAAGTATTAGTATAGTCTATAAAAGTGATAATGTGTGTGTGTGGACATTTCCCAACCTATATACTACACAAATATTAGTATAGTCTATAAAAGTGATAATGTGTGTGTTTGGACATTTTCCAACCTATATATTCAACAAATATTAGTATAATCTATAAAAGTGATAATGTGTGTGTGGACATTTCCCAACCTATATACTCAACAAATATTAGTAAAATCTATAAAAGTGATAATGTGTGTGTGGACATTTCCCAACCTATATACTCAACAAATATTAGTATAATCTATAAAAGTGATAATATGTGTGTGTGGACATTTCCCAACCTATATACTTTACAAATATTAGTATAATCTATAAAAGTGATAATGTGTGTGTGCGGACATTATTCAACCTATATACTCAACAAATATTAGTAAAATCTATAAAAGTGATAATGTGTGTGTGTGGACATTTCCCAACCTATATACTCAACAAATATTAGTATAATCTATAAAAGTGATAATGTGTGTGGACATTTCCCAACCTATATACTCAACAAATATTAGTATAGCCTATAAAAGTGATAATGTGTGTGTGTGGACATTTCCCAACCTATATACTCAACAAATATTAGTATAATCTATAAAAGTGATAATGTGTGTGTGTGGACATTTCCCAACCTTTATACTCAACAAATATTAGTATAATCTATAAAAGTGATAATGTGTGTGGACATTTCCCACCCTATATACTCAACAAATATTAGTACACTCTATAAAAGTGATAATGTGTGTGTGTGGACATTTCCCAACCTATATACTAAACAAATATTAGTATAATCTATAAAAGTGATAATGTGTGTGGACATTTCCCAACCTATATACTCAACAAATATTAGTATAATCTATAAAAGTGATAATGTGTGTGTGGACATTTCCCAACCTATATACTCAACAAATATTAGTATAATCTATAAAAGTGATAATGTGTGTGTGTGTGGATATTTCCCAACCTATATACTCAACAAATATTAGTATAATCTATAAAAGTGATAATGTGTGTGTGTGGACATTTCCTAACCTATATACTCAACAAATATTAGTATAATCTATAAAAGTGATAATGTGTGTGGACATTTCCCAACCTATATACTCAAGAAATATTAGTATAGTCTATAAATGTGATAATGTGTGTGTGTGGACATTTCCCAACCAATATACTCAACAAATATTAGTATAATCTATAAAAGTGATAATGTGTGTGTGGACATTTCCCAACCTATATACTCAACAAATATTAGTATAATCTATAAAAGTGATAATGTGTGTGTGGACATTTCCCAACCTATGTACTCAACAAATATCAGTATAATCAATAAAAGTTATAATGTGTGTGTGGACATTTCCCAACCTATATACTCAACAAATATTTGTATAATCTGTAAAAGTGATAATGTGTGTGTGGAAATTTCCAAACCTATATACTCAACAAATATTAGTATAATCTATAAAAGTTATAATGTGTGTGTGTGGACATTTCCCAACCTATATACTCAACAAATATTAGTATAATCTATAAAAGTGATAAGGTGTGTGTGTGGACATTTCCCAACCTATATACTCAACAAATATTAGTATAATCTATAAAAGTGAAAATGTGTGTGTGTGGACATTTCCCAACCTATATACTCAACAAATATTAGTATAATCTAGAAAAGTGATAATGTGTGTGTGTGGACATTTCCCACCCTATATACTCAACAAATATTAGTATAATCTATAAAAGTGATAATGTGTGTGGACATTTCCCAACCTATATACTCAACAAATATAAGTATAGTCTATAAAAGTGATAATGCGTGTGTGTGGATATTTCCCAACCTATATACAAAACAAATATTAGTATAATCTATAAAAGTGATAATGTGTGTGTGGACATTTCCCAACCTATATACTAAACAAATATTAGTATAACCTAGAAAGTGATAATGTGTGTGTGGACATTTCTCAACCTATATACTCAACAAATATTAGTATAATCCATAAAAGTGATAATGTGTGTGTGTGGACATTTCCCAACCTATATACTCAACAAATATTAGAATAGTCTATAAATGTGATAGTGTGCGTGTGGACATTTCCCAACCTATATACTCAACAAATATTAGTATAACCTATAAAAGTGATAATGTGTGTGCGTGGACATTTCCCAACCTATATACTCAACAAATATTAGTATAATCTATAAAAGTGATAATGTGTGTGTGGACATTTCCCAACCTATGTACTCAACAAATATTAGTACAATCTATAAAAGTGATAATGTGTGTGTGTGGACATTTCCCAACCTATATACTCAACAAATATTAGTATAATCTATAAAAGTGATAATGTGAGTGTGTGTGGACATTTCCCAACCTATATACTCAACAAATATAAGTATAATCTATAAAAGTGATAATGTGTGTGTGTGGATATTTCCCAACCCATATACTAAACAAATATTAGTATAATCTATAAAAGTGATAATGTGTGTGTGTGGACATTTCCCAACCTATATACTCAACAAATATTAGTATAATCTATAAAAGTGATAATGTGTGTGGACATTTCCCAACCTATATACTCAACTAATATTAGTATAGTTTATAAAAGTGATAATGTGTGTGTGTGTGTGGACATTTCCCAACCTATATACTCAACAAATATTAGTATAATCTATAAAAGTTACACTGTGTGTGTGTGGATATTTCCCAACCTATATACTCAACAAATATAAGTATAATCTATAAAAGTGATAATGTGTGTGGACATTTCCAAACCTATATACTCAACAAGTATTAGTATAGTCTATAAAAGTTATAATGTGTGTTGACATTTCCCAACCTATATACTACACAAATATTAGTATAATCTATAAAAGTGATAATGTGTGTGTGTGGACATTGCCCAACCTATATACTCAACAAATATTAGTAAAATCTATAAAAGTGATAATGTGTGTGTGTGGACATTTCCCAACCTATATACTCAAAAAATATTAGTAAAATCTATAAAAGTGATAATGTGTGTGTGTGTGGACATTTCCCAACCTATATACTACACAAATATTAGTATAATCTATAAAAGTGATAATGTGTGTGTGTGGACATTTCCCAACCTATATACTCAACAAATATTAGTATAATCTATAAAAGTGATAATGTGTGTGTGTGGACATTTCCCAACCTATATACTCAACAAATATTAGTATAATCTATAAAAGTGATAATGTGTGTGTGTGGACATTTCCCAACCTATATACTCAACAAATATTAGTATAATCTATAAAAGTGATAATGTGTGTGTGTGGACATTTCCCAACCTATATACTCAACAAATATTAGTATAATCTATAAAAGTGATAATGTGTGTGTGTGGACATTTCCCAACCTATATACTCAACAAATATTAGTATAATCTATAAAAGTGATAATGTGTGTGTGTGTGGACATTTCCCAACCTATATACTCAACAAATATTAGTATAATCTATAAAAGTTACAATGTGTGTGTGTGGATATTTCCCAACCTATATACTCAACAAATATAAGTATAATCTATAAAAGTGATAATGTGTGTGGACATTTCCAAACCTATATACTCAACAAGTATTAGTATAGTCTATAAAAGTGATAATGTGTGTGTGTGGACATTTCCCAACCTATATACTACACAAATATTAGTATAATCTATAAAAGTGATAATGTGTGTGTGTGGACATTTCCCAACCTATATACTCAACAAGTATTAGTATAGTCTATAAAAGTGATAATGTGTGTGTGTGGACATTTCCCAACCTATATAGTCAAAAAATATTAGTAAAATCTATAAAAGTGATAATGTGTGTGTGTGGACATTTCCCAACCTATATACTCAACAAATATTAGTATAATCTATAAAAGTGATAATGTGTGTGTGTGGACATTTCCCAACCTATATACTCAACAAATATTAGTATAATCTATAAAAGTGATAATGTGTGTGTGTGGATATTTCCCAACCTATATACTCAACAAATATAAGTATAATCTATAAAAGTGATAATGTGTGTGGACATTTCCAAACCCATATACTCAACAAGTATTAGTATAGTCTATAATAGTGATAATGTGTGTGTGTGGACATTTCCCAACCTATATACTCAAAAAATATTAGTAAAATCTATAAAAGTGATAATGTGTGTGTGTGGACATTTTCCAACCTATATACTCAAAAAATATTAGTAAAATCTATAAAAGTGATAATGTGTGTGTGTGGACATTTCCCAACCTATATACTCAACAAATATTAGTATAATCTATAAAAGTGATAATGTGTGTGTGTGGATATTTCCCAACCTATATACTCAACAAATATAAGTATAATCTATACAAGGTATAATGTGTGTGGACATTTCCAAACCCATATACTCAACAAGTATTAGTATAGTCTATAATAGTGATAATGTGTGTGTGTGGACATTTCCCAACCTATATACTCAAAAAATATTAGTAAAATCTATAAAAGTGATAATGTGTGTGTGTGGACATTTTCCAACCTATATACTCAAAAAATATTAGTAAAATCTATAAAAGTGATAATGTGTGTGTGTGGACATTTCCCAACCTATATACTCAAAAAATATTAGTAAAATCTATAAAAGTGATAATGTGTGTGTGTGGACATTTCCCAACCTATATACTCAACAAATATTAGTATAATCTATAAAAGTGATAATGTGTGTGTGTGGACATATCCCAACCTATATACTCAACAAATATTAGTAAAATCTATAAAAGTGATAATGTGTGTGTGGACATTTCCCAACCTATATACTCAACAAATATTAGTAAAATCTATAAAAGTGACAATGTGTGTGTGTGGACATTTCCCAACCTATATACTCAACAAATATTAGTAAAATCTATAAAAGTGATAATGTGTGTGTGTGGACATTTCCCAACCTATATACTCAACAAATATTAGTATAGTCTATAAAAGTGATAATGTGTGTGTGTGGATATTTCCCAACCTATATACAAAACAAATATTAGTATAATCTATAAAAGTGATAATGTGTGTGTGGACATTTCCCAACCTATATACTAAACAAATATTAGTATAACCTAGAAAGTGATAATGTGTGTGTGGACATTTCTCAACCTATATACTCAACAAATATTAGTATAATCCATAAAAGTGATAATGTGTGTGTGTGGACATTTCCCAACCTATATACTCAACAAATATTAGAATAGTCTATAAATGTGATAGTGTGCGTGTGGACATTTCTCAACCTATATACTAAACAAATATTAGTATAACCTATAAAAGTTATAATGTGTGTGCGTGGACATTTCCCAACCTATATACTCAACAAATATTAGTATAATCTATAAAAGTGATAATGTGTGTGTGGACATTTCCCAACCTATGTACTCAACAAATATTAGTACAATCTATAAAAGTGATAATGTGTGTGTGTGGACATTTCCCAACCTATATACTCAACAAATATTAGTATAATCTATAAAAGTGATAATGTGTGTGTGTGGATATTTCCCAACCCATATACTAAACAAATATTAGTATAATCTATAAAAGTGATAATGTGTGTGTGTGGACATTTCCCAACCTATATACTCAACAAATATTAGTATAATCTATAAAAGTGATAATGTGTGTGGACATTTCCCAACCTATATACTCAACTAATATTAGTATAGTTTATAAAAGTGATAATGTGTGTGTGTGTGTGGACATTTCCCAACCTATATACTCAACAAATATTAGTATAATCTATAAAAGTTACAATGTGTGTGTGTGGATATTTCCCAACCTATATACTCAACAAATATAAGTATAATCTATAAAAGTGATAATGTGTGTGGACATTTCCAAACCTATATACTCAACAAGTATTAGTATAGTCTATAAAAGTTATAATGTGTGTGTGTGGACATTTCCCAACCTATATACTACACAAATATTAGTATAATCTATAAAAGTGATAATGTGTGTGTGTGGACATTGCCCAACCTATATACTCAACAAATATTAGTAAAATCTATAAAAGTGATAATGTGTGTGTGTGGACATTTCCCAACCTATATACTCAAAAAATATTAGTAAAATCTATAAAAATGATAATGTGTGTGTGTGTGGACATTTCCCAACCTATATACTACACAAATATTAGTATAATCTATAAAAGTGATAATGTGTGTGTGTGGACATTTCCCAACCTATATACTCAACAAATATTAGTAAAATCTATAAAAGTGATAATGTGTGTGTGTGGACATTTCCCAACCTATATACTCAACAAATATTAGTATAATCTAAAAAGTGATAATGTGTGTGTGTGGACATTTCCCAACCTATATACTCAACAAATATTAGTATAATCTATAAAAGTGATAATGTGTGTGTGTGGACATTTCCCAACCTATATACTCAACAAATATTAGTATAATCTATAAAAGTGATAATGTGTGTGTGTGGACATTTCCCAACCTATATACTCAACAAATATTAGTATAATCTATAAAAGTGATAATGTGTGTGTGTGTGGACATTTCCCAACCTATATACTCAACAAATATTAGTATAATCTATAAAAGTTACAATGTGTGTGTGTGAGTATTTCCCAACCTATATACTCAACAAATATAAGTATAATTTATAAAAGTGATAATGTGTGTGGACATTTCCAAACCTATATACTCAACAATATTAGTATAGTCTATAAAAGTGATAATGTGTGTGTGTGGACATTTCCCAACCTATATACTACACAAATATTAGTATAATCTATAAAAGTGATAATGTGTGTGTGTGGACATTTCCCAACCTATATACTCAACAAGTATTAGTATAGTCTATAAAAGTGATAATGTGTGTGTGTGGACATTTCCCAACCTATATAGTCAAAAAATATTAGTAAAATCTATAAAAGTGATAATGTGTGTGTGTGGACATTTCCCAACCTATATACTCAACAAATATTAGTATAATCTATAAAAGTGATAATGTGTGTGTGTGGACATTTCCCAACCTATATACTCAACAAATATTATTACAATCTATAAAAGTGATAATGTGTGTTGACATTTCCCAACCTATATACTCAACAAATATTAGTATAATCTATAAAAGTGATAATGTGTGTGTGTGGACATTTCCCAACCTATATACTCAACAAATATTAGTATAATCTATAAAAGTGATAATGTGTGTGTGTGGATATTTCCCAACCTATATACTCAACAAATATAAGTATAATCTATAAAAGTGATAATGTGTGTGGACATTTCCAAACCCATATACTCAACAAGTATTAGTATAGTCTATAATAGTGATAATGTGTGTGTGTGGACATTTCCCAACCTATATACTCAACAAATATTAGTAAAATCTATAAAAGTGACATTGTGTGTGTGTGGACATTTTCCAACCTATATACTCAAAAAATATTAGTAAAATCTATAAAAGTGATAATGTGTGTGTGTGGACATTTCCCAACCTATATACTCAAAAAATATTAGTAAAATCTATAAAAGTGATAATGTGTGTGTGTGGACATTTCCCAACCTATATACTCAACAAATATTAGTATAATCTATAAAAGTGATAATGTGTATGTGTGGACATATCCCAACCTATATACTCAACAAATATTAGTAAAATCTATAAAAGTGATAATGTGTGTGTGGACATTTCCCAACCTATATACTCAACAAATATTAGTAAAATCTATAAAAGTGACAATGTGTGTGTGTGGACATTTCCCAACCTATATACTCAACAAATATTAGTAAAATCTATAAAAGTGATAATGTGTGTGTGTGGACATTTCCCAACCTATATACTCAACAAATATTAGTATAATCTATAAAAGTGATAATGTGTGTGTGTGGACATTTCCCAACCTATATACTCAACAAATATTAGTATAATCTATAAAAGTGATAATGTGTGTGTGTGGACATTACCCAACCTATATACTACACAAATATTAGTATAGTCTATAAAAGTGATAATGTGTGTGTGTGGACATTTTCCACCCTATATACTCAAAAAATATTAGTAAAATCTATAAAAGTGATAATGTGTGTGTGTGGACATTTCCCAACCTATATACTCAAAAAATATTAGTAAAATCTATAAAAGTGATAATGTGTGTGTGTGGACATTTCCCAACCTATATACTCAACAAATATTAGTATAATCTATAAAAGTGATAATGTGTGTGTGTGGACATTTCCCAACCTATATACTCAACAAATATTAGTATAATCTATAAAAGTGATAATGTGTGTGTGTGGACATTTCCCAACCTATATACTCAACAAATATTAGTATAATCTATAAAAGTGATAATGTGTGTGTGTGGACATTACCCAACCTATATACTACACAAATATTAGTATAATCTATAAAAGTGATAATGTGTGTGTGTGGACATTTCCCAACCTATATACTCAAAAAATATTAGTAAAATCTATAAAAGTGATAATGTGTGTGTGTGGACATTTCCCAACCTATATACTCAAAAAATATTAGTAAAATCTATAAAAGTGATAATGTGTGTGTGTGCACATTTCCCAAACTATATACTCAAAAAATATTAGTATAATCTATAAAAGTGATAATGTGTGTGTGTGGACATTTCCCAACCTATATACTCAACAAATATTAGTATAATCTATAAAAGTGATAATGTGTGTGTGTGGACATTTCCCAACCTATATACTCAACAAATATTAGTATAATCTATAAAAGTGATAATGTGTGTGTGTGGACATTTCCCAACCTATATACTCAACAAATATTAGTATAATCTATAAAAGTGATAATGTGTGTGTGTGGACATTTCCCAACCTATATACTACACAAATATTAGTATAGTCTATAAAAGTGATAATGTGTGTGTGTGGACATTTTCCAACCTATATACTCAAAAGATATTAGTAAAATCTATAAAAGTGATAATGTGTGTGTGTGGACATTTCCCAACCTATATACTCAACAAATATTAGTATAATCTATAAAAGTGATAATGTGTGTGTGTGGACATTTCCCAACCTATATACTCAACAAATATTAGTATAATCTATAAAAGTGATAATGTGTGTGTGTGGACATTACCCAACCTATATACTACACAAATATTAGTCTAATCTATAAAAGTGATAATGTGTGTGTGTGGACATTTTCCAACCTATATACTAAAAAAATATTAGTAAAATCTATAAAAGTGATAATGTGTGTGTGTGGACATTTCCCAACCTATATACTCAACAAATATTAGTAAAATCTATAAAAGTGATAATGTGTGTGTGTGCACATTTCCCAACCTATATACTCAAAAAATATTAGTATAATCTATAAAAGTGATAATGTGTGTGTGTGGACATTTCCCAACCTATATACTCAACAAATATTAGTATAATCTATAAAAGTGATAATGTGTGTGTGTGGACATTTCCCACCCTATATACTCAACAAATATTAGTATAATCTATAAAAGTGATAATGTGTGTGTGTGGACATTTCCCAACCTATATACTCAACAAATATTAGTATAATCTATAAAAGTGATAATGTGTGTGTGTGGACATTTCCCAACCTATATACTACACAAATATTAGTATAGTCTATAAAAGGTATAATGTGTGTGTGTGGACATTTTCCAACCTATATACTCAAAAAATATTAGTAAAATCTATAAAAGTGATAATGTGTGTGTGTGGACATTTCCCAACCTATATACTCAAAAAATATTAGTAAAATCTATAAAAGTGATAATGTGTGTGTGTGGACATTTCCCAACCTATATACTCAAAAAATATTAGTATAATCTATAAAAGTGATAATGTGTGTGTGTGGACATTTCCCAACCTATATACTCAACAAATATTAGTATAATCTATAAAAGTGATAATGTGTGTGTGTGGACATTTCCCAACCTATATACTCAAAAAATATTAGTATAATCTATAAAAGTGATAATGTGTGTGTGTGGACATTTCCCAACCTATATACTCAAAAAATATTAGTAAAATCAATAAAAGTGATAATGTGTGTGTGTGGACATTTCCCAACCTATATACTCAAAAAATATTAGTAAAATCTATAAAAGTGATAATGTGTGTGTGTGGACATTTCCCAACCTATATACTAAACAAATATTAGTATAATCTATAAAATTGATAATGTGTGTGTGTGGACATTTCCCAACCTATATACTCAACAAATATTAGTATAATCTATAAAAGTTATAATGTGTGTGTGTGGACGTTTCCCAACCCATATACTACACAAATATTAGTATAGTCTATAAAAGTGATAATGTGTGTGTGTGGACATTTTCCAACCTATATACTCAAAAAATATTAGTAAAATCTATAAAAGTGATAATGTGTGTGTGTGGACATTTCCCAACCTATATACTCAAAAAATATTAGTAAAATCTATAAAAGTGATAATGTGTGTGTGTGGACATTTCCCATCCTATATACTCAAAAAATATTAGTAAAATCTGTAAAAGTGATAATGTGTGTGTGTGGACATTTCCCAACCTATATACTCAACAAATATTAGTATAATCTATAAAAGTGATAATGTGTATGGACATTTCCCAACCTATATACTCAACAAATATTAGTATAGTCTATAAAAGTGATAATGTGTGTGTGTGGACATTTCCCAACCTATATACTCAACAAATATTAGTATAATTTATAAAAGTAATAATGTGTGTGTGTGTGGACATTTCCCAACCTATATACTCAACAAATATTAGTATAATCTATAAAAGTGATAATGTGTGTGGACATTTCCCAACCTATATACTCAACAAATATTAGTATAGTCTTTAAAAGTGATAATGGGTGTGTGTGGACATTTCCCAACCTATATACTCAACAAATATTAGTATAATCTATAAAAGTGATCATGTGTGTGTGTGGACATTTCCCAACCAATATACTCAACAAATATTAGTATAATCTATAAAAGTGATAATGTGTGTGTGTGGACATTTCCCAACCTATATACTCAACAAATATTAGTATAATCTATAAAAGTGATAATGTGTGTGGACATTTCCCAACCTATATACTCAACAAATATTAGTACAGTCTATAAAAGTGATAATGTGTGTGTGTGGACATTTCCCAACCTATATACTCAACAAATATTAGTACAATCTATAAAAGTGATAATGTGTGTGTGTGGACATTTCCCAACCTATGTACTACACAAATATTAGTATAGTCTATAAAAGTGATAATGTGTGTGTGTGGACATTTCCCAACCTATATACTCAACAAATATTAGTATAATCTATAAAAGTGATAATGTTTGTGTGTGGATATTTCCCAACCTATATACTCAACAAATATAAGTATAATCTATAAAAGTGATAATGTGTGTGGACATTTCCAAACCTATATACTCAACAAGTATTAGTATAGTTTATAAAAGTGATAATGTGTGTGTGTGTGGACATTTCCCAACCTATATACTACGCAAATATTAGTATAGTCTATAAAAGTGATAATGTGTGTGTGTGGACATTTCCCAACCTATATACTACGCAAATATTAGTATAGTCTATAAAAGTGATAATGTGTGTGTGTGGACATTTCCCAACCTATATACTACGCAAATATTAGTATAGTCTATAAAAGTGATAATGTGTGTGTGTGGACATTTCCCAACCTATATACTACGCAAATATTAGTATAGTCTATAAAAGTGATAATGTGTGTGTGTGGACATTTCCCAACCTATATACTACGCAAATATTAGTATAGTCTATAAAAGTGATAATGTGTGTGTGTGGACATTTCCCAACCTATATACTACGCAAATATTAGTATAGTCTATAAAAGTGATAATGTGTGTGTGTGGACATTTCCCAACCTATATACTCAACAAATATTAGTAAAATCTATAAAAGTGATAATGTGTGTGTGGACATTTCTTAACCTATATACTCAACAAATATTAGTAAAATCTATAAAAGTGATAATGTGTGTGTGTGGACATTTCCCAACCTATATACTCAACAAATATTAGTATAATCTATAAAAGTGATAATGTGTGTGTGTGGACATTTCCCAACCTCTATATTCAACAAATATTAGTATAATCTATAAAAGTGATAATGTGTGTGGACATTTCCCAACCTATATACTCAACAAATATTAGTATAGTCTAGAAAAGTGATAATGTGTGTGTGTGGATATTTCCCAACCTATATACTCCACAAATATAAGTATAATCTATAAAAGTGATAAAGTGTGTGGACATTTCCAAACCTATATACTCAACAAGTATTAGTATAGTCTATAAAAGTGATAATGTGTGTGTGTGGACATTTCCCAACCTATATACTCAACAAATATTAGTATAATCTATAAAAGTGATAATGTGTGTGTGTGGACATTTCTCAACCTATATACTACACAAATATTAGTATAATCTATAAAAGTGATAATGTGTGTGTGTGGACATTTCCCAACCTATATACTACGCAAATATTAGTATAGTCTATAAAAGTGATAATGTGTGTGTGTGGACATTTCCCAACCTATATACTCAACAAATATTAGTAAAATCTATAAAAGTGATAATGTGTGTGTGGACATTTCCCAACCTATATACTCAAAAAATATTAGTAAAATCTGTAAAAGTGATAATGTGTGTGTGTTGACATTTCCCAACCTATATACTCAACAAATATTAGTATAATCTATAAAAGTGATAAGGTGTGTGGACATTTCCCAACCTATATACTCAACAAATATTAGTATAATCTATAAAAGTGATAATGTATGTGTGTGGATATTTCCCAACCTATATACTCAACAAATATTAGTATAATCTATAAAAGTGATAATGTGTGTGTGTGGACATTTCCCAACCTATATACTCAACAAATATTAGTAAAATCTATAAAAGTGATAATGTGTGTGTGTGGACATTTCCCAAACTATATACTCAACAAATATTAGTAAAATCTATAAAAGTGATAATGTGTGTGTGTGGACATTTCCCAACCTATATACTCAACAAATATTAGTATAATCTATAAAAGTGATAATGTGTGTGGACATTTCCCAACCTATATACTCAACAAATATTAGTATAGTCTATAAAAGTGATAATGTGTGTGTGTGGACATTTCCCAACCTATATACTCAACAAATATTAGTATAATCTATAAAAGTGATAATGTGTGTGTGTGGACATTTCCCAACCTATATACTCAACAAATATTAGTATAATCTAAAAAAGTGATAATGTGTGTGGACATTTCCCAACCTATATACTCAACAAATATTAGTATAATCTATAAAAGTGATAATGTGTGTGGACATTTCCCAACCTATATACTCAACAAATATTAGTATAGTCTATAAAAGTGATAATGTGTGTGTGTGGACATTTCCCAACTTATATACTAAACAAATATTAGTATAATCTATAAAAGTGATAATGTGTGTGTGGACATTTCCCAACCTATATACTCAACAAATATTAGTATAATCTATAAAAGTGATAATGTGTGTGTGGAAATTTCTCAACCTATATACTCAACAAATATTAGTATAATCTATAAAAGTGATAATGTGTGTGTGTGGACATTTCCCAACCTATATACTCAAAAAATATTAGTAAAATCTATAAAAGTGATAATGTGTGTGTGTGCACATTTCCCAACCTATATACTCAACAAATATTAGTATAATCTATAAAAGTGATAATGTGTGTGTGTGGACATTTCCCAACCTATATACTCAACAAATATTAGTATAATCTCTAAAAGTGATAATGTGTGTGCGTGGACATTTCCCAACCTATATACTCAACAAATATTAGTATAATCTATAAAAGTGATAATGTGTGTGTGTGGACATTTCCCAACCTATATACTACACAAATATTAGTATAGTCTATAAAAGTGGTAATGTGTGTGTGTGGACATTTCCCAACCTATATACTCAACAAATATAAGTATAATCTATAAAAGTGATAATGTGTGTGTGTGGACATTTCCCAACCTATATACTACACAAATATTAGTATAGTCTATAAAAGTGATAATGTGTGTGTGTGTGGACATTTCCCAACCTATATACTCAACAAATATAAGTATAATCTATAAAAGTGATAATATGTGTGGACATTTCCAAACCTATATACTCAACAAGTATTAGTATAGTCTATAAAAGTGATAATGTGTGTGTGTGGACATTTCCCAACCTATATACTACACAAATATTAGTATAATCTATAAAAGTTATAATGAGTGTGTGGAAATTTCCCAACCTGTATACTCAACAAATATTAGTATAGTCTATAAAAGTGATAATGTGTGTGTGTGGACATTTCCCAACCTATATACTCAACAAATATTAGTATAGTCTATAAAAGTGATAATGTGTGTGTGTGGACATTTCCCAACCTATATACTCAACAAATATTAGTATAGTCTATAAAAGTGATAATGTGTGTGGGTGGACATTTCCCAACCTATATACTCAACAAATATTAGTATAATCTATAAAAGTGATAATGAGTGTGTGGAAATTTCCCAACCTATATACTCAACAAATATTAGTATAATCTATAAAAGTGATAATGTGTGTGTGTGTGGACATTTCCCAACCTATATACTCAACAAATATTAGTATAATCTATAAAAGTGATAATGTGTGTGTGGACATTTCCCAACCTATATACTCAACAAATATTAGTATAATCTATAAAAGTGATAATGTGTGTGTGTGGACATTTCCCAACCTATATACTCAACAAATATTAGTATAATCTATAAAAGTGATAATGTGTGTGTGTGTGGACATTTCCCAACCTATATACTCAACAAATATTAGTATAATCTATAAAAGTGATAATGAGTGTGTGGAAATTTCCCAACCTATATACTCAACAAATATTAGTATAATCTATAAAAGTGATAATGTGTGTGTGTGTGGACATTTCCCAACCTATATACTCAACAAATATTAGTATAATCTATAAAAGTGATAATGTGTGTGTGTGTGGACATTTCCCAACCTATATACTCAACAAATATTAGTATAATCTATAAAAGTGATAATGTGTGTGTGTGGACATTTCCCAACCTATATACTCAACAAATATTAGTATAATCCATAAAAGTGATAATATTTGTGTGGACATTTCCCAACCTATATACTCAACAAATATTAGTATAATCTATAAAAGTGATAATGTGTGTGTGGACATTTGCCAACCTATATACTCAACAAATATTAGTATAATCTATAAAAGTGATAATGTGTGTGTGTGGACATTTCCCAACCTATATACTCAACAAATATTAGTAAAATCTATAAAAGTGATAATGTGTGTGTGTGGACATTTCCCAACCAATATACTTAACAAATATTAGTATAATTTATAAAAGTGATAATGTGTGTGTGTGGACATTTCCCTAACCTATATACTCAAAAAATATTAGTATAATCTATAAAAGTGATAATGTGTGTGTGGAAATTAACCAACCTATATACTCAACAAATATTAGTATAATCTATAAAAGTGATAATGTGTGTGTGTGGACATTTCCCAACCTATATACTCAACAAATATTAGTATAATCTATAAAAGTGATTATGTTTGTGTGTGGACATTTCCCAACCTATATACTCAACAAATATTAGTATAATCTATAAAAGTGATAATGTGTGTGTGTGGACATTTCCCAACCTATATACTCAACAAATATTAGTATAATCTATAAAAGTGATAATGTGTGTGTGTGGACATTTCCCAACCAATATACTCAACAAATATTAGTATAATCTATAAAAGTGATAATGTGTGTGTGTGGACATTTCCCAACCAATATACTCAACAAATATTAGTATAGTCTATAAAAGTTTTAATGTGTGTGGACATTTCCCAACCTATATACTCAACAAATATTAGTATAATCTATAAAAGAGATAACACTGGTCAACACAATATTTTTGGCAGGCAAAGTAAGACTGGTTTCTGGGGTTTTCAAGGGCGCTGAATCCGAATCTGACATTAGTTTTTTCAAATTGGCTCTTGTTTTTGAGATATCACAGGGGGTCGTTTGTCTGAAATCACCCATTCGCGACCATAGCTAAACGTACAAAAAACGTCTAAATAGTGCATAAATGTCAGATATTGATTTTTATGATAATCTTAAAGCACAAAGACAGTGTAAAATCTCAATCTAACAAGTTAAGTTAGATATAACATCATTTCATTTATCCTATAACTGAACACTTTTCATAGATTTTGAGGATATACAAAAAATTTGCTAAAAATTTGCTGAATTTTAATTCTCCAAGTGAAAAAAAACATTTACATAATCAGTTATATATCATAAATTAATGCAAAGCATTATACACTAGATTCTTAGTTACAATGAACACACAAAACAATATTTTATTCACAAAACTAAAATTGACGTTTATACGATTTTCGCTTGTGAGCAACTTTTGGGCAGTCTCTCAAAACGTTCCAGCAGTAGTCTGCCATCATGTGCTCATCCCATTTGCCTTGATACCTCTCTTCCATTGTTTTGATGTCTTGATGGAATCTCTCTCCCTGCTCCTCACTGTAATCACCAAGATTACCAGGAAATCTGTCGAGGTGGCTAAACAAGAAATGAACTTTAATGCTCATATTTGCCCCTAGTTTTCCGTATGCAGTAAGCATCTTACGGACCAATTGCTTGTAAATGTCAGCTTTGCGATTTCCCAAAAAGTTTGTCACTACATCTGTGAATGACATCCAAGCATTTAACTCAACCGTGTTAATATGATTAGTGAAGTCAGAATCCCTCATGAGCGTTCGAATCTGAGGTCCATCGAAGATGCCACCTTTAGCTTTTTCGATGGGAAGACCTGGAAATTGCCTGCATATTTACTTGAAGCAATCCCCATCCTTGTTCAACGCCTTAACAAACTGCTTCATGAGCCCTAGTTTTATATGCAATGGAGGGAAGATGATTCTATCCCTGGGTACCAAAGGCTCATTGATGACGTTGGCTGTGCCGACTTCGAGACTTTCTCGTTCTGGCCAGTTCTCCCTTCTCCAGTGCTGGATTCTTGCTCTGCTATCCCACAAACAAAGAAAGCAGGGATACTTTGTGTACCCACTTTGCTGACCAAGCAGAAAATTCACCATTTTCAAATCCAAACAAATCAGCCATTTATGGTCACCAAGTATCATATCGAAGTATGCTTTGTACGCCCTCTTGACAAAGTCTGTAATATTCCTCTTTTGTTGTGCCATCATATACTGTCCACAGATGTAACAAAAGACATCCGGTTCATATCTGCAACATCTTCTAGAACTCATTTTCTCTCTGGAACTCATTTTCAACTGTGGAATTTAAAAGAAAATTCTTAATTACTGTTTAATTTATACTGCAACTATATTTATGGAACATGTTATTAAGTAATTACAGTATATAATTATATAAAAATTCTCCCTATATAAATAATTATATAAAAATTCTCCCTGAAATACTTCAATATATACATTTTCATTGTAATGATTCAATAATATCAGAAAATTATTATTTACTGCTTCTATATTGAAGTATTTAAGGGAGAATTTTAGCAGTTTAGGCTTATTTGGGGCTATCAGTATATTCTAAACTAGAGCCAATCTGGCAAAACCAATGGTATATTCGTAATCAGCGACCTTCAAAACCCCAGAAAACACTCCTAGATGGTCTGCCAAAGAAAAAAAATAAAAATTTGTTGACCAGTGGTGTGTGGACATTTCCCAACCTATATACTCACAAAATATTAGTATAATCTAGAAAAGTGATAATGTGTGTGTATGTGGACATTTCCCAACCTATATACTCCACAAATATTAGTATAATCCATAAAAGTGAGAATGTGTGTGTGTGGACATTTCCCAACCTATATACTCAACAAATATTAGTATAATCTATAAAAGTGATAATGTGTGTGGACATTTCCAAACCTATATACTTAACAAATATTAGTATAGTCTATAAAAGTGATAATGTGTGTGTGTGGACATTTCCCAACCTATATACTCAACAAATATTAGTATAATCTATAAAAGTGATAATGTTAGTGTGGACATTTCCCACCCTATATACTCAACAAATATTAGTATAATCTATAAAAGTGATAATGTGTGTGTGTGGACATTTCCCAACCATTATACTCAACAAATATTAGTAAAATCTATAAAAGTGATAATGTGTGTGTGTGTGGACATTTCCCAACCTATATACTCAACAAATATTAGTATAATCTATAAAAGTGATAATGTGTGTGTGGACATTTCCCAACCTATATACTCAACAAATATTAGTATAATCTATAAAAGTGATAATGTGTGTGTGTGGACATTTCCCAACCTATATACTCAACAAATATTAGTATAATCTATAAAAGTGATAATGTGTGTGTGTGGACATTTCCCAACCTATATACTCAACAAATATTTGTATAATCTATAAAAGTGATAATGTGTGTGTGTGGACATTTCCCAACCTATATACTCAACAAATATTAGTATAATCTATAAAAGTGATAATGTGTGTGTGTGGACATTTCCCAACCTATATACTCAACATATATTAGTATAATCTATTAAAGTTATAATGTGGGTGTGTGGACATTTCCCAACCTATATACTCAACAAATATTAGTATAATCTATAAAAGTGATAATGTGTGTGTGTGTGGACATTTCCCAACCTATATACTCAACAAATATTAGTATAGTCTATAAAAGTGATAATGTGTGTGTGTGGATATTTCCCAACCTACATACTCAACAAATATTAGTATAATCTATAAAAGTGATAATGTGTGTGTGTGTGGACATTTCCCAACCTATATACTCAACAAATATTAGTATAGTCTATAAAAGTGATAATGTGTGTGTGTGGACATTTCCCAACCTACATACTCAACAAATATTAGTATAATCTATAAAAGTGATAATGTGTGTGCGTGGACATTTCCCAACCTATATACTCAACAAATATTAGTAAAATCTATAAAAGTGATAATGTGTGTGTGGACATTTCCCAACCTATATACTCAACAAATATTAGTATAATCTATAAAAGTGATAATGTGTGTGTGTGTGTGGACATTTCCCAACCTATATACTCAACAAATATAAGAATAATCTATAAAAGTGATAATGTGTGTGTGTGGACATTTCCCAACCTATATACTCAACAAATATTAGTATAATCTATAAAAGTGATAATGTGTGTCTGTGGACATTTCCCAACCTACATACTCAACAAATATTAGTATAATCTATAAAAGTGAGAATGTGTGTGTGTGGACATTTCCCAACCTATATACTCAACTAATATTAGTATAATCTATAAAAGTGATAATTTGTGTGTGTGGACATTTCCCAACCTATATACTCAACAAATATTAGTATAATCTATAAAAGTGATAATGTGTGTGTGTGGACATTTCCCAACCTATATACTCAACAAATATTAGTATAATCTATAACAGTGATAATGTGTGTGTGTGGACACTTCCCAACCTAGATACTCAACGAATATTAGTATAATCTATAAAAGTGATAATGTGTGTGTGTGGACATTTCCCAACCTATATACTCAACAAATATTAGTATAATCTATAAAAGTGATAATGTGTGTGTGGACATTTACCAAACCTATATACTCAACAAATATTAGTATAATCTATAAAAGTGATAATGTGTGTGTGTGGACATTTTCCAACCTATATACTCAACAAATATTAGTATAATCTATAAAAGTGATAATGTGTGTGGACATTTCCCAACCTATATACTCAACAAATATTAGTATAGTCTATAAAAGTGATAATGTGTGTGTGTGGACATTTCCCAACCTATATACTAAACAAATATTAGTATAATCTATAAAAGTGATAATGTGTGTGTGGACATTTCCCAACCTATATACTCAACAAATATTAGTATAATCTATAAAAGTGATAATGTGTGTGTGGACATTTCCCAACCTATATACTCAACAAATTTTAGTGTAATCTATAAAAGTGATAATGTGTGTGTGTGGACATTTCCCAACCTATATACTAAACAAATATTAGTATAATCTATAAAAGTGATAATGTGTGTGTGTGTGGACATTTCCCAACCAATATACTCAACAAATATTAGTATAGTCTATAAAAGTTATAATGAGTGTGGACATTTCCCAACCTATATACTCAACAAATATTAGTATAATCTATAAAAGTGATAATGTGTGTGTGTGGACATTTCCCAACCTATATACTCACAAAATATTAGTATAATCTAGAAAAGTGATAATGTGTGTGTATGTGGACATTTCCCAACCTATATACTCCACAAATATTAGTATAATCCATAAAAGTGAGAATGTGTGTGTGTGGACATTTCTCAACCTATATACTCAACATATATTAGTATAATCTATTAAAGTGATAATGTGGGTGTGTGGACATTTCCCAACCTATATACTACACAAATATTAGTATAATCTATAAAAGTGATAATGTGTGTGTGTGTGGACATTTCCCAACCTATATACTCAACAAATATTAGTATAGTCTATAAAAGTGATAATGTGTGTGTGTGGACATTTCCCAACCTACATACTCAACAAATATTAGTATAATCTATAAAAGTGATAATGTGTGTGCGTGGACATTTCCCAACCTATATACTCAACAAATATTAGTATAATCTATAAAAGTGATAATGTGTGTGTGGACATTTCCCAACCTATATACTCAACTAATATTAGTATAATCTATAAAAGTGATAATGTGTGTGTGTGGACATTTCCCAACCTATATACTCAACAAATATTAGTATAATCTATAAAAGTGATAATGTGTGTGTGTGGACATTTCCCAACCTATATACTCAACAAATATTAGTAAAATCTATAAAAGTGATAATGTGTGTGTGGACATTTCCCAACCTATAAACTCAACAAATATTAGTAAAATCTATAAAAGTGATAATGTGTGTGTGGACATTTCCCAACCTATATACTCAACAAATATTAGTATAATCTATAAAAGTGATAATGTGTGTGTGGACATTTCCCAACCTATATACTCAACAAATATTAGTAAAATCTATAAAAGTGATAATGTGTGTGTGGACATTTCCCAACCTATATACTCAACAAATATTAGTATAATCTATAAAAGTGATAATGTGTGTGTGTGTGGACATTTCCCAACCTATATACTCAACAAATATAAGTATAATCTATAAAAGTGATAATGTGTGTGTGTGGACATTTCCCAACCTATATACTCAACAAATATTAGTATAATCTATAAAAGTGATAATGTGTGTCTGTGGACATTTCCCAACCTACATACTCAACAAATATTAGTATAATCTATAAAAGTGAGAATGTGTGTGTGTGGACATTTCCCAACCTATATACTCAACTAATATTAGTATAATCTATAAAAGTGATAATGTGTGTGTGTGGACATTTCCCAACCTATATACTCAACAAATATTAGTATAATCTATAAAAGTGATAATGTGTGTGTGTGGACATTTCCCAACCTATATGCTCAACAAATATTAGTATAATCTATAACAGTGATAATGTGTGTGTGTGGACACTTCCCAACCTAGATACTCAAGAAATATTAGTATAATCTATAAAAGTGATAATGTGTGTGTGTGGACATTTCCCAACCTATATACTCAACAAATATTAGTATAATCTATAAAAGTGATAATGTGTGTGTGGACATTTACCAAACCTATATACTCAACAAATATTAGTATAATCTATAAAAGTGATAATGTGTGTGTGTGGACATTTTCCAACCTATATACTCAACAAATATTAGTATAATCTATAAAAGTGATAATGTGTGTGGACATTTCCCAACCTATATACTCAACAAATATTAGTATAGTCTATAAAAGTGATAATGTGTGTGTGTGGACATTTCCCAACCTATATACTAAACAAATATTAGTATAATCTATAAAAGTGATAATGTGTGTGTGGACATTTCCCAACCTATATACTCAACAAATATTAGTATAATCTATAAAAGTGATAATGTGTGTGTGTGGACATTTCCCAACCTATATACTCAACAAATTTTAGTGTAATCTATAAAAGTGATAATGTGTGTGTGTGGACATTTCCCAACCTACATACTCAACAAATATTAGTATAATCTATAAAAGTGATAATGTGTGTGTGTGTGGACATTTCCCAACCTATATACTCAACAAATATTAGTATAGTCTATAAAAGTGATAATGTGTGTGTGTGGACATTTCCCAACCTACATACTCAACAAATATTAGTATAATCTATAAAAGTGATAATGTGTGTGCGTGGACATTTCCCAACCTATATACTCAACAAATATTAGTATAATCTATAAAAGTGATAATGTGTGTGTGTGGACATTTCCCAACCTATATACTCAACTAATATTAGTATAATCTATAAAAGTGATAATGTGTGTGTGTGGACATTTCCCAACCTATATACTCAACAAATATTAGTATAATCTATAAAAGTGATAATGTGTGTGTGGACATTTCCCAACCTATATACTCAACAAATATTAGTAAAATCTATAAAAGTGATAATGTGTGTGTGGACATTTCCCAACCTATATACTCAACAAATATTAGTATAATCTATAAAAGTGATAATGTGTGTGTGTGTGGACATTTCCCAACCTATATACTCAACAAATATAAGAATAATCTATAAAAGTGATAATGTGTGTGTGTGGACATTTCCCAACCTATAAACTCAACAAATATTAGTATAATCTATAAAAGTGATAATGTGTGTCTGTGGACATTTCCCAACCTACATACTCAACAAATATTAGTATAATCTATAAAAGTGAGAATGTGTGTGTGTGGACATTTCCCAACCTATATACTCAACTAATATTAGTATAATCTATAAAAGTGATAATTTGTGTGTGTGGACATTTCCCAACCTATATACTCAACAAATATTAGTATAATCTATAAAAGTGATAATGTGTGTGTGTGGACATTTCCCAACCTATATACTCAACAAATATTAGTATAATCTATAACAGTGATAATGTGTGTGTGTGGACACTTCCCAACCTAGATACTCAACGAATATTAGTATAATCTATAAAAGTGATAATGTGTGTGTGTGGACATTTCCCAACCTATATACTCAACAAATATTAGTATAATCTATAAAAGTGATAATGTGTGTGTGGACATTTACCAAACCTATATACTCAACAAATATTAGTATAATCTATAAAAGTGATAATGTGTGTGTGTGGACATTTTCCAACCTATATACTCAACAAATATTAGTATAATCTATAAAAGTGATAATGTGTGTGGACATTTCCCAACCTATATACTCAA
This sequence comes from Euprymna scolopes, assembly GCF_053919585.1. NCBI lineage: Eukaryota > Metazoa > Mollusca > Cephalopoda > Sepiida > Sepiolidae > Euprymna > Euprymna scolopes. The sequence continues at coordinate 81,093,996 of NC_136527.1, read as the reverse complement.
CAAATATTAGTATAGTCTATAAAAGTGATAATGTGTGTGTGTGGACATTTCCCAACCTATATACTAAACAAATATTAGTATAATCTATAAAAGTGATAATGTGTGTGTGGACATTTCCCAACCTATATACTCAACAAATATTAGTATAATCTATAAAAGTGATAATGTGTGTGTGGACATTTCCCAACCTATATACTCAACAAATTTTAGTGTAATCTACAAAAGTGATAATGTGTGTGTGTGGACATTTCCCAACCTATATACTAAACAAATATTAGTATAGTCTATAAAAGTGATAATGTGTGTGTGTGTGGACATTTCCCAACCAATATACTCAACAAATATTAGTATAGTCTATAAAAGTTATAATGTGTGTGGACATTTCCCAACCTATATACTCAACAAATATTAGTATAATCTATAAAAGTGATAATGTGTGTGTGTGGACATTTCCCAACCTATATACTCACAAAATATTAGTATAATCTAGAAAAGTGATAATGTGTGTGTATGTGGACATTTCCCAACCTATATACTCCACAAATATTAGTATAATCCATAAAAGTGAGAATGTGTGTGTGTGTGTGGACATTTCTCAACCTATATACTCAACATATATTAGTATAATCTATTAAAGTGATAATGTGGGTGTGTGGACATTTCCCAACCTATATACTACACAAATATTAGTATAATCTATAAAAGTGATAATGTGTGTGTGTGTGGACATTTCCCAACCTATATACTCAACAAATATTAGTATAGTCTATAAAAGTGATAATGTGTGTGTGTGGACATTTCCCAACCTACATACTCAACAAATATTAGTATAATCTATAAAAGTGATAATGTGTGTGCGTGGACATTTCCCAACCTATATACTCAACAAATATTAGTATAATCTATAAAAGTGATAATGTGTGTGTGGACATTTCCCAACCTATATACTCAACTAATATTAGTATAATCTATAAAAGTGATAATGTGTGTGTGTGGACATTTCCCAACCTATATACTCAACAAATATTAGTATAATCTATAAAAGTGATAATGTGTGTGTGTTGACATTTCCCAACCTATATACTCAACAAATATTAGTATAATCTATAAAAGTGATAATGTGTGTGTGGACATTTCCCAACCTATATACTCAACAAATATTAGTAAAATCTATAAAAGTGATAATGTGTGTGTGGACATTTCCCAACCTATATACTCAACAAATATTAGTATAATCTATAAAAGTGATAATGTGTGTGTGTGTGGACATTTCCCAACCTATATACTCAACAAATATAAGTATAATCTATAAAAGTGATAATGTGTGTGTGTGGACATTTCCCAACCTATATACTCAACAAATATTAGTATAATCTATAAAAGTGATAATGTGTGTCTGTGGACATTTCCCAACCTACATACTCAACAAATATTAGTATAATCTATAAAAGTGAGAATGTGTGTGTGTGGACATTTCCCAACCTATATACTCAACTAATATTAGTATAATCTATAAAAGTGATAATGTGTGTGTGTGGACATTTCCCAACCTATATACTCAACAAATATTAGTATAATCTATAAAAGTGATAATGTGTGTGTGTGGACATTTCCCAACCTATATGCTCAACAAATATTAGTATAATCTATAACAGTGATAATGTGTGTGTGTGGACACTTCCCAACCTAGATACTCAAGAAATAATAGTATAATCTATAAAAGTGATAATGTGTGTGTGTGGACATTTCCCAACCTATATACTCAACAAATATTAGTATAATCTATAAAAGTGATAATGTGTGTGTGGACATTTACCAAACCTATATACTCAACAAATATTAGTATAATCTATAAAAGTGATAATGTGTGTGTGTGGACATTTTCCAACCTATATACTCAACAAATATTAGTATAATCTATAAAAGTGATAATGTGTGTGGACATTTCCCAACCTATATACTCAACAAATATTAGTATAGTCTATAAAAGTGATAATGTGTGTGTGTGGACATTTCCCAACCTATATACTAAACAAATATTAGTATAATCTATAAAAGTGATAATGTGTGTGTGGACATTTCCCAACCTATATACTCAACAAATATTAGTATAATCTATAAAAGTGATAATGTGTGTGTGGACATTTCCCAACCTATATACTCAACAAATTTTAGTGTAATCTTTAAAAGTGATAATGTGTGTGTGTGTGGACATTTCCCAACCTATATACTCAACAAATATTAGTATAATCTATAAAAGTGATAATGTGTGTGTGTGTGGACATTTCCCAACCAATATACTCAACAAATATTAGTATAGTCTATAAAAGTTATAATTTGTGTGGACATTTCCCAACCTATATACTCAACAAATATTAGTATAATCTATAAAAGTGATAATGTGTGTGTGTGGACATTTCCCAACCTATATACTCACAAAATATTAGTATAATCTAGAAAAGTGATAATGTGTGTGTATGTGGACATTTCCCAACCTATATACTCCACAAATATTAGTATAATCCATAAAAGTGAGAATGTGTGTGTGTGGACATTTCCCAACCTATATACTCAACAAATATTAGTATAATCTATAAAAGTGATAATGTGTGTGGACATTTCCCAACCTATATACTTAACAAATATTATTATAGTCTATAAAAGTGATAATGTGTGTGTGTGGACATTTCCCAACCTATATACTAAACAAATATTAGTATAATCTATAAAAGTGATAATGTGTGTGTGTGGACATTTCCCAACCTATATACTCACAAAATATTAGTATAATCTAGAAAAGTGATAATGTGTGTGTATGTGGACATTTCCCAACCTATATACTCTACAAATATTAGTATAATCCATAAAAGTGAGAATGTGTGTGTGTGGACATTTCCCAACCTATATACTCAACATATATTAGTATAATCTATTAAAGTGATAATGTGGGTGTGTGGACATTTCCCAACCTATATACTACACAAATATTAGTATAATCTATAAAAGTGATAATGTGTGTGTGTGTGGACATTTCCCAACCTATATACTCAACAAATATTAGTATAGTCTATAAAAGTGATAATGTGTGTGTGTGGACATTTCCCAACCTACATACTCAACAAATATTAATATAATCTATAAAAGTGATAATGTGTGTGCGTGGACATTTCCCAACCTATATACTCAACAAATATTAGTGTAATCTATAAAAGTGATAATGTGTGTGTGGACATTTCCCAACCTATATACTCAACTAATATTAGTATAATCTATAAAAGTGATAATGTGTGTGTGTAGACATTTCCCAACCTATATACTCAAAAAATATTAGTATAATCTATAAAAGTGATAATGTGTGTGTGTGGACATTTCCCAACCTATATACTCAACAAATATTAGTATAATCTATAAAAGTGATAATGTGTGTGTGGACATTTCCCAACCTATATACTCAACAAATATAAGTATAATCTATAAAAGTGATAATGTGTGTGTGTGGACATTTCCCAACCTATATACTCAACAAATATTAGTATAATCTTTAAAAGTGATAATGTGTGTGGACATTTCCTAACCTATATACTCAACAAATATTAGTATAGTCTATAAAAGTGATAATGTGTGTGTGTGGACATTTCCCAACCTATATACTCAAAAAATATTAGTATAATCTATAAAAGTGATAATGTGTGTGTGTGGACATTTCCCAACCTATATACTCAACAAATATTAGTATAATCTATACAAGTGATAATGTGTGTGTGGACATTTCCCAACATATATACTCAACAAATATTAGTATAGTCTATAAACGTGATAATGTGTGTGTGTGGACATTTCCCAACTTATATACTCAACAAATATTAGTATAATCTATAAAAGTGATAATGTGTGTGTGTGTGGACATTTCCCAACCTATATACTCAACAAATATTAGTATAGTCTATAAAAGTGAAAATGTGTGTGTGTGGACATTTCCCAACCTATACACTCAACAAATATTAGTATAATCTATAAAAGTGATAATGTGTGTGTGGACATTTCCCAACCTATATACTCAACAAATATTAGTATAATCTATAAAAGTGATAATGTGTGTGTGGACATTTTCCAACCTGTATACTCAACAAATATTAGTATAATCTATAAAAGTGATAATGTGTGTCTGTGGACATTTCCCAACCTACATACTCACCAAATATTAGTATAATCTAGAAAAGTGATAAAGTGTGTGTGTGTGGACATTTCCCAACCTATATACTCAACTAATATTAGTATAATCTATAAAAGTGATAATGTGTGTGTGTGGACATTTCCCAACCTATATACTCAACAAATATTAGTATAATCTATAAAAGTGATAATGTGTGTGTGTGGACATTTCCCAACCTATATACTCAACAAATATTAGTATAATCTATAACAGTGATAATGTGTGTGTGTGGACATTTTCCAACCTATATACTCAACAAATATTAGTATAATCTATAAAAGTGATAATGTGTGTGGACATTTCCCAACCTATATACTCAACAAATATTAGTATAGTCTATAAAAGTGATAATGTGTGTGTGTGGACATTTCCCAACCTATATACTAAACAAATATTAGTATAATCTATAAAAGTGATAATGTGTGTGTGGACATTTCCCAACCTATATACTAAACAAATATTAGTATAATCTATAAAAGTGATAATGTGTGTGTGTGTGGACATTTCCCAACCAATATACTCAACAAATATTAGTATAGTCTATAAAAGTTATAATTTGTGTGGACATTTCCCAACATATCTACTCAACAAATATTAGTATAATCTATAAAAGTGATAATGTGTGTGTGTGGACATTTCCCAGCCTATATACTCAACAAATATTAGTATAATCTATAAAAGTGATAATGTGTGTGTGTGTGTGGACATTTCCCAACCTATATACTCAACAAATATTAGTATAGTCTATAAAAGTGATAATTTGTGTGTGGACATTTCCCAACGTATATACTCAACAAATATTAGTATAGTCTATAAAAGTGATAATGTGTGTGTGTGGACATTTCCCAACCTATATACTCAACAAATATTAGTATAATCTATAAAAGTGATAATGTGTGTGGACATTTCCCAACCTATATACTCAACAAATATTAGTATAGTCTATAAAAGTGATAATGTGTGTGTGTGAATATTTTCCAACCTATATACTAAACAAATATTAGTATAATCTATAAAAGTGATAATGTGTGTGTGGATATTTCCCAACCTATATACTCAACAAATATTAGTATAATCTATAAAAGGTATAATGTGTGTGTGGACATTTCCCAACCTATATACTCAACAAATATTAGTCTAATCTTTCAAAGTGATAATGTGTGTGTGTGGACATTTCCCAACCTATATACTCAACAAAAATTAGTATAATCTATAAAAGTGATAATGTGGGTGTGTTGACATTTCCCAACCTATATACTCAACAAATATTAGTATAATCTATAAAAGTGATAATGTGTGTGTGGACATTTCCCAACCTATATGCTCAACAAATATTAGTATAATCTATAAAAGTGATAATGTGTATTTGTGGACATTTCCCAACCTATATACTCAACAAATATTAGTATAATCTATAAAAGTGATAATGTGTGTGGACATTTCCCAACCTATATTCTCAACAAATATTAGTATAGTCTATAAAAGTGATAATGTGTGTGTGTGGACATTTCCCAACCTATATACTAAAAAAAAATTAGCATAATCTATAAAAGTGATAATGTGTGTGTGTGGACATTTCCCAACCTATATACTCAACAAATATTAATATAATCTCTAAAAGTGATAATGCGTGTGTGTGGACATTTCCCAACCTATATACTCAACAAATATTAGTATAATCTATAAAAGTGATAATGTGTGTGTGGACATTTACCAAAGCTATATACTCAACAAATATTAGTATAATCTATAAAAGTGATAATGTGTGTGTGTGGACATTTTCCAACCTATATACTCAACAAATATTAGTATAATCTTTAAAAGTGATAATGTGTGTGGACATTTCCTAACCTATATACTCAACAAATATTAGTATAGTCTATAAAAGTGATAATGTGTGTGTGTGGACATTTCCCAACCTATATACTCAAAAAATATTAGTATAATCTATAAAAGTGATAATGTGTGTGTGTGGACATTTCCCAACCTATATACTCAACAAATATTAGTATAATCTATACAAGTGATAATGTGTGTGTGGACATTTCCCAACATATATACTCAACAAATATTAGTATAGTCTATAAACGTGATAATGTGTGTGTGTGGACATTTCCCAACTTATATACTCAACAAATATTAGTATAATCTATAAAAGTGATAATGTGTGTGTGTGTGGACATTTCCCAACCTATATACTCAACAAATATTAGTATAGTCTATAAAAGTGAAAATGTGTGTGTGTGGACATTTCCCAACCTATACACTCAACAAATATTAGTATAATCTATAAAAGTGATAATGTGTGTGTGGACATTTCCCAACCTATATACTCAACAAATATTAGTATAATCTATAAAAGTGATAATGTGTGTGTGGACATTTTCCAACCTGTATACTCAACAAATATTAGTATAATCTATAAAAGTGATAATGTGTGTGTGTGGACATTTCCCAACCTATATACTCACCAAATATTAGTATAATCTAGAAAAGTGATAAAGTGTGTGTGTGTGGACATTTCCCAACCATTATACTCCACAAATATTAGTATAATCCATAAAAGATAGAATGTGTGTGTGTGGACATTTCCCAACCTATATACTCAACAAATATTAGTATAATCTATAAAAGTGATAATGTGTGTGGACATTTCCCAACCTATATACTTAACAAATATTAGTATAGTCTATAAAAGTGATAATGTGTGTGTGTGGACATTTCCCAACCTATATACTCAACAAATATTAGTATAATCTATAAAAGTGATAATGTTAGTGTGGATATTTCCCTACCTATATACTCAACAAATATTAGTATAATCTATAAAAGTGATAATGTGTGTGTGGACATTTCCCAACCTATATACTCAACAAATATTAGTATAATCTATAAAAGTGATAATGTGTGTGTGGACATTTCCCAACCTATATACTCAACAAATATTAGTATAGTGTATAAAAGTGATAATGGGTGTGTGGACATTTCCCAACCTATTTACTCAACAAATATTAGTATAATCTATAAAAGTGATAATGTGTGTGTGTGGACATTTCCCAACCTATATACTCAACAAATATTAGAATAATCTATAAAAGTGATAATGTGTGTGGATATTTCCCAACCTATATACTCAACAAATCTTAGTATAGTCTATAAAAGTGATAATGTGTGTGTGTGGACATTTCCCAACCTATATACTCAACAAATATTAGTACAATCTATAAAAGTGATAATGTGTGTGTGTGGACATTTCCCAACCTATATACTCAACAAATATTAGTATAATCTATAAAAGTGATAATGTTTGTGGACATTTCCCAACCTATATACTCAACAAATATTAGTATAGTCTATAAAAGTGATAATGTGTGTGTGTGGACATTTCCCAACCTATATACTCAACAAATATTAATATAATCTATAAAAGTGATAATGCGTGTGTGTGGACATTTCCCAACCTATATACTCAACAAATATTAGTATAATCTATAAAAGTGATAATGTGTGTGTGGACATTTACCAAAGCTATATACTCAACAAATATTAGTATAATCTATAAAAGTGATAATGTGTGTGTGTGGACATTTTCCAACCTATATACTCAACAAATATTAGTATAATCTTTAAAAGTGATAATGTGTGTGGACATTTCCCAACCTATATACTCAACAAATATTAGTATAATCTATAAAAGTGATAATGTGTGTGTGTGGACATTTCCCAACCTATATACTCAACAAATATTAGTATAATCTATAAAAGTGATAATGTGTGTGTGGACATTTCCCAACCTATATACTCAACAAATATTAGTATAATCTATACAAGTGATAATGTGTGTGTGGACATTTCCCAACATATATACTCAACAAATATTAGTATAGTCTATAAACGTGATAATGTGTGTGTGTGGACATTTCCCAACTTATATACTCAACAAATATTAGTATAATCTATAAAAGTGATAATGTGTGTGGACATTTCCCAACCTATATACTCAACAAATATTAGTATAGTCTATAAAAGTGAAAATGTGTGTGTGTGGACATTTCCCAACCTATACACTCAACAAATATTAGTATAATCTATAAAAGTGATAATGTGTGTGTGGACATTTCCCAACCTATATACTCAACAAATATTAGTATAATCTATAAAAGTGATAATGTGTGTTAGGACATTTTCCAACCTGTATACTCAACAAATATTAGTATAATCTATAAAAGTGATAATGTGTGTGTGTGGACATTTCCCAACCTATATACTCACCAAATATTAGTATAATCTAGAAAAGTGATAAAGTGTGTGTGTGTGGACATTTCCCAACCATTATACTCCACAAATATTAGTATAATCCATAAAAGATAGAATGTGTGTGTGTGGACATTTCCCAACCTATATACTCAACAAATATTAGTATAATCTATAAAAGTGATAATGTTAGTGTGGATATTTCCCTACCTATATACTCAACAAATATTAGTATAATCTATAAAAGTGATAATGTGTGTGTGGACATTTCCCAACCTATATACTCAACAAATATTAGTATAATCTATAAAAGTGATAATGTGTGTGTGGACATTTCCCAACCTATATACTCAACAAATATTACTATAGTGTATAAAAGTGATAATGGGTGTGTGGACATTTCCCAACCTATATACTCAACAAATATTAGTATAATCTATAAAAGTGATAATGTGTGTGTGTGGACATTTCCCAACCTATATACTCAACAAATATTAGAATAATCTATAAAAGTGATAATGTGTGTGGATATTTTCCAACCTATATACTCAACAAATCTTAGTATAGTCTATAAAAGTGATAATGCGTGTGTGTGGACATTTCCCAACCTATATACTCAACAAATATTAGTACAATCTATAAAAGTGATAATGTGTGTGTGTGGACATTTCCCAACCTATATACTCAACAAATATTAGTATAATCTATAAAAGTGATAATGTTTGTGGACATTTCCCAACCTATATACTCAACAAATATTAGTATAGTCTATAAAAGTGATAATGTGTGTGTGTGGACATTTCCCAACCTATATATATGCTAGCTTTTTTTTTTTTTTTTTTTTTTTTTTTTTTTCTCTCTCGTCCGTAAATGTGTATTTATCTACCAAGTTTATTGCAAAAATAGATTACGAATTTTTACTCATTCTTAGTTCGTTAGAGGGGAATCTATCACTATACTTTCCCTTAAACACATCCGTTGGACTTTTTTTAAGTAGAATACTTAATAGTTTTTTTTTTTTTAATGGAGAGTAGAAAACGCATTGTGGATGCGTTATCGGCAGCTCCTGTTACTCTCGCTTCTTCTTATTTGTCCCTCAGTCCTCATTTTTTAATGAGTGATTTTTCTGACAAAGGGAGAAGAAAAAGCTGTTTTCTAGGTTGGCAGTATTTTGCGCGAACAGTTGGCAGAGATGGCGGAAATTTTCTGTTTCTATGTCTATCCTTGTAGCCATGTCACTAGTAAGGGTGCTGGAGGTAAACGTTTTGTCTGGGCTGACGTTATCCGCCTGATAGTCAGGGACCCGAACCTTGTATTAACCACCAAGGAGGCTGTCCTATCAGCAGGTGCAAAGTACTGGAGCTGCTGTATTGCCATTTGGTGAATGGATTCTGGACCATGCAGTAGCTTCTGGTGGGGCCTCTCGATGCCATACTAGTGGGTAATTGTTACGGCTTTACCTTATCATTAGCTACAAATAAAAAAAAAAAAATCTTCATTTCTTTTTCTCTCTTAGTTTCCCCTCTCTGTCCTGCTCTAAGTAAATCTGACGACCTAGTCCACAAATTCCAAAAATTCATCATGACATGTTTCAAGAAAAAATACACGATTAAACCCGGTTCTCCAACTTCCAACGTAGACCCCTACTACCATGTCTCCTTCTCCAACATCAGGGGTCTACGTTCTAACCTTCCAGAGGTTGAAACCCAATTACAGGAGACTAAACCAGACCTTTTATTTTTAAGTGAAACTGGCATTGGACAGGCTATTTCCCTAGAAGAGTTCGCAATTAAAGGATACTCTAACTTAACTTCTAAATCTGACCCCCAAGATCGCCATGGGCATGGAATTTGTGCCTATATTAGGGATAACTTTCCATGTGGTAGGGACATCTCCCGGGAAGATCCTAACTTACCCTATATGTGCTTCCGGGTTGCTTTAGCTCACACTACGGCATTTATATTTACTCTCTATCGCCCTCATAACAGTGGCGTTACTATCTTTCAAAGCATATCTAAGAAAATTGACCAAGTCTTATCTGCTTATCCTTCAGCTAACATTCACGTATGTGGTGACTTCAATGTTCACAACGTCGAATGGTTGACCCACTCTAACAAGACCGATGATGAGGGAAGGTTCTGTCATGATTTCTCCATTGCCTATGACCTCACTCAGATTGTTCAGGAACCCACCCGTGTGCCCGACAATGATGGCCAGTATGCGAGCCTACTAGACCTTTTTCTCACAACTTGCCCTGAACTATGTTCAGTTTCTGTTCTGTCGCCTCTTGGCTCTTCCGACCACTCTGTTGTATCAATTAAGATAAAAATGAAATGTAATATGTCCCCAGACGTACCTCTCCATCGTACAGTATATCGATACACTAAGGCTGACTGGGATAGCTTCCGTACATTTATATCTGATCTACCTCTGCGTTCCATGTTTAAAAAGGATGTGTCCTCTATAGTATTAGACCTGACGGAATGGTTAATTGTAGGTATTGACCGTTTCATACCCTCGAAAAAGTTTCAGCAAAAACCTAACAGCCAGCCATGGTTCTCTCCAGAATGTGCTGCTGCCATTGCGCACAGAAATCACTTTTTCCACTGTTTCCAACGTAATAGATGTATGAAAACTAAAGCCGCTTTCAGGACTGCCAGCAACCATTGTAAGAAAGTAATAAAGAATGCAAGAGAGTTGTATGCTCAATCTGTTAAGTCCAAAGTAGCTGAGCAGCGGCTTGGTTCCCACCAGTTTTGGCAAATAGCAAACAGAATCATGAACAGAAGCGTGTGCTCCATCCCAACTATTATCAATGGACCTGAGGTAATCTCGTCAGCATCAGACAAAGCCAAACTCTTTGTCAAGAACTTCGCAGCTAATTCTACCCTTTGCGATCAAGGCTGCCAACCCCCAATATTTCCTCCTGTATCAGAAAACACGCTATGTGATATACGTATATCTGTACGTGATGTTGCCAAGCTAATCAAAAACCTTGATTCCAGTATAGCAACTGGCCTGACGGTATTCCAATTATAGTACTCAAAAAACTTCAACCTGAACTAGCGCCCATACTTACAAAACTGTTTAAACGTTGTCTTAAGGAGAATAGTTTCCCATCTCCCTGGAAAATTTCATCAGTATGCCCTGTATTTAAGAATTCAGGTGATCGCTCATCCCCCTCTCAGTACAGGCCAATAAGTCTCCTGTGCGTCATGAGTAAGTTGCTGGAATCTGTGTTAAATACTGAAGTAATCAAACATCTCAAAAAAAATAACCTTCTTAGTGACACTCAATATGGTTTCCGTTCTGCTAGATCTACAGCAGATGTGCTTACAGTTATATCTCATAGGATTAGCAAATCTCTCGACGGAGGCAACCTTTCTAGGGCAATTGCTCTTGACATATCTAAGGCCTTTGATAGGGTATGGCATAAAGGTTTACTTCATAAGATCTCTAGCTATGGTATTGCTGGAAATGTCTTCTCAATTATTAAATCATTTCTTTCTGATAGGTTCATAAGAGTAGTAGTTGAGGGGCAAAAATCTGAAGCTCACAGTATTAATGCCGGTGTCCCTCAGGGGTCCATCCTGGGCCCAACTCTTTTCCTGATCTACATTAATGATCTTCCAAATCACATCCTTACATCATTTGTAGACATCTATGCTGACGACACTAACATTTATGGTAGCACATCTAAGACAGTAAACGACCAAGTTCTCTCCAATTCTCTCTCCTCTGATCTTGAGAACGTAGTACAATGGGGTAAAGAATGGCTGGTTACTTTTAATGCATCTAAAACCAAGCTTCTCTCTTTACATCATCAACATTCTGATCCACATCTGACATCAATTGAAATGAATGGCTCTCGTCTTCAGGAGGCCTCAAGTTTTGACAAACTTCTTGGCTTGACCATTACTCCTGATCTTAAATGGAACACGTACATCAAATCTGTTGCCAAGGCCGCTGGAAAAATGGTGGGATCTTTCTATCGATCCAGTAGATATCTCACTGCTGATGCTATTCTCTATCTATATAAGAGCCAGGTACGTCCAAGGATGGAATACTGTTGCCACATCTGGGCAGGAGCTGCTAGAAAGGACTTGGCCTGCCTTGATAGAGTTCAAAATAGACTTCGTAGCCTCGTAGGAGATGTCCTTTTCTCTTCCTTGCAACCTTTATCTCACAGAAGAGATGTTGCGAGTTTGTCTCTGATGTATCGTTATTTTCATGGAAAGTGTTCGAATGAGCTTCAATCTATGGTCCCCCCTCGCCAAACTTTCACAAGAAACACTCGTCTAGCTGTAAACACTATCAATAATTCCCCCCACTCTTTATCTGTGCCTAAACCTAAACGTAGATTCCATGAACAAAGCTTTTTTCTTAGAACTGCACGCCTGTGGAATTGTCTTCCGTTTTCCTGCTTTCCGGCTGACTACAATATGGTTGTCTTCAAGTCTAACGTAAATAAGTTCTTGATGAGCCGTTCCATATAAGTTATCAACTTTACCAAATTTTCATTACTAATGATTACTATAATGTCCAATTTCTACTGTACACTCTTTAACCCTTATCCTTGAGTGGCCTCTTGGCCTTGATAATGTGGTGATGCCTATGTAAAAAAAAAAAAAAAAAAAAAATATATACTCAACAAATATTAGGATAATCTTAAAAAGTGATAACGTGTGTGTGTGTGTGGACATTTCCCAACCTATATACTCAACAAATATTAGTATAATCTATAAAAGTTATAATGTGTGTGTGTGTGGACATTTCCCAACCTATATACTCAACAAATATTAGTATAGTCTATAAAAGTGATAGTGTGTGTGTGTGGATATTTCCCAACCTATATACTAAACAAATATTAGTATAATCTATAAAAGTGATAATGTGTGTGTGGACATTTCCCAACCTATATACTCAACAAATATTAGTATAATCTGTAAAAGGTATAATGTGTGTGTGGACATTTCCCAAACTATATACTCAACAAATATTAGTCTAATCTATCAAAGTGATAATGTGTGTGTGTGGACATTTCCCAACCTATATACTCAACAAATATTAGTATAATCTATAAAAGTGATAATGGTGGTGTGTTGACATTTCCCAACCTATATACTCAACAAATATTAGTATAATCTATAAAAGTGATAATGTGTGTGTGGACATTTCCCAACCTATATACTCAACAAATATTAGTATAATCTATAAAAGTGATAATGTGTGTGTGTGGACATTTCCCAACCTATATACTCAACAAATATTAGTATAATCTATAAAAGTGATAATGTGTGTGGACATTTCCCAACCTATATACTCAACAAATATTAGTATAGTCTACAAAAGTGATAATGTGTGTGTGTGGACATTTCCCAACCTATATACTCAACAAATATTAATATAATCTATAAAAGTGATAATGCGTGTGTGTGGACATTTCCCAACCTATATACTCAACAAATATTAGTATAATCTATAAAAGTGATAATGTGTGTGTGGACATTTACCAAACCTATATACTCAACAAATATTAGTATAATCTATAAAAGTGATAATGTGTGTGTGTGGACATTTTCCAACCTATATACTCAACAAATATTAGTATAATCTATAAAAGTGATAATGTGTGTGGACATTTCCCAACCTATATACTCAACAAATATTAGTATAGTCTATAAAAGTGATAATGTGTGTGTGTGGACATTTCCCAACCTATATACTAAACAAATATTAGTATAATCTATAAAAGTGATAATGTGTGTGTGGACATTTCCCAACCTATATACTCAACAAATATTAGTATAATCTATAAAAGTGATAATGTGTGTGTGGACATTTCCCAACCTATATACTCAACAAATTTTAGTGTAATCTATAAAAGTGATAATGTGTGTGTGTGGACATTTCCCAACCTATATACTCAACAAATATTAGTATAATCTATAAAAGTGATAATGTGTGTGTGTGTGGACATTTACCAACCAATATACTCAACAAATATTAGTATAGTCTATAAAAGTTTTAATGTGTGTGGACATTTCCCAACCTATATACTCAACAAATATTAGTATAATCTATAAAAGAGATAACACTGGTCAACACAATATTTTTGGCAGGCAAAGTAAGACTGGTTTCTGGGGTTTTCAAGGGCGCTGAATCCGAATCTAACATTAGTTTTTTCAAATTGGCTCTTGTTTTTGAGATATCACAGGGGGTCGTTTGTCTGAAATCACCCATTCGCGACCATAGCTAAACGTACAAAAAACGTCTAAATAGTGCATAAATGTCAGATATTGATTTTTATGATAATCTTAAAGCACAAAGACAGTGTAAAATCTCAATCTAACAAGTTAAGTTAGATATAACATCATTTCATTTATCCTATAACTGAACACTTTTCATAGATTTTGAGGATATACAAAAAATTTGCTAAAAATTTGCTGAATTTTAATTCTCCAAGTGAAAAAAAACATTTACATAATCAGTTATATATCATAAATTAATGCAAAGCATTATACACTAGATTCTTAGTTACAATGAACACACAAAACAATATTTTATTCACAAAACTAAAATTGACGTTTATACGATTTTCGCTTGTGAGCAACTTTTGGGCAGTCTCTCAAAACGTTCCAGCAGTAGTCTGCCATCATGTGCTCATCCCATTTGCCTTGATACCTCTCTTCCATTGTTTTGATGTCTTGATGGAATCTCTCTCCCTGCTCCTCACTGTAATCACCAAGATTACCAGGAAATCTGTCGAGGTGGCTAAACAAGAAATGAACTTTAATGCTCATATTTGCCCCTAGTTTTCCGTATGCAGTAAGCATCTTACGGACCAATTGCTTGTAAATGTCAGCTTTGCGATTTCCCAAAAAGTTTGTCACTACATCTGTGAATGACATCCAAGCATTTAACTCAACCGTGTTAATATGATTAGTGAAGTCAGAATCCCTCATGAGCGTTCGAATCTGAGGTCCATCGAAGATGCCACCTTTAGCTTTTTCGATGGGAAGACCTGGAAATTGCCTGCATATTTACTTGAAGCAATCCCCATCCTTGTTCAACGCCTTAACAAACTGCTTCATGAGCCCTAGTTTTATATGCAATGGAGGGAAGATGATTCTATCCCTGGGTACCAAAGGCTCATTGATGACGTTGGCTGTGCCGACTTCGAGACTTTCTCGTTCTGGCCAGTTCTCCCTTCTCCAGTGCTGGATTCTTGCTCTGCTATCCCACAAACAAAGAAAGCAGGGATACTTTGTGTACCCACTTTGCTGACCAAGCAGAAAATTCACCATTTTCAAATCCAAACAAATCAGCCATTTATGGTCACCAAGTATCATATCGAAGTATGCTTTGTACGCCCTCTTGACAAAGTCTGTAATATTCCTCTTTTGTTGTGCCATCATATACTGTCCACAGATGTAACAAAAGACATCCGGTTCATATCTGCAACATCTTCTAGAACTCATTTTCTCTCTGGAACTCATTTTCAACTGTGGAATTTAAAAGAAAATTCTTAATTACTGTTTAATTTATACTGCAACTATATTTATGGAACATGTTATTAAGTAATTACAGTATATAATTATATAAAAATTCTCCCTATATAAATAATTATATAAAAATTCTCCCTGAAATACTTCAATATATACATTTTCATTGTAATGATTCAATAATATCAGAAAATTATTATTTACTGCTTCTATATTGAAGTATTTCAGGGAGAATTTTAGCAGTTTAGGCTTATTTGGGGCTATCAGTATATTCTAAACTAGAGCCAATCTGGCAAAACCAATGGTATATTCGTAATCAGCGACCTTCAAAACCCCAGAAAACACTCCTAGATGGTCTGCCAAAGAAAAAAAATAAAAATTTGTTGACCAGTGGTGTGTGGACATTTCCCAACCTATATACTCACAAAATATTAGTATAATCTAGAAAAGTGATAATGTGTGTGTATGTGGACATTTCCCAACCTATATACTCCACAAATATTATTATAATCCATAAAAGTGAGAATGTGTGTGTGTGGACATTTCCCAACCTATATACTCAACAAATATTAGTATAATCTATAAAAGTGATAATGTGTGTGGACATTTCCAAACCTATATACTTAACAAATATTAGTATAGTCTATAAAAGTGATAATGTGTGTGTGTGGACATTTCCCAACCTATATACTCAACAAATATTAGTATAATCTATAAAAGTGATAATGTTAGTGTGGACATTTCCCACCCTATATACTCAACAAATATTACTATAATCTATAAAAGTGATAATGTGTGTGTGGACATTTCCCAACCTATATACTCAACAAATATTAGTATAATCTATAAAAGTGATAATGTGTGTGTGGACATTTCCCAACCTATATACTCAACAAATATTAGTATAATCTATAAAAGTGATAATGTGTGTGTGTGGACATTTCCCAACCTATATACTCAACAAATATTAGTATAATCTATAAAAGTGATAATGTGTGTGTGTGGACATTTCCCAACCTATATACTCAACAAATATTTGTATAATCTATAAAAGTGATAATGTGTGTGTGTGGACATTTCCCAACCTATATACTCAACAAATATTAGTATAATCTATAAAAGTGATAATGTGTGTGTGGACATTTCCCAACCTATATACTCAACATATATTAGTATAATCTATTAAAGTGATAATGTGGGTGTGTGGACATTTCCCAACCTATATACTCAACAAATATTAGTATAATCTATAAAAGTGATAATGTGTGTGTGTGTGGACATTTCCCAACCTATATACTCAACAAATATTAGTATAGTCTATAAAAGTGATAATGTGTGTGTGTGGACATTTCCCAACCTACATACTCAACAAATATTAGTATAATCTATAAAAGTGATAATGTGTGTGTGTGTGGACATTTCCCAACCTATATACTCAACAAATATTAGTATAGTCTATAAAAGTGATAATGTGTGTGTGTGGACATTTCCCAACCTACATACTCAACAAATATTAGTATAATCTATAAAAGTGATAATGTGTGTGCGTGGACATTTCCCAACCTATATACTCAACAAATATAAGTATAATCTATAAAAGTGATAATGTGTGTGTGGACATTTCCCAACCTATATACTCAACAAATATTAGTATAATCTATAAAAGTGATAATGTGTGTGTGTGGACATTTCCCAACCTATATACTCAACAAATATTAGTATAATCTATAAAAGTGATAATGTGTGTGTGGACATTTCCCAACCTATATACTCAACAAATATTAGTAAAATCTATAAAAGTGATAATGTGTGTGTGGACATTTCCCAACCTATATACTCAACAAATATTAGTATAATCTATAAAAGTGATAATGTGTGTGTGTGTGGACATTTCCCAACCTATATACTCAACAAATATAAGTATAATCTATAAAAGTGATAATGTGTGTGTGTGGACATTTCCCAACCTATATACTCAACAAATATTAGTATAATCTATAAAAGTGATAATGTGTGTCTGTGGACATTTCACAACCTACATACTCAACAAATATTAGTATAATCTATAAAAGTGTGAATGTGTGTGTGTGGACATTTCCCAACCTATATACTCAACTAATATTAGTATAATCTATAAAAGTGATAATTTGTGTGTGTGGACATTTCCCAACCTATATACTCAACAAATATTAGTATAATCTATAAAAGTGATAATGTGTGTGTGTGGACATTTCCCAACCTATATACTCAACAAATATTAGTATAATCTATAACAGTGATAATGTGTGTGTGTGGACACTTCCCAACCTAGATACTCAACAAATATTAGTATAATCTATAAAAGTGATAATGTGTGTGTGTGGACATTTCCCAACCTATATACTCAACAAATATTAGTATAATCTATAAAAGTGATAATGTGTGTGGACATTTCCCAACCTATATACTCAACAAATATTAGTATAGTCTATAAAAGTGATAATGTGTGTGTGTGGACATTTCCCAACCTATATACTAAACAAATATTAGTATAATCTATAAAAGTGATAATGTGTGTGTGGACATTTCCCAACCTATATATTCAACAAATATTAGTATAATCTATAAAAGTGATAATGTGTGTGTGGACATTTCCCAACCTATATACTCAACAAATTTTAGTGTAATCTATAAAAGTAATAATGTGTGTGTGTGGACATTTCCCAACCTATATACTCAACAAATATTAGTATAATCTATAAAAGTGATAATGTGTGTGTGTGTGGACATTTCCCAACCAATATACTCAACAAATATTAGTATAGTCTATAAAAGTTATAATGTGTGTGGACATTTCCCAACCTATATACTCAACAAATATTAGTATAATCTATAAAAGTGATAATGTGTGTGTGTGGACATTTCCCAACCTATATACTCACAAAATATTAGTATAATCTAGAAAAATGATAATGTGTGTGTATGTGGACATTTCCCAACCTATATACTCAACAAATATTAGTATAATCTATAAAAGTGATAATGTGTGTGTGGACATTTCCCAACCTATATACTCAACATATATTAGTATAATCTATTAAAGTGATAATGTGGGTGTGTGGACATTTCCCAACCTATATACTCAACAAATATTAGTATAATCTATAAAAGTGATAATGTGTGTGTGTGTGGACATTTCCCAACCTATATACTCAACAAATATTAGTATAGTCTATAAAAGTGATAATGTGTGTGTGGACATTTCCCAACCTACATACTCAACAAATATTAGTATAATCTATAAAAGTGATAATGTGTGTGCGTGGACATTTCCCAACCTATATACTCAACAAATATAAGTATAATCTATAAAAGTGATAATGTGTGTGTGGACATTTCCCAACCTATATACTCAACTAATATTAGTATAATCTATAAAAGTGATAATGTGTGTGTGTGGACATTTCCCAACCTATATACTCAACAAATATTAGTATAATCTATAAAAGTGATAATGTGTGTGTGGACATTTCCCAACCTACATACTCAACAAATATAAGTAAAATCTATAAAAGTGATAATGTGTGTGTGGACATTTCCCAACCTATATACTCAACAAATATTAGTATAATCTATAAAAGTGATAATGTGTGTGTGTGTGGACATTTCCCAACCTATATACTCAACAAATATAAGTATAATCTATAAAAGTGATAATGTGTGTGTGTGGACATTTCCCAACCTATATACTCAACAAATATTAGTATAATCTATAAAAGTGATAATGTGTGTCTGTGGACATTTCCCAACCTACATACTCAACAAATATTAGTATAATCTATAAAAGTGATAATGTGTGTGTGTGGACATTTCCCAACCTATATACTCAACTAATATTAGTATAATCTATAAAAGTGATAATTTGTGTGTGTGGACATTTCCCAACCTATATACTCAACAAATATTAGTATAATCTATAAAAGTGATAATGTGTGTGTGTGGACATTTCCCAACCTATATACTCAACAAATATTAGTATAATCTATAACAGTGATAATGTGTGTGTGTGGACACTTCCCAACCTAGATACTCAACAAATATTAGTATAATCTATAAAAGTGATAATGTGTGTGTGTGGACATTTCCCAACCTATATACTCAACAAATATTAGTATAATCTATAAAAGTGATAATGTGTGTGGACATTTCCCAACCTATATACTCAACAAATATTAGTATAGTCTATAAAAGTGATAATGTGTGTGTGTGGACATTTCCCAACCTATATACTAAACAAATATTAGTATAATCTATAAAAGTGATAATGTGTGTGTGGACATTTCCCAACCTATATACTCAACAAATATTAGTATAATCTATAAAAGTGATAATGTGTGTGTGGACATTTCCCAACCTATATACTCAACAAATTTTAGTGTAATCTATAAAAGTGATAATGTGTGTGTGTGGACATTTCCCAACCTATATACTCAACAAATATTAGTATAATCTATAAAAGTGAGAATGTGTGTGTGTGTGGACATTTCCCAACCAATATACTCAACAAATATTAGTATAGTCTATAAAAGTTATAATGTGTGTGGACATTTCCCAACCTATATACTCAACAAATATTAGTATAATCTATAAAAGTGATAATGTGTGTGTGTGGACATTTCCCAACCTATATACTCACAAAATATTAGTATAATCTAGAAAAGTGATAATGTGTGTGTATGTGGACATTTCCCAACCTATATACTCCACAAATATTAGTATAATCCATAAAAGTGAGAATGTGTGTGTGTGGACATTTCCCAACCTATATACTCAACATATATTAGTATAATCTATTAAAGTGATAATGTGGGTGTGTGGACATTTCCCAACCTATATACTACACAAATATTAGTATAATCTATAAAAGTGATAATGTGTGTGTGTGTGGACATTTCCCAACCTATATACTCAACAAATATTAGTATAGTCTATAAAAGTGATAATGTGTGTGTGTGGACATTTCCCAACCTACATACTCAACAAATATTAGTATAATCTATAAAAGTGATAATGTGTGTGCGTGGACATTTCCCAACCTATATACTCAACAAATATTAGTATAATCTATAAAAGTGATAATGTGTGTGTGGACATTTCCCAACCTATATACTCAACTAATATTAGTATAATCTATAAAAGTGATAATGTGTGTGTGTGGACATTTCCCAACCTATATACTCAACAAATATTAGTATAATCTATAAAAGTGATAATGTGTGTGTGTGGACATTTCCCAACCTATATACTCAACAAATATTAGTATAATCTATAAAAGTGATAATGTGTGTGTGGACATTTCCCAACCTATATACTCAACAAATATTAGTAAAATCTATAAAAGTGATAATGTGTGTGTGGACATTTCCCAACCTATATACTCAACAAATATTAGTATAATCTATAAAAGTGATAATGTGTGTGTGTGTGTGGACATTTCCCAACCTATATACTCAACAAATATAAGTATAATCTATAAAAGTGATAATGTGTGTGTGTGGACATTTCCCAACCTATATACTCAACAAATATTAGTATAATCTATAAAAGTGATAATGTGTGTCTGTGGACATTTCCCAACCTACATACTCAACAAATATTAGTATAATCTATAAAAGTGAGAATGTGTGTGTGTGGACATTTCCCAACCTATATACTCAACTAATATTAGTATAATCTATAAAAGTGATAATGTGTGTGTGTGGACATTTCCCACCCTATATACTCAACAAATATTAGTATAATCTATAAAAGTGATAATGTGTGTGTGTGGACATTTCCCAACCTATATACTCAACAAATATTAGTATAATCTATAACAGTGATAATGTGTGTGTGTGGACACTTCCCAACCTAGATACTCAAGAAATATTAGTATAATCTATAAAAGTGATAATGTGTGTGTGTGGACATTTCCCAACCTATATACTCAACAAATATTAGTATAATCTATAAAAGTGATAATGTGTGTGTGGACATTTACCAAACCTATATACTCAACAAATATTAGTATAATCTATAAAAGTGATAATGTGTGTGTGTGGATATTTTCCAACCTATATACTCAACAAATATTAGTATAATCTATAAAAGTGATAATGTGTGTGGACATTTCCCAACCTATATACTCAACAAATATTAGTATAGTCTATAAAAGTGATAATGTGTGTGTGTGGACATTTCCCAACCTATATACTAAACAAATATTAGTATAATCTATAAAAGTGATAATGTGTGTGTGGACATTTCCCAACCTATATACTCAACAAATTTTAGTGTAATCTATAAAAGTGATAATGTGTGTGTGTGGACATTTCCCAACCTATATACTCAACAAATATTAGTATAATCTATAAAAGTGATAATGTGTGTGTGTGTGGACATTTCCTAACCAATATACTCAACAAATATTAGTATAGTCTATAAAAGTTATAATTTGTGTGGACATTTCCCAACCTATATACTCAACAAATATTAGTATAATCTATAAAAGTGATAATGTGTGTGTGTGGACATTTCCCAACCTATATACTCACAAAATATTAGTATAATCTAGAAAAGTGATAATGTGTGTGTATGTGGACATTTCCCAACCTATATACTCCACAAATATTAGTATAATCCATAAAAGTGAGAATGTGTGTGTGTGGACATTTCCCAACCTATATACTCAACAAATATTAGTATAATCTATAAAAGTGATAATGTGTGTGGACATTTCCCAACCTATATACTTAACAAATATTATTATAGTCTATAAAAGTGATAATGTGTGTGTGTGGACATTTCCCAACCTATATACTCACAAAATATTAGTATAATCTAGAAAAGTGATAATGTGTGTGTATGTGGACATTTCCCAAGCTATATACTCCACAAATATTAGTATAATCCATAAAAGTGAGAATGTGTGTGTGTGGACATTTCCCAACCTATATACTCAACATATATTAGTATAATCTATTAAAGTGATAATGTGGGTGTGTGGACATTTCCCAACCTATATACTACACAAATATTAGTATAATCTATAAAAGTGATAATGTGTGTGTGTGTGGACATTTCCCAAGCTATATACTCAACAAATATTAGTATAGTCTATAAAAGTGATAATGTGTGTGTGTGGACATTTCCCAACCTACATACTCAACAAATATTAGTATAATCTATAAAAGTGATAATGTGTGTGCGTGGACATTTCCCAACCTATATACTCAACAAATATTAGTATAATCTATAAAAGTGATAATGTGTGTGTGGACATTTCCCAACCTATATACTCAACTAATATTAGTATAATCTATAAAAGTGATAATGTGTGTGTGTGGACATTTCCCAACCTATATACTCAACAAATATTAGTATAATCTATAAAAGTGATAATGTGTGTGTGTGGACATTTCCCAACCTATATACTCAACAAATATTAGTATAATCTATAAAAGTGATAATGTGTGTGTGGACATTTCCCAACCTATATACTCAACAAATATTAGTAAAATCTATAAAAGTGATAATGTGTGTGTGGACATTTCCCAACCTATATACTCAACAAATATTAGTATAATCTATAAAAGTGATAATGTGTGTGTGTGTGGACATTTCCCAACCTATATACTCAACAAATATAAGTATAATCTATAAAAGTGATAATGTGTGTGTGTGGACATTTCCCAACCTATATACTCAACAAATATTAGTATAATCTATAAAAGTGATAATGTGTGTCTGTGGACATTTCCCAACCTACATACTCAACAAATATTAGTATAATCTATAAAAGTGAGAATGTGTGTGTGTGGACATTTCCCAACCTATATACTCAACTAATATTAGTATAATCTATAAAAGTGATAATGTGTGTGTGTGGACATTTCCCAACCTATATACTCAACAAATATTAGTATAATCTATAAAATTGATAATGTGTGTGTGTGGACATTTCCCAACCTATATACTCAACAAATATTAGTATAATCTATAAAAGTGATAATGTGTGTGGACATTTCCCAACCTATATACTTAACAAATATTATTATAGTCTATAAAAGTGATAATGTGTGTGTGTGGACATTTCCCAACCTATATACTCACAAAATATTAGTATAATCTAGAAAAGTGATAATGTGTGTGTATGTGGACATTTCCCAAGCTATATACTCCACAAATATTAGTATAATCCATAAAAGTGAGAATGTGTGTGTGTGGACATTTCCCAACCTATATACTCAACATATATTAGTCTAATCTATTAAAGTGATAATGTGGGTGTGTGGACATTTCCCAACCTATATACTACACAAATATTAGTATAATCTATAAAAGTGATAATGTGTGTGTGTGTGGACATTTCCCAAGCTATATACTCAACAAATATTAGTATAGTCTATAAAAGTGATAATGTGTGTGTGTGGACATTTCCCAACCTACATACTCAACAAATATTAGTATAATCTATAAAAGTGATAATGTGTGTGCGTGGACATTTCCCAACCTATATACTCAACAAATATTAGTATAATCTATAAAAGTGATAATGTGTGTGTGGACATTTCCCAACCTATATACTCAACTAATATTAGTATAATCTATAAAAGTGATAATGTGTGTGTGTGGACATTTCCCAACCTATATACTCAACAAATATTAGTATAATCTATAAAAGTGATAATGTGTGTGTGTGGACATTTCCCAACCTATATACTCAACAAATATTAGTATAATCTATAAAAGTGATAATGTGTGTGTGGACATTTCCCAACCTATATACTCAACAAATATTAGTAAAATCTATAAAAGTGATAATGTGTGTGTGGACATTTCCCAACCTATATACTCAACAAATATTAGTATAATCTATAAAAGTGATAATGTGTGTGTGTGTGGACATTTCCCAACCTATATACTCAACAAATATAAGTATAATCTATAAAAGTGATAATGTGTGTGTGTGGACATTTCCCAACCTATATACTCAACAAATATTAGTATAATCTATAAAAGTGATAATGTGTGTCTGTGGTCATTTCCCAACCTACATACTCAACAAATATTAGTATAATCTATAAAAGTGAGAATGTGTGTGTGTGGACATTTCCCAACCTATATACTCAACTAATATTAGTATAATCTATAAAAGTGATAATGTGTGTGTGTGGACATTTCCCAACCTATATACTCAACAAATATTAGTATAATCTATAAAATTGATAATGTGTGTGTGTGGACATTTCCCAACCTATATACTCAACAAATATTAGTATAATCTATAACAGTGATAATGTGTGTGTATGGACACTTCCCAACCTAGATACTCAAGAAATATTAGTATAATCTATAAAAGTGATAATGTGTGTGTGTGGACATTTCCCAACCTATATACTCAACAAATATTAGTATAATCTATAAAAGTGATTATGTGTGTGTGGACATTTACCAAACCTATATACTCAACAAATATAAGTATAATCTATAAAAGTGATAATGTGTGTGTGTGGACATTTTCCAACCTATATACTCAACAAATATTAGTATAATCTATAAAAGTGATAATGTGTGTGGACATTTCCCAACCTATATACTCAACAAATATTAGTATAGTCTATAAAAGTGATAATGTGTGTGTGTGGACATTTCCCAACCTATATACTTAACAAATATTAGTATAATCTATAAAAGTGATAATGTGTGTGTGGACATTTCCCAACCTATATACTCAACAAATATTAGTATAATCTATAAAAGTGATAATGTGTGTGTGGACATTTCCCAACCTATATACTCAACAAATTTTAGTGTAATCTATAAAAGTGATAATGTGTGTGTGTGGACATTTCCCAACCTATATACTCAACAAATATTAGTATAATCTATAAAAGTGATAATGTGTGTGTGTGTGGACATTTCCCAACCAATATACTCAACAAATATTAGTATAGTCTATAAAAGTTATAATTTGTGTGGACATTTCCCAACCTATATACTCAACAAATATTAGTATAATCTATAAAAGTGATAATGTGTGTGTGTGGACATTTCCCAACCTATATACTCACAAAATATTAGTATAATCTAGAAAAGTGATAATGTGTGTGTATGTGGACATTTCCCAACCTATATACTCAACAAATATTAGTATAATCTATAAAAGTGATAATGTGTGTGGACATTTCCCAACTTATATACTTAACAAATATTATTATAGTCTATAAAAGTGATAATGTGTGTGTGTGGACATTTCCCAACCTATATACTCAACAAATATTAGTATAATCTATAAAAGTGTTAATGTTAGTGTGGACATTTCCCACCCTATATACTAAACAAATATTAGTATAATCTATAAAAGTGATAATGTGTGTGTGGATATTTCCCAACCTATATACTCAACAAATATTAGTATAATCTATAAAAGTGATAATGTGTGTGTGGACATTTCCCAACCTATATACTCAACAAATATTAGTATAATCTATAAAAGTGATAATGTGTGTGTGTGGACATTTCCCAACCTTTATACTCAACAAATATTAGTATAATCTATAAAAGTGATAATGTGTGTGTGTGGACATTTCCCAACCTATATACTCAACAAATATTTGTATAATCTATAAAAGTGATAATGTGTGTGTGTGGACATTTCCCAACCTATATACTCAACAAATATTAGTATAATCTATAAAAGTGATAATGTGTGTGTGTGGACATTTCCCAACATATATACTCAACAAATATTAGTATAATCTATTAAAGTGATAATGTGGGTGTGTGGACATTTCCCAACCTATATACTCAACAAATATTAGTATAATCTATAAAAGTGATAATGTGTGTGTGTGTGGACATTTCCCAACCTATATACTCAACAAATATTAGTATAGTCTATAAAAGTGATAATGTGTGTGTGTGGACATTTCCCAACCTACATACTCAACAAATATTAGTATAATCTATAAAAGTGATAATGTGTGTGCGTGGACATTTCCCAACCTATATACTCAACAAATATTAGTATAATCTATAAAAGTGATAATGTGTGTGTGGACATTTCCCAACCTATATACTCAACTAATATTAGTATAATCTATAAAAGTGAGAATGTGTGTGTGTGGACATTTCCCAACCTATATACTCAACTAATATTAGTATAATCTATAAAAGTGATAATGTGTGTGTGTGGACATTTCCCAACCTATATACTCAACAAATATTAGTATAATCTATAAAAGTGATAATGTGTGTGTGTGGACATTTCCCAACCTATATACTCAACAAATATTAGTATAATCTATAACAGTGATAATGTGTGTGTGTGGACATTTCCCAACCTAGATACTCAACAAATATTAGTATAGTCTATAAAAGTGATAATGTGTGTGTGTGGACATTTCCCAAACAATATGCTCAAAAAATATTAGTATAATCTATAAAAGTGATAATGTGTCTGTGTGGACATTTCCCAACCTATATACTCAACAAATATTAGTATAATCTATAAAAGTGATAATGTGTGTGTGTGTGTGTGGACATTTCTCAACCTAGATACTCAACAAATATTAGTATAATCTATAAAAGTGATAATGTGTGTGTGTGTGGACATTTCCCAACCTATATACTAAACAAATATTAGTATAATCTATAAAAGTGATAATGTGTGTGTGGACATTTCCCAACCTATATACTCAACAAATATTAGTATAATCTATAAAAGTGATAATGTGTGTGTGTGGACATTTCCCAACCTATATACTCAACAAATATTAGTATAATCTATAAAAGTGATAATGTGTGTGTGTGGACATTTCCCAACCTATATACTCAACAAATATTAGTATAGTCTATAAAAGTGATAATGTGTGTGGACATTTCCCAACCTATATACTCAACAAATATTAGTATAATCTATAAAAGTGATAATGTGTGGGTGTGGACATTTCCCAACCTATATACTCAACAAATATTAGTATAATCTATAAAAGTGATAATGTGTGTGTGTGTGGACATTTCCCAACCTATATACTCAAAAATATTAGTATAGTCTATAAAAGTGATAATGTGTGTGTGTGGACATTTCCCAACCTATATACTCAAAAAATATTAGTATAATCTATAAAAGTGATAATGTGTGTGCGTGGACATTTCCCAACCTATATACTCAACAAATATTAGTATAATCTATAAAAGTGATAATGTGTGTGGACATTTCCCAACCTATATACTCAACAAATATTAGTATAATCTAGAAAAGTGATAATGTGTGTGTAGGTGGACATTTCCCAACCTATATACTGCACAAATATAAGTATAATCCATAAAAGTGAGAATGTGTGTGTGTGGACATTTCCCAACCTATATACTCAACAAATATTAGTATAATCTATAAAAGTGATAATGTGTGTGTGTGGACATTTCCCAACCTATATACTCAACAAATATTAGTATAATCTATAAAAGTGATAATGTGTGTCTGTGGACATTTCCCAACCTACATACTCAACAAATATTAGTATAATCTATAAAAGTGAGAATGTGTGTGTGTGGACATTTCCCAACCTATATACTCAACTAATATTAGTATAATCTATAAAAGTGATAATGTGTGTGTGTGGACATTTCCCAACCTATATACTCAACAAATATTAGTATAATCTATAAAAGTGATAATGTGTGTGTGTGGACATTTCCCAACCTATATACTCAACAAATATTAGTATAATCTATAACAGTGATAATGTGTGTGTGTGGACACTTCCCAAGCTAGATACTCAACAAATATTAGTATAATCTATAAAAGTGATAATGTGTGTGTGTGGACATTTCCCAACCTATATAATCAACAAATATTATTATAATCTATAAAAGTTATAATGTGTGTGTGTTGACATTTCCCAACCTATATACTCAACACATATTAGTATAATCTATAAAAGTGATAATGTGTGTGTGTGTGGACATTTCCCAACCTATATACTCAACAAATATTAGTATAGTCTATAAAAGTGATAATGTGTGTGTGTGGACATTTCCCAAACAATATGCTCAAAAAATATTAGTATAATCTATAAAAGTGATAATGTGTGTGCGTGGACATTTCCCAACCTATATACTCAACAAATATTAGTATAATCTATAAAAGTGATAATGTGTGTGTGTGTGTGTTGACATTTCCCAACCTAGATACTCAACAAATATTAGTATAATCTATAAAAGTGATAATGTGTGTGTGTGTGGACATTTCCCAACCTATATACTCAACAAATATTAGTATAATCTATAAAAGTGATAATGTGTGTGTGGACATTTCCCAACCTATATACTCAACAAATATTAGTATAATCTATAAAAGTGATAATGTGTGTGTGTGGACATTTCCCAACCTATATACTCAACAAATATTAGTATGATCTATAAAAGTGATAATGTGTGTGTGTGGACATTTCCCAACCTATATACTCAACAAATATTAGTATAGTCTATAAAAGTGATAATGTGTGTGGACATTTCCCAACCTATATACTCAACAAATATTAGTATAATCTATAAAAGTGATAATGTGTGGGTGTGGACATTTCCCAACCTATATACTCAACAAATATTAGTATAATCTATAAAAGTGATAATGTGTGTGTGTGTGGACATTTGCCCAACCTATATACTCAAAAATATTAGTATAGTCTATAAAAGTGATAATGTGTGTGTGTGGACATTTCCCAACCTATATACTCAAAAAATATTAGTATAATCTATAAAAGTGATAATGTGTGTGCGTGGACATTTCCCAACCTATATACTCAACAAATATTAGTATAATCTATAAAAGTGATAATGTGTGTGGACATTTCCCAACCTATATACTCAACAAATATTAGTATAATCTAGAAAAGTGATAATGTGTGTGTATGTGGACATTTCCCAACCTATATACTGCACAAACATAAGTATAATCCATAAAAGTGAGAATGTGTGTGTGTGGACATTTCCCAACCTATATACTCAACAAATATTAGTATAATCTATAAAAGTGATAATGTGTGTGTGTGTGGACATTTCCCAACCTATATACTCAACAAATATAAGTATAATCTATAAAAGTGATAATGTGTGTGTGTGGACATTTCCCAACCTATATACTCAACAAATATTAGTATAATCTATAAAAGTGATAATGTGTGTGTGTGTGGACATTTCCCAACCTATATACTCAACAAATATAAGTATAATCTATAAAAGTGATAATGTGTGTGTGTGGACATTTCCCAACCTATATACTCAACAAATATTAGTATAATCTATAAAAGTGATAATGTGTGTGTGTGGACATTTCCCAACCTATATACTCAACAAATATTAGTATAATCTATAAAAGTGATAATGTGTGTGGACATTTCCCAACCTATATACTTAACAAATATTATTATAGTCTATAAAAGTGATAATGTGTGTGTGTGGACATTTCCCAACCTATATACTCAACAAATATTAGTATAATCTATAAAAGTGATAATGTTAGTGTGGACATTTCCCACCCTATATACTCAACAAATATTAGTATAATCTATAAAAGTGATAATGTGTGTGTGGACATTTCCCAACCTATATACTCAACAAATATTAGTATAATCTATAAAAGTGATAATGTGTGTGTGGACATTTCCCAACCTATATACTCAACAAATATTAGTATAATCTATAAAAGTGATAATGTGTGTGTGTGGACATTTCCCAACCTATATACTCAACAAATATAAGTATAATCTATAAAAGTGATAATGTGTGTGTGTGGACATTTCCCAACCTATATACTCAACAAATATTTGTATAATCTATAAAAGTGATAATGTGTGTGTGTGGACATTTCCCAACCTATATACTCAACAAATATTAGTATAATCTATAAAAGTGATAATGTGTGTGTGTGGACATTTCCCAACATATATACTCAACAAATATTAGTATAATCTATTAAAGTGATAATGTGGGTGTGTGGACACTTCCCAACCTATATACTCAACAAATATTAGTATAATCTATAAAAGTGATAATGTGTGTGTGTGTGGACATTTCCCAACCTATATACTCAACAAATATTAGTATAGTCTATAAAAGTGATAATGTGTGTGTGTGGACATTTCCCAACCTACATACTCAACAAATATAAGTATAATCTATAAAAGTGATAATGTGTGTGCGTGGACATTTCCCAACCTATATACTCAACAAATATTAGTATAATCTATAAAAGTGATAATGTGTGTGTGGACATTTCCCAACCTATATACTCAACTAATATTAGTATAATCTATAAAAGTGATAATGTGTGTGTGTGGACATTTCCCATCCTATATACTCAACAAATATTAGTATAATCTATAAAAGTGATAATGTGTGTGTGTGGACATTTCCCAACCTATATACTCAACAAATATTAGTATAATCTATAAAAGTGATAATGTGTGTGTGGACATTTCCCAACCTATATACTCAACAAATATTAGTAAAATCTATAAAAGTGATAATGTGTGTGTGGACATTTCCCAACCTACATACTCAACAAATATTAGTATAATCTATAAAAGTGAGAATGTGTGTGTGTGGACATTTCCCAACCTATATACTCAACTAATATTAGTATAATCTATAAAAGTGATAATGTGTGTGTGTGGACATTTCCCAACCTATATACTCAACAAATATTAGTATAATCTATAAAAGTGATAATGTGTGTGTGTGGACATTTCCCAACCTATATACTCAACAAATATTAGTATAATCTATAACAGTGATAATGTGTGTGTGTGGACACTTCCCAAGCTAGATACTCAACAAATATTAGTATAATCTATAAAAGTGATAATGTGTGTGTGTGGACATTTCCCAACCTATATAATCAACAAATATTATTATAATCTATAAAAGTTATAATGTGTGTGTGTTGACATTTCCCAACCTATATACTCAACACATATTAGTATAATCTATAAAAGTGATAATGTGTGTGTGTGTGGACATTTCCCAACCTATATACTCAACAAATATTAGTATAGTCTATAAAAGTGATAATGTGTGTGTGTGGACATTTCCCAAACAATATGCTCAAAAAATATTAGTATAATCTATAAAAGTGATAATGTGTGTGCGTGGACATTTCCCAACCTATATACTCAACAAATATTAGTATAATCTATAAAAGTGATAATGTGTGTGTGTGTGTGTTGACATTTCCCAACCTAGATACTCAACAAATATTAGTATAATCTATAAAAGTGATAATGTGTGTGTGTGTGGACATTTCCCAACCTATATACTCAACAAATATTAGTATAATCTATAAAAGTGATAATGTGTGTGTGGACATTTCCCAACCTATATACTCAACAAATATTAGTATAATCTATAAAAGTGATAATGTGTGTGTGTGGACATTTCCCAACCTATATACTCAACAAATATTAGTATGATCTATAAAAGTGATAATGTGTGTGTGTGGACATTTCCCAACCTATATACTCAACAAATATTAGTATAGTCTATAAAAGTGATAATGTGTGTGGACATTTCCCAACCTATATACTCAACAAATATTAGTATAATCTATAAAAGTGATAATGTGTGGGTGTGGACATTTCCCAACCTATATACTCAACAAATATTAGTATAATCTATAAAAGTGATAATGTGTGTGTGTGTGGACATTTGCCCAACCTATATACTCAAAAATATTAGTATAGTCTATAAAAGTGATAATGTGTGTGTGTGGACATTTCCCAACCTATATACTCAAAAAATATTAGTATAATCTATAAAAGTGATAATGTGTGTGCGTGGACATTTCCCAACCTATATACTCAACAAATATTAGTATAATCTATAAAAGTGATAATGTGTGTGGACATTTCCCAACCTATATACTCAACAAATATTAGTATAATCTAGAAAAGTGATAATGTGTGTGTATGTGGACATTTCCCAACCTATATACTGCACAAATATAAGTATAATCCATAAAAGTGAGAATGTGTGTGTGTGGACATTTCCCAACCTATATACTCAACAAATATTAGTATAATCTATAAAAGTGATAATGTGTGTGTGTGTGGACATTTCCCAACCTATATACTCAACAAATATAAGTATAATCTATAAAAGTGATAATGTGTGTGTGTGGACATTTCCCAACCTATATACTCAACAAATATTAGTATAATCTATAAAAGTGATAATGTGTGTGTGTGTGGACATTTCCCAACCTATATACTCAACAAATATAAGTATAATCTATAAAAGTGATAATGTGTGTGTGTGGACATTTCCCAACCTATATACTCAACAAATATTAGTATAATCTATAAAAGTG
The DNA here is from genome assembly GCF_053919585.1 of Euprymna scolopes. Lineage (NCBI taxonomy): Eukaryota > Metazoa > Mollusca > Cephalopoda > Sepiida > Sepiolidae > Euprymna > Euprymna scolopes. The sequence continues at coordinate 81,060,635 of NC_136527.1, read as the reverse complement.
ATAATGTGTGTGTGTGGACATTTCCCAACCTATATACTCAACAAATATTAGTATAATCTATAAAAGTGATAATGTGTGTGGACATTTCCCAACCTATATACTTAACAAATATTATTATAGTCTATAAAAGTGATAATGTGTGTGTGTGGACATTTCCCAACCTATATACTCAACAAATATTAGTATAATCTATAAAAGTGATAATGTTAGTGTGGACATTTCCCACCCTATATACTCAACAAATATTAGTATAATCTATAAAAGTGATAATGTGTGTGTGGACATTTCCCAACCTATATACTCAACAAATATTAGTATAATCTATAAAAGTGATAATGTGTGTGTGGACATTTCCCAACCTATATACTCAACAAATATTAGTATAATCTATAAAAGTGATAATGTGTGTGTGTGGACATTTCCCAACCTATATACTCAACAAATATAAGTATAATCTATAAAAGTGATAATGTGTGTGTGTGGACATTTCCCAACCTATATACTCAACAAATATTTGTATAATCTATAAAAGTGATAATGTGTGTGTGTGGACATTTCCCAACCTATATACTCAACAAATATTAGTATAATCTATAAAAGTGATAATGTGTGTGTGTGGACATTTCCCAACATATATACTCAACAAATATTAGTATAATCTATTAAAGTGATAATGTGGGTGTGTGGACACTTCCCAACCTATATACTCAACAAATATTAGTATAATCTATAAAAGTGATAATGTGTGTGTGTGTGGACATTTCCCAACCTATATACTCAACAAATATTAGTATAGTCTATAAAAGTGATAATGTGTGTGTGTGGACATTTCCCAACCTACATACTCAACAAATATAAGTATAATCTATAAAAGTGATAATGTGTGTGCGTGGACATTTCCCAACCTATATACTCAACAAATATTAGTATAATCTATAAAAGTGATAATGTGTGTGTGGACATTTCCCAACCTATATACTCAACTAATATTAGTATAATCTATAAAAGTGATAATGTGTGTGTGTGGACATTTCCCATCCTATATACTCAACAAATATTAGTATAATCTATAAAAGTGATAATGTGTGTGTGTGGACATTTCCCAACCTATATACTCAACAAATATTAGTATAATCTATAAAAGTGATAATGTGTGTGTGGACATTTCCCAACCTATATACTCAACAAATATTAGTAAAATCTATAAAAGTGATAATGTGTGTGTGGACATTTCCCAACCTATATACTCAACAAATATTAGTATAATCTATAAAAGTGATAATGTGTGTGTGGACATTTCCCAACCTATATACTCAACAAATATTAGTATAATATATAAAAGTGATAATGTGTGTGTGTGGACATTTCCCAACCTATATACTCAACAAATATTAGTATAATCTATAAAAGTGATAATGTGTGTGTGTGGACATTTCCCAACCTATATACTCAACAAATATTAGTATAGTCTATAAAAGTGATAATGTGTGTGGACATTTCCCAACCTATATACTCAACAAATATTAGTATAATCTATAAAAGTGATAATGTGTGGGTGTGGACATTTCCCAACCTATATACTCAACAAATATTAGTATAATCTATAAAAGTGATAATGTGTGTGTGTGTGGACATTTCCCAACCTATATACTCAAAAATATTAGTATAGTCTATAAAAGTGATAATGTGTGTGTGTGGACATTTCCCAACCTATATACTCAAAAAATATTAGTATAATCTATAAAAGTGATAATGTGTGTGCGTGGACATTTCCCAACCTATATACTCAACAAATATTAGTATAATCTATAAAAGTGATAATGTGTGTGGACATTTCCCAACCTATATACTCAACAAATATTAGTATAATCTAGAAAAGTGATAATGTGTGTGTAGGTGGACATTTCCCAACCTATATACTGCACAAATATAAGTATAATCCATAAAAGTGAGAATGTGTGTGTGTGGACATTTCCCAACCTATATACTCAACAAATATTAGTATAATCTATAAAAGTGATAATGTGTGTGTGTGGACATTTCCCAACCTATATACTCAACAAATATTAGTATAATCTATAAAAGTGATAATGTGTGTCTGTGGACATTTCCCAACCTACATACTCAACAAATATTAGTATAATCTATAAAAGTGATAATGTGTGTGTGTGGACATTTCCCAACCTATATACTCAACTAATATTAGTATAATCTATAAAAGTGATAATGTGTGTGTGTGGACATTTCCCAACCTATATACTCAACAAATATTAGTATAATCTATAAAAGTGATAATGTGTGTGTGTGGACATTTCCCAACCTTTATACTCAACAAATATTAGTATAATCTATAACAGTGATAATGTGTGTGTGTGGACACTTCCCAAGCTAGATACTCAACAAATATTAGTATAATCTATAAAAGTGATAATGTGTGTGTGTGGACATTTCCCAACCTATATAATCAACAAATATTATTATAATCTATAAAAGTTATAATGTGTGTGTGTTGACATTTCCCAACCTATATACTCAACACATATTAGTATAATCTATAAAAGTGATAATGTGTGTGTGTGTGGACATTTCCCAACCTATATACTCAACAAATATTAGTATAGTCTATAAAAGTGATAATGTGTGTGTGTGGACATTTCCCAAACAATATGCTCAAAAAATATTAGTATAATCTATAAAAGTGATAATGTGTGTGCGTGGACATTTCCCAACCTATATACTCAACAAATATTAGTATAATCTATAAAAGTGATAATGTGTGTGTGTGTGTGTGGACATTTCCCAACCTAGATACTCAACAAATATTAGTATAATCTATAAAAGTGATAATGTGTGTGTGTGTGGACATTTCCCAACCTATATACTCAACAAATATTAGTATAATCTATAAAAGTGATAATGTGTGTGTGGACATTTCCCAACCTATATACTCAACAAATATTAGTATAATCTATAAAAGTGATAATGTGTGTGTGTGGACATTTCCCAACCTATATACTCAACAAATATTAGTATGATCTATAAAAGTGATAATGTGTGTGTGTGGACATTTCCCAACCTATATACTCAACAAATATTAGTATAGTCTATAAAAGTGATAATGTGTGTGGACATTTCCCAACCTATATACTCAACAAATATTAGTATAATCTATAAAAGTGATAATGTGTGGGTGTGGACATTTCCCAACCTATATACTCAACAAATATTAGTATAATCTATAAAAGTGATAATGTGTGTGTGTGTGGACATTTCCCAACCTATATACTCAAAAATATTAGTATAGTCTATAAAAGTGATAATGTGTGTGTGTGGACATTTCCCAACCTATATACTCAAAAAATATTAGTATAATCTATAAAAGTGATAATGTGTGTGCGTGGACATTTCCCAACCTATATACTCAACAAATATTAGTATAATCTATAAAAGTGATAATGTGTGTGGACATTTCCCAACCTATATACTCAACAAATATTAGTATAATCTAGAAAAGTGATAATGTGTGTGTGTGGACATTTCCCAACCTATATACTGCACAAATATAAGTATAATCCATAAAAGTGAGAATGTGTGTGTGTGGACATTTCCCAACCTATATACTCAACAAATATTAGTATAATCTATAAAAGTGATAATGTGTGTGTGTGGACATTTCCCAACCTATATACTCAACAAATATTAGTATAATCTATAAAAGTGATAATGTGTGTCTGTGGATATTTCCCAACCTACATACTCAACAAATATTAGTATAATCTATAAAAGTGAGAATGTGTGTGTGTGGACATTTCCCAACCTATATACTCAACTAATATTAGTATAATCTATAAAAGTGATAATGTGTGTGTGTGGACATTTCCCAACCTATATACTCAACAAATATTAGTATAATCTATAAAAGTGATAATGTGTGTGTGTGGACATTTCCCAACCTATATACTCAACAAATATTAGTATAATCTATAACAGTGATAATGTGTGTGTGTGGACACTTCCCAAGCTAGATACTCAACAAATATTAGTATAATCTATAAAAGTGATAATGTGTGTGTGTGGACATTTCCCAACCTATATAATCAACAAATATTATTATAATCTATAAAAGTTATAATGTGTGTGTGTTGACATTTCCCAACCTATATACTCAACACATATTAGCATAATCTATAAAAGTGATAATGTGTGTGTGTGTGGACATTTCCCAACCTATATACTCAACAAATATTAGTATAGTCTATAAAAGTGATAATGTGTGTGTGTGGACATTTCCCAAACAATATGCTCAAAAAATATTAGTATAATCTATAAAAGTGATAATGTGTGTGCGTGGACATTTCCCAACCTATATACTCAACAAATATTAGTATGATCTATAAAAGTGATAATGTGTGTGTGTGTGGACATTTCCCAACCTATATACTCAACAAATATTAGTATAGTCTATAAAAGTGATAATGTGTGTGTGGACATTTCCCAACCTATATACTCAACAAATATTAGTATAATCTATAAAAGTGATAATGTGTGTGTGTGTGTGTGGACATTTCCCAACCTAGATACTCAACAAATATTAGTATAATCTATAAAAGTGATAATGTGTGTGTGTGTGGACATTTCCCAACCTATATACTCAACAAATATTAGTATAATCTATAAAAGTGATAATGTGTGTGTGGACATTTCCCAACCTATATACTCAACAAATATTAGTATAATCTATAAAAGTGATAATGTGTGTGTGTGGACATTTCCCAACCTATATACTCAACAAATATTAGTATGATCTATAAAAGTGATAATGTGTGTGTGTGTGGACATTTCCCAACCTATATACTCAACAAATATTAGTATAGTCTATAAAAGTGATAATGTGTGTGGACATTTCCCAACCTATATACTCAACAAATATTAGTATAATCTATAAAAGTGATAATGTGTGGGTGTGGACATTTCCCAACCTATATACTCAACAAATATTAGTATAATCTATAAAAGTGATAATGTGTGTGTGTGGACATTTGCCCAACCTATATACTCAAAAATATTAGTATAGTCTATAAAAGTGATAATGTGTGTGTGTGGACATTTCCCAACCTATATACTCAAAAAATATTAGTATAATCTATAAAAGTGATAATGTGTGTGCGTGGACATTTCCCAACCTATATACTCAACAAATATTAGTATAATCTATAAAAGTGATAATGTGTGTGTGGACATTTCCCAACCTATATACTCAACAAATATTAGTATAATCTAGAAAAGTGATAATGTGTGTGTATGTGGACATTTCCCAACCTATATACTGCACAAATATAAGTATAATCCATAAAAGTGAGAATGTGTGTGTGTGGACATTTCCCAACCTATATACTCAACAAATATTAGTATAATCTATAAAAGTGATAATGTGTGTGTGTGTGGACATTTCCCAACCTATATACTCAACAAATATAAGTATAATCTATAAAAGTGATAATGTGTGTGTGTGGACATTTCCCAACCTATATACTCAACAAATATTAGTATAATCTATAAAAGTGATAATGTTAGTGTGGACATTTCCCACCCTATATACTCAACAAATATTAGTATAATCTATAAAAGTGATAATGTGTGTGTGGACATTTCCCAACCTATATACTCAACAAATATTAGTATAATCTATAAAAGTGATAATGTGTGTGTGGACATTTCCCAACCTATATACTCAACAAATATTAGTATAATCTATAAAAGTGATAATGTGTGTGTGTGGACATTTCCCAACCTATATACTCAACAAATATAAGTATAATCTATAAAAGTGATAATGTGTGTGTGTGGACATTTCCCAACCTATATACTCAACAAATATTTGTATAATCTATAAAAGTGATAATGTGTGTGTGTGGACATTTCCCAACCTATATACTCAACAAATATTAGTATAATCTATAAAAGTGATAATGTGTGTGTGTGGACATTTCCCAACATATATACTCAACAAATATTAGTATAATCTATTAAAGTGATAATGTGGGTGTGTGGACACTTCCCAACCTATATACTCAACAAATATTAGTATAATCTATAAAAGTGATAATGTGTGTGTGTGTGGACATTTCCCAACCTATATACTCAACAAATATTAGTATAATCTATAAAAGTGATAATGTGTGTGTGTGGACATTTCCCAACCTACATACTCAACAAATATAAGTATAATCTATAAAAGTGATAATGTGTGTGCGTGGACATTTCCCAACCTATATACTCAACAAATATTAGTATAATCTATAAAAGTGATAATGTGTGTGTGGACATTTCCCAACCTATATACTCAACTAATATTAGTATAATCTATAAAAGTGATAATGTGTGTGTGTGGACATTTCCCATCCTATATACTCAACAAATATTAGTATAATCTATAAAAGTGATAATGTGTGTGTGTGGACATTTCCCAACCTATATACTCAACAAATATTAGTATAATCTATAAAAGTGATAATGTGTGTGTGGACATTTCCCAACCTATATACTCAACAAATATTAGTAAAATCTATAAAAGTGATAATGTGTGTGTGGACATTTCCCAACCTATATACTCAACAAATATTAGTATAATCTATAAAAGTGATAATGTGTGTGTGGACATTTCCCAACCTATATACTCAACAAATATTAGTATAATCTATAAAAGTGATAATGTGTGTGTGTGGACATTTCCCAACCTATATACTCAACAAATATTAGTATAATCTATAAAAGTGATAATGTGTGTGTGTGGACATTTCCCAACCTATATACTCAACAAATATTAGTATAGTCTATAAAAGTGATAATGTGTGTGGACATTTCCCAACCTATATACTCAACAAATATTAGTATAATCTATAAAAGTGATAATGTGTGGGTGTGGACATTTCCCAACCTATATACTCAACAAATATTAGTATAATCTATAAAAGTGATAATGTGTGTGTGTGTGGACATTTCCCAACCTATATACTCAAAAATATTAGTATAGTCTATAAAAGTGATAATGTGTGTGTGTGGATATTTCCCAACCTATATACTCAACAAATATTAGTATAGTCTATAAAAGTGATAATGTGTGTGGACATTTCCCAACCTATATACTCAAAAAATATTAGTATAATCTATAAAAGTGATAATGTGTGTGCGTGGACATTTCCCAACCTATATACTCAACAAATATTAGTATAATCTATAAAAGTGATAATGTGTGTGGACATTTCCCAACCTATATACTCAACAAATATTAGTATAATCTAGAAAAGTGATAATGTGTGTGTAGGTGGACATTTCCCAACCTATATACTGCACAAATATAAGTATAATCCATAAAAGTGAGAATGTGTGTGTGTGGACATTTCCCAACCTATATACTCAACAAATATTAGTATAATCTATAAAAGTGATAATGTGTGTGTGTGGACATTTCCCAACCTATATACTCAACAAATATTAGTATAATCTATAAAAGTGATAATGTGTGTCTGTGGACATTTCCCAACCTACATACTCAACAAATATTAGTATAATCTATAAAAGTGAGAATGTGTGTGTGTGGACATTTCCCAACCTATATACTCAACTAATATTAGTATAATCTATAAAAGTGATAATGTGTGTGTGTGGACATTTCCCAACCTATATACTCAACAAATATTAGTATAATCTATAAAAGTGATAATGTGTGTGTGTGGACATTTCCCAACCTATATACTCAACAAATATTAGTATAATCTATAACAGTGATAATGTGTGTGTGTGGACACTTCCCAAGCTAGATACTCAACAAATATTAGTATAATCTATAAAAGTGATAATGTGTGTGTGTGGACATTTCCCAACCTATATAATCAACAAATATTATTATAATCTATAAAAGTTATAATGTGTGTGTGTTGACATTTCCCAACCTATATACTCAACACATATTAGTATAATCTATAAAAGTGATAATGTGTGTGTGTGTGGACATTTCCCAACCTATATACTCAACAAATATTAGTATAGTCTATAAAAGTGATAATGTGTGTGTGTGGACATTTCCCAAACAATATGCTCAAAAAATATTAGTATAATCTATAAAAGTGATAATGTGTGTGCGTGGACATTTCCCAACCTATATACTCAACAAATATTAGTATAATCTATAAAAGTGATAATGTGTGTGTGTGTGTGCGGACATTTCCCAACCTAGATACTCAACAAATATTAGTATAATCTATAAAAGTGATAATGTGTGTGTGTGTGGACATTTCCCAACCTATATACTCAACAAATATTAGTATAATCTATAAAAGTGATAATGTGTGTGTGGACATTTCCCAACCTATATACTCAACAAATATTAGTATAATCTATAAAAGTGATAATGTGTGTGTGTGGACATTTCCCAACCTATATACTCAACAAATATTAGTATGATCTATAAAAGTGATAATGTGTGTGTGTGGACATTTCCCAACCTATATACTCAACAAATATTAGTATGATCTATAAAAGTGATAATGTGTGTGTGTGGACATTTCCCAACCTATATACTCAACAAATATTAGTATAATCTATAAAAGTGATAATGTGTGGGTGTGGACATTTCCCAACCTATATACTCAACAAATATTAGTATAATCTATAAAAGTGATAATGTGTGTGTGTGTGGACATTTGCCCAACCTATATACTCAAAAATATTAGTATAGTCTATAAAAGTGATAATGTGTGTGTGTGGACATTTCCCAACCTATATACTCAAAAAATATTAGTATAATCTATAAAAGTGATAATGTGTGTGCGTGGACATTTCCCAACCTATATACTCAACAAATATTAGTATAATCTATAAAAGTGATAATGTGTGTGGACATTTCCCAACCTATATACTCAACAAATATTAGTATAATCTAGAAAAGTGATAATGTGTGTGTATGTGGACATTTCCCAACCTATATACTGCACAAATATAAGTATAATCCATAAAAGTGAGAATGTGTGTGTGTGGACATTTCCCACCCTATATACTCAACAAATATTAGTATAATCTATAAAAGTGATAATGTGTGTGTGTGTGGACATTTCCCAACCTATATACTCAACAAATATAAGTATAATCTATAAAAGTGATAATGTGTGTGTGTGGACATTTCCCAACCTATATACTCAACAAATATTAGTATAATCTATAAAAGTGATAATGTGTGTGTGTGGACATTTCCCAACCTATATACTCACAAAATATTAGTATAATCTAGAAAAGTGAAAATGTGTGTGTATGTGGACATTTCCCAACCTATATACTCAACAAATATTAGTATAATCTATAAAAGTGATAATGTGTGTGGACATTTCCCAACCTATATACTTAACAAATATTATTATAGTCTATAAAAGTGATAATGTGTGTGTGTGGACATTTCCCAACCTATATACTCAACAAATATTAGTATAATCTATAAAAGTGATAATGTTAGTGTGGACATTTCCCACCCTATATACTCAACAAATATTAGTATAATCTATAAAAGTGATAATGTGTGTGTGGACATTTCCCAACCTATATACTCAACAAATATTAGTATAATCTATAAAAGTGATAATGTGTGTGTGGACATTTCCCAACCTATATACTCAACAAATATTAGTATAATCTATAAAAGTGATAATGTGTGTGTGTGGACATTTCCCAACCTATATACTCAACAAATATTAGTATAATCTATAAAAGTGATAATGTGTGTGTGTGGACATTTCCCAACCTATATACTCAACAAATATTTGTATAATCTATAAAAGTGATAATGTGTGTGTGTGGACATTTCCCAACCTATATACTCAACAAATATTAGTATAATCTATAAAAGTGATAATGTGTGTGTGTGGACATTTCCCAACATATATACTCAACAAATATTAGTATAATCTATTAAAGTGATAATGTGGGTGTGTGGACACTTCCCAACCTATATACTCAACAAATATTAGTATAATCTATAAAAGTGATAATGTGTGTGTGTGTGGACATTTCCCAACCTATATACTCAACAAATATTAGTATAGTCTATAAAAGTGATAATGTGTGTGTGTGGACATTTCCCAACCTACATACTCAACAAATATAAGTATAATCTATAAAAGTGATAATGTGTGTGCGTGGACATTTCCCAACCTATATACTCAACAAATATTAGTATAATCTATAAAAGTGATAATGTGTGTGTGGACATTTCCCAACCTATATACTCAACTAATATTAGTATAATCTATAAAAGTGATAATGTGTGTGTGTGGACATTTCCCATCCTATATACTCAACAAATATTAGTATAATCTATAAAAGTGATAATGTGTGTGTGTGGACATTTCCCAACCTATATACTCAACAAATATTAGTATAATCTATAAAAGTGATAATGTGTGTGTGGACATTTCCCAACCTATATACTCAACAAATATTAGTAAAATCTATAAAAGTGATAATGTGTGTGTGGACATTTCCCAACCTATATACTCAACAAATATTAGTATAATCTATAAAAGTGATAATGTGTGTGTGTGTGGACATTTCCCAACCTATATACTCAACAAATATAAGTATAATCTATAAAAGTGATAATGTGTGTGTGTGGACATTTCCCAACCTATATACTCAACAAATATTAGTATAATCTATAAAAGTGATAATGTGTGTCTGTGGACATTTCCCAACCTACATACTCAACAAATATTAGTATAATCTATAAAAGTGATAATGTGTGTGTGTGTGTGTGGACATTTCCCAACCTAGATACTCAACAAATATTAGTATAATCTATAAAAGTGATAATGTGTGTGTGTGTGGACATTTCCCAACCTATATACTAAACAAATATTAGTATAATCTATAAAAGTGATAATGTGTGTGTGGACATTTCCCAACCTATATACTCAACAAATATTAGTATAATCTATAAAAGTGATAATGTGTGTGTGTGGACATTTCCCAACCTATATACTCAACAAATATTAGTATAATCTATAAAAGTGATAATGTGTGTGTGTGGACATTTCCCAACCTATATACTCAACAAATATTAGTATAATCTATAAAAGTGATAATGTTAGTGTGGACATTTCCCACCCTATATACTCAACAAATATTAGTATAATCTATAAAAGTGATAATGTGTGTGTGGACATTTCCCAACCTATATACTCAACAAATATTAGTATAATCTATAAAAGTGATAATGTGTGTGTGGACATTTCCCAACCTATATACTCAACAAATATTAGTATAATCTATAAAAGTGATAATGTGTGTGTGTGGACATTTCCCAACCTATATACTCAACAAATATTAGTATAATCTATAAAAGTGATAATGTGTGTGTGTGGACATTTCCCAACCTATATACTCAACAAATATTTGTATAATCTATAAAAGTGATAATGTGTGTGTGTGGACATTTCCCAACCTATATACTCAACAAATATTAGTATAATCTATAAAAGTGATAATGTGTGTGTGTGGACATTTCCCAACATATATACTCAACAAATATTAGTATAATCTATTAAAGTGATAATGTGGGTGTGTGGACACTTCCCAACCTATATACTCAACAAATATTAGTATAATCTATAAAAGTGATAATGTGTGTGTGTGTGGACATTTCCCAACCTATATACTCAACAAATATTAGTATAGTCTATAAAAGTGATAATGTGTGTGTGTGGACATTTCCCAACCTACATACTCAACAAATATAAGTATAATCTATAAAAGTGATAATGTGTGTGCGTGGACATTTCCCAACCTATATACTCAACAAATATTAGTATAATCTATAAAAGTGATAATGTGTGTGTGGACATTTCCCAACCTATATACTCAACTAATATTAGTATAATCTATAAAAGTGATAATGTGTGTGTGTGGACATTTCCCATCCTATATACTCAACAAATATTAGTATAATCTATAAAAGTGATAATGTGTGTGTGTGGACATTTCCCAACCTATATACTCAACAAATATTAGTATAATCTATAAAAGTGATAATGTGTGTGTGGACATTTCCCAACCTATATACTCAACAAATATTAGTAAAATCTATAAAAGTGATAATGTGTGTGTGGACATTTCCCAACCTATATACTCAACAAATATTAGTATAATCTATAAAAGTGATAATGTGTGTGTGTGTGGACATTTCCCAACCTATATACTCAACAAATATAAGTATAATCTATAAAAGTGATAATGTGTGTGTGTGGACATTTCCCAACCTATATACTCAACAAATATTAGTATAATCTATAAAAGTGATAATGTGTGTCTGTGGACATTTCCCAACCTACATACTCAACAAATATTAGTATAATCTATAAAAGTGATAATGTGTGTGTGTGTGTGTGGACATTTCCCAACCTAGATACTCAACAAATATTAGTATAATCTATAAAAGTGATAATGTGTGTGTGTGTGGACATTTCCCAACCTATATACTAAACAAATATTAGTATAATCTATAAAAGTGATAATGTGTGTGTGGACATTTCCCAACCTATATACTCAACAAATATTAGTATAATCTATAAAAGTGATAATGTGTGTGTGTGGACATTTCCCAACCTATATACTCAACAAATATTAGTATAATCTATAAAAGTGATAATGTGTGTGTGTGGACATTTCCCAACCTATATACTCAACAAATATTAGTATAGTCTATAAAAGTGATAATGTGTGTGGACATTTCCCAACCTATATACTCAACAAATATTAGTATAATCTATAAAAGTGATAATGTGTGGGTGTGGACATTTCCCAACCTATATACTCAACAAATATTAGGATAATCTATAAAAGTGATAATGTGTGTGTGTGTGGACATTTCCCAACCTATATACTCAAAAATATTAGTATAGTCTATAAAAGTGATAATGTGTGTGTGTGGACATTTCCCAACCTATATACTCAAAAAATATTAGTATAATCTATAAAAGTGATAATGTGTGTGTGGACATTTCCCAACCTATATACTCAACAAATATTAGTATAATCTATAAAAGTGATAATGTGTGTGGACATTTCCCAACCTATATACTCAACAAATATTAGTATAATCTAGAAAAGTGATAATGTGTGTGTGTGGACATTTCCCAACCTATATACTCAACAAATATTAGTATAATCTATAAAAGTGATAATGTGTGTGTGTGGACATTTCCCAACCTATATACTCAACAAATATTTGTATAATCTATAAAAGTGATAATGTGTGTGTGTGGACATTTCCCAACCTATATACTCAACAAATATTAGTATAATCTATAAAAGTGATAATGTGTGTGTGTGGACATTTCCCAACCTACATACTCAACATATATTAGTATAATCTATAAAAGTGATAATGTGTGTGCGTGGACATTTCCCAACCTATATACTCAACAAATATTAGTATAATCTATAAAAGTGATAATGTGTGTGTGGACATTTCCCAACCTATATACTCAACTAATATTAGTAAATTCTATAAAAGTGATAATGTGTGTGTGTGGACATTTCCCATCCTATATACTCAACAAATATTAGTATAATCTATAAAAGTGATAATGTGTGTGTGTGGACATTTCCCAACCTATATACTCAACAAATATTAGTATAATCTATAAAAGTGATAATGTGTGTGTGGACATTTCCCAACCTATATACTCAACAAATATTAGTAAAATCTATAAAAGTGATAATGTGTGTGTTGACATTTCCCAACCTATATACTTAACTAATATTAGTATAATCTATAAAAGTGATAATGTGTGTGTGTGTGGACATTTCCCAACCTATATACTCAACAAATATAAGTATAATCTATAAAAGTGATAATGTGTGTGTGTGGACATTTCCCAACCTATATACTCAACAAATATTAGTATAATCTATAAAAGTGATAATGTGTGTCTGTGGACATTTCCCAACCTACATACTCAACAAATATTAGTATAATCTAAAAATTTGGGAATGTGTGTGTGTGGACATTTCCCAACCTATATACTCAACTAATATTAGTATAATCTATAAAAGTGATAATGTGTGTGTGTGGACATTTCCCAACCTATATACTCAACAAATATTAGTATAATCTATAAAAGTGATAATGTGTGTGTGTGGACATTTCCCAACCTATATACTCAACAAATATTAGTATAATCTATAACAGTGATAATGTATGTGTGTGGACACTTCCCAACCTAGATACTCAACAAATATTAGTATAATCTATAAAAATGATAATGTGTGTGTGTGGACATTTCCCAACCTATATAATCAACAAATATTAGTATAATCTATAAAAGTTATAATGTGTGTGTGTGGACATTTCCCAACCTAGATACTCAACAAATATTAGTATAATCTAGAAAAGTGATAATGTGTGTGTGTGTGGACATTTCCCAACCTATATACTAAACAAATATTAGTATAATCTATAAAAGTGATAATGTGTGTGTGGACATTTCCCAATCTATATACTCAACAAATATTAGTATAATCTATAAAAGTGATAATGTGTGTGTGTGGACATTTCCCAACCTATATACTCAACAAATATTAGTATAATCTATAAAAGTGATAATGTGTGTGTGTGGACATTTCCCAACCTATATACTCAACAAATATTAGTATAGTCTATAAAAGTGATAATGTGTGTGGACATTTCCCAACCTATATACTCAACAAATATTAGTATAATCTATAAAAGTGATAATGTGTGGGTGTGGACATTTCCCAACTTATATACTCAACAAATATTAGTATAATCTATAAAAGTGATAATGTGTGTGTGTGTGGACATTTCCCAACCTATATACTCAAAAATATTAGTATAGTCTATAAAAGTGATAATGTGTGTGTGTGGACATTTCCCAACCTATATACTCAACAAATATTAGTATAATCTATAAAAGTGATAATGTGTGTGCGTGGACATTTCCCAACCTATATACTCAACAAATATTAGTATAATCTATAAAAGTGATAATGTGTGTGGACATTTCCCAACCTATATACTCAACAAATATTAGTATAATCTAGAAAAGTGATAATGTGTGTGTATGTGGACATTTCCCAACTTATATACTGCACAAATATAAGTATAATCCATAAAAGTGAGAATGTGTGTGTGTGGACATTTCCCAACCTATATACTCAACAAATATTAGTATAATCTATAAAAGTGATAATGTGTGTGGACATTTCCCAACCTATATACTTAACAAATATTAGTATAGTCTATAAAAGTGATAATGTGTGTGTGTGTGGACATTTCCCAACCTATATACTCAAAAATATTAGTATAATCTATAAAAGTGATAATGTGTGTGTGTGGACATTTCCCAAACAATATGCTCAAAAAATATTAGTATAATCTATAAAAGTGATAATGTGTGTGCGTGGACATTTCCCAACCTATATACTCAACAAATATTAGTATAATCTATAAAAGTGATAATGTGTGTGTGTGTGTGTGGACATTTCCCAACCTAGATACTCAACAAATATTAGTATAATCTAGAAAAGTGATAATGTGTGTGTGTGTGGACATTTCCCAACCTATATACTAAACAAATATTAGTATAATCTATAAAAGTGATAATGTGTGTGTGTGGACATTTCCCAACCTATATACTCAACAAATATTAGTATAATCTATAAAAGTGATAATGTGTGTGTGTGGACATTTCCCAACCTATATACTCAACAAATATTAGTATAATCTATAAAAGTGATAATGTGTGTGTGTGTGTGTGGACATTTCCCAACCTATATACTCAACAAATATTAGTATAATCTATAAAAGTGATAATGTGTGTGTGTGTGGACATTTCCCAACCTAGATACTCAACAAATATTAGTATAATCTATAAAAGTGATAATGTGTGTGTGTGGACATTTCCCAACCTATATACTCAACAAATATTAGTATAATCTATAAAAGTGATAATGTGTGTGTGTGGACATTTCCCAACCTATATACTCAACAAATATTAGTATAGTCTATAAAAGTGATAATGTGTGTGGACATTTCCCAACCTATATACTCAACAAATATTAGTATAATCTATAAAAGTGATAATGTGTGGGTGTGGACATTTCCCAACCTATATACTCAACAAATATTAGTATAATCTATAAAAGTGATAATGTGTGTGTGTGTGGACATTTCCCAACCTATATACTCAAAAATATTAGTATAGTCTATAAAAGTGATAATGTGTGTGTGTGGACATTTCCCAACCTATATACTCAACAAATATTAGTATAATCTTTAAAAGTGATAATGTGTGTGCGTGGACATTTCCCAACCTATATACTCAACAAATATTAGTATAATCTATAAAAGTGATAATGTGTGTGGACATTTCCCAACCTATATACTCAACAAATATTAGTATAATCTAGAAAAGTGATAATGTGTGTGTATGTGGACATTTCCCAACTTATATACTGCACAAATATAAGTATAATCCATAAAAGTGAGAATGTGTGTGTGTGGACATTTCCCAACCTATATACTCAACAAATATTAGTATAATCTATAAAAGTGATAATGTGTGTGGACATTTCCCAACCTATATACTTAACAAATATTAGTATAGTCTATAAAAGTGATAATGTGTGTGTGTGGACATTTCCCAACCTATATACTCAACAAATATTAGTATAATCTATAAAAGTGATAATGTGTGTGTGGACATTTCCCAACCTATATACTCAACAAATATTAGTATAATCTATAAAAGTGATAATGTGTGTGTGGACATTTCCCAACCTATATACTCAACAAATATTAGTATAATCTATAAAAGTGATAATGTGTGTGTGTGGACATTTCCCAACCTATATACTCAACACATATTAGTATAATCTATAAAAGTGATAATGTGTTTGTGTGTGGACATTTCCCAACCTATATACTCAACAAATATTAGTATAGTCTATAAAAGTGATAATGTGTGTGTGTGGACATTTCCCAAACTATATGCTCAAAAAATATTAGTATAATCTATAAAAGTGATAATGTGTGTGCGTGGACATTTCCCAACCTATATACTCAACAAATATTAGTATAATCTATAAAAGTGATAATGTGTGTGTGTGTGTATGGACATTTCCCAACCTAGATACTCAACAAATATTAGTATAATCTATAAAAGTGATAATGTGTGTGTGTGTGGACATTTCCCAACCTATATACTAACCAAATATTAGTATAATCTATAAAAGTGATAATGTGTGTGTGGACATTTCCCAACCTATATACTCAACAAATATTAGTATAATCTATAAAAGTGATAATGTGTGTGTGTGGACATTTCCCAACCTATATACTCAACAAATATTAGTATAATCTATAAAAGTGATAATGTGTGTGTGTGGACATTTCCCAACCTATATACTCAACAAATATTAGTATAGTCTATAAAAGTGATAATGTGTGTGGACATTTCCCAACCTATATACTCAACAAATATTAGTATAATCTATAAAAGTGATAATGTGTGGGTGTGGACATTTCCCAACCTATATACTCAACAAATATTAGTATAATCTATAAAAGTGATAATGTGTGTGCGTGTGGACATTTCCCAACCTATATACTCAAAAATATTAGTATAGTCTATAAAAGTGATAATGTGTGTGTGTGGACATTTCCCAACCTATATACACAAAAAATATTAGTATAATCTATAAAAGTGATAATGTGTGTGCGTGGACATTTCCCAACGTATATACTCAACAAATATTAGTATAATCTATAAAAGTGATAATGTGTGTGGACATTTCCCAACCTATATACTCAACAAATATTAGTATAATCTAGAAAAGTGATAATGTGTGTGTATGTGGACATTTCCCAACCTATATACTCCACAAATATAAGTATAATCCATAAAAGTGAGAATGTGTGTGTGTGGACATTTCCCAACCTATATACTCAACAAATATTAGTATAATCTATAAAAGTGATAATGAGTGTGGACATTTCCCAACCTATATACTTAACAAATATTAGTATAGTCTATAAAAGTGATAATGTGTGTGTGTGGACATTTCCCAACCTATATACTCAACAAATATTAGTATAATCTATAAAAGTGATAATGTGCGTGTGGACATTTCCCAACCTATATACTCAACAAATATTAGTATAATCTATAAAAGTGATAATGTGTGTGTGGACATTTCCCAACCTATATACTCAACAAATATTAGTATAATCTATAAAAGTGATAATGTGTGTGTGTGGACATTTCCCAACCTATATACTCAACAAATATTAGTATAATCTATAAAAGTGATAATGTGTGTGTGTGGACATTGCCCAACCTATATACTCAACAAATATTAGTATAATCTATAAAAGTGATAATGTGTGTGTGTGGACATTTCCCAACCTATATACTCAACAAATATTAGTATAATCTATAAAAGTGATAATGTGTGTGTGGACATTTCCCAACCTATATACTCAACAAATATTAGTAAAATCTATAAAAGTGATAATGTGTGTGTGGACATTTCCCAACCTATATACTCAACAAATATTAGTATAATCTATAAAAGTGATAATGTGTGTCTGTGGACATTTCCCAACCTACATACTCAACAAATATTAGTATAATCTATAAAAGTGATAATGTGTGTGTGGACATTTCCCAACCTATATACTCAACAAATATTAGTACAATCTATAAAAGTGAGAATGTGTGTGTGTGGACATTTCCCAACCTATATACTCAACTAATATTAGTATAATCTATAAAAGTGATAATGTGTGTGTGTGGACATTTCCCAACCTATATACTCAACAAATATTAGTATAATCTATAAAAGTGATAATGTGTGTGTGTGGACATTTCCCAACCTATATACTCAACAAATATTAGTATAATCTATAACAGTGATAATGTGTGTGTGGTGACACTTCCCAACCTAGATACTCAACAAATATTAGTATAATCTATAAAAGTGATAATGTGTGTGTGTGGACATTTCCCAACCTATATACTCAACAAATATTAGTATAATCTATAAAAGTGATAATGTGTGTGTGGACATTTACCAAACCTATATACTCAACAAATATTAGTATAATCTATAAAAGGTATAATGTGTGTGTGTGGACATTTTCCAACCTATATACTCAACAAATATTAGTATAATCTATAAAAGTGATAATGTGTGTGGACATTTCCCAACCTATATACTCAACAAATATTAGTATAGTCTATAAAAGTGATAATGTGTGTGTGTGGACATTTCCCAACCTATATACTAAACAAATATTAGTATAATCTATAAAAGTGATAATGTGTGTGTGGACATTTCCCAACCTATATACTCAACAAATATTAGTATAATCTATAAAAGTGATAATGTGTGTGTGGACATTTCCCAACCTATATACTCAACAAATTTTAGTGTAATCTATAAAAGTGATAATGTGTGTGTGTGGACATTTCCCAACCTATATACTCAACAAATATTAGTATAATCTATAAAAGTGATAATGTGTGTGTGTGTGGACATTTCCCAACCAATATACTCAACAAATATTAGTATAGTCTATAAAAGTTATAATGTGTGTGGACATTTCCCAACCTATATACTCAACAAATATTAGTATAATCTATAAAAGTGATAATGTGTGTGTGGACATTTCCCAACCTATATACTCAACAAATATTAGTATAATCTATAAAAGTGATAATGTTTGTGTGGACATTTCCCAACCTATATACTCAACAAATATTAGTATAATCTATAAAAGTGATAATGTGTGTGTGTGGACATTTCCCAACCTATATACTCAACACATATTAGTATAATCTATAAAAGTGATAATGTGTGTGTGTGTGGACATTTCCCAACCTATATACTCAACAAATATTAGTATAGTCTATAAAAGTGATAATGTGTGTGTGTGGACATTTCCCAAACTATATGCTCAAAAAATATTAGTATAATCTATAAAAGTGATAATGTGTGTGCGTGGACATTTCCCAACCTATATACTCAACAAATATTAGTATAATCTATAAAAGTGATAATGTGTGTGTGCGTGTATGGACATCTCCCAACCTAGATACTCAACAAATATTAGTATAATCTATAAAAGTGATAATGTGTGTGTGTGTGGACATTTCCCAACCTATATACTAACCAAATATTAGTATAATCTATAAAAGTGATAATGTGTGTGTGGACATTTCCCAACCTATATACTCAACAAATATTAGTATAATCTATAAAAGTGATAATGTGTGTGTGTGGACATTTCCCAACCTATATACTCAACAAATATTAGTATAATCTATAAAAGTGATAATGTGTGTGTGTGGACATTTCCCAACCTATATACTCAACAAATATTAGTATAGTCTATAAAAGTGATAATGTGTGTGGACATTTCCCAACCTATATACTCAACAAATATTAGTATAATCTATAAAAGTGATAATGTGTGGGTGTGGACATTTCCCAACCTATATACTCAACAAATATTAGTATAATCTATAAAAGTGATAATGTGTGTGTGTGTGGACATTTCCCAACCTATATACTCAAAAATATTAGTATAGTCTATAAAAGTGATAATGTGTGTGTGTGGACATTTCCCAACCTATATACACAAAAAATATTAGTATAATCTATAAAAGTGATAATGTGTGTGCGTGGACATTTCCCAACCTATATACTCAACAAATATTAGTATAATCTATAAAAGTGATAATGTGTGTGGACATTTCCCAACCTATATACTCAACAAATATTAGTATAATCTAGAAAAGTGATAATGTGTGTGTATGTGGACATTTCCCAACCTATATACTCCACAAATATAAGTATAATCCATAAAAGTGAGAATGTGTGTGTGTGGACATTTCCCAACCTATATACTCAACAAATATTAGTATAATCTATAAAAGTGATAATGAGTGTGGACATTTCCCAACCTATATACTTAACAAATATTAGTATAGTCTATAAAAGTGATAATGTGTGTGTGTGGACATTTCCCAACCTATATACTCAACAAATATTAGTATAATCTATAAAAGTGATAATGTGCGTGTGGACATTTCCCAACCTATATACTCAACAAATATTAGTATAATCTATAAAAGTGATAATGTGTGTGTGGACATTTCCCAACCTATATACTCAACAAATATTAGTATAATCTATAAAAGTGATAATGTGTGTGTGTGGACATTTCCCAACCTATATACTCAACAAATATTAGTATAATCTATAAAAGTGATAATGTGTGTGTGTGGACATTGCCCAACCTATATACTCAACAAATATTAGTATAATCTATAAAAGTGATAATGTGTGTGTGTGGACATTTCCCAACCTATATACTCAACAAATATTAGTATAATCTATAAAAGTGATAATGTGTGTGTGGACATTTCCCAACCTATATACTCAACAAATATTAGTATAATCTATAAAGGTGATAATGTGTGTCTGTGGACATTTCCCAACCTACATACTCAACAAATATTAGTATAATCTATAAAAGTGAGAATGTGTGTGTGTGGACATTTCCCAACCTATATACTCAACTAATATTAGTATAATCTATAAAAGTGAGAATGTGTGTGTGTGGACATTTCCCAACCTATATACTCAACAAATATTAGTATAATCTATAAAAGTGATAATGTGTGTGTGTGGACATTTCCCAACCTATATACTCAACAAATATTAGTATAATCTATAACAGTGATAATGTGTGTGTGGTGACACTTCCCAACCTAGATACTCAACAAATATTAGTATAATCTATAAAAGTGATAATGTGTGTGTGTGGACATTTCCCAACCTATATACTCAACAAATATTGGTATAATCTATAAAAGTGATAATGTGTGTGTGGACATTTACCAAACCTATATACTCAACAAATATTAGTATAATCTATAAAAGGTATAATGTGTGTGTGTGGACATTTTCCAACCTATATACTCAACAAATATTAGTATAATCTATAAAAGTGATAATGTGTGTGGACATTTCCCAACCTATATACTCAACAAATATTAGTATAGTCTATAAAAGTGATAATGTGTGTGTGTGTGGACATTTCCCAACCTATATACTAAACAAATATTAGTATAATCTATAAAAGTGATAATGTGTGTGTGGACATTTCCCAACCTATATACTCAACAAATATTAGTATAATCTATAAAAGTGATAATGTGTGTGTGGACATTTCCCAACCTATATACTCAACAAATTTTAGTGTAATCTATAAAAGTGATAATGTGTGTGTGTGGACATTTCCCAACCTATATACTCAACAAATATTAGTATAATCTATAAAAGTGATAATGTGTGTGTGTGTGGACATTTCCCAACCAATATACTCAACAAATATTAGTATAGTCTATAAAAGTTATAATGTGTGTGGACATTTCCCAACATATATACTCAACAAATATTAGTATAATCTATAAAAGTGATAATGTGTGTGTGTGGACATTTCCCAACCTATATACTCACAAAATATTAGTATAATCTAGAAAAGTGATAATGTGTGTGTATGTGGACATTTCCCAACCTATATACTCCACAAATATTAGTATAATCCATAAAAGTGAGAATGTGTGTGTGTGGACATTTCCCAACCTATATACTCAACAAATATTAGTATAATCTATAAAACTGATAATGTGTGTGGACATTTCCCAACCTATATACTTAACAAATATTAGTATAATCTATAAAAGTGATAATGTGTGTGTGTGGACATTTCCCAACCTCTATACTCAACAAATATTAGTATAATCTATAAAAGTGATAATGTTAGTGTGGACATTTCCCACCCTATATACTCAACAAATATTAGTATAATCTATAAAAGTGATAATGTGTGTGTGGACATTTCCCAACCTATATACTCAACAAATATTAGTATAATCTATAACAGTGATAATGTGTGTGTGTGGACATTTCCCAACCTATATACTCAACAAATATTAGTATAATCTATAAAAGTGATAATGTGTGTGTGTGGACATTTCCCAACCTGTATACTCAACAAATATTAGTATAATCTATAAAAGTGATAATGTGTGTGTGTGGACATTTCCCAACCTATATACTCAACAAACATTTGTATAATCTATAACAGTGATAATGTGTGTGTGTGGACACTTCCCAACCTAGATACTCAACAAATATTAGTATAATCTATAAAAGTGATAATGTGTGTGTGTGGACATTTCCCAACCTATATAATCAACAAATATTAGTATAATCTATAAAAGTTATAATGTGTGTGTGTGGACATTTCCCAACCTATATACTCAACACATATAAGTATAATCTATAAAAGTGATAATGTGTGTGTGTGTGGACATTTCCCAACCTATATACTCAAAAAATATTAGTATAGTCTTAAAAAGTGATAATGTGTGTGTGTGGACATTTCCCAAACTATATGCTCAAAAAATATTAGTATAATCTATAAAAGTGATAATGTGTGTGCGTGGACATTTCCCAACCTATATACTCAACCAATATTAGTATAATCTATATAAGTGATAATGTGTGTGTGTGGACATTTCCCAACCTAGATACTCAACAAATATTAGTATAATCTATAAAAGTGATAATGTGTGTGTGTGTGGACATTTCCCAACCTATATACTAAACAAATATTAGTATAATCTATAAAAGTGATAATGTGTGTGTGGACATTTCCCAACCTATATACTCAACAAATATTAGTATAATCTATAAAAGTGATAATGTGTGGGTGCGTTCATTTCCCAACCTATATACTCAACAAATATTAGTATAATCTATAAAAGTGATAATGTGTGTGTGTGGACATTTCCCAACCTATATACTCAACAAATATTAGTTTAATCTATAAAAGTGATAATGTGTGTGTGTGGACATTTCCCAACCTATATACTCAACAAATATTAGTATAGTCTATAAAAGTGATAATGTGTGTGGACATTTCCCAACCTATATACTCAACAAATATTAGTATAATCTATAAAAGTGATAATGTGTGGGTGTGGACATTTCCCAACCTATATACTCAACAAATGTTAGTATAATCTATAAAAGTGATAATGTGTGTGTGTGGACATTTCCCAACCTATATACTCAACAAATATTAGTATAGTCTATAAAAGTGATAATGTGTGTATGTGGACATTTCCCAACCTATATACTCAAAAAATATTAGTATAATCTATAAAAGTGATAATGTGTGTGCGTGGACATTTCCCAACCTATATACTAAACAAATATTAGTATAATCTATAAAAGTGATAATGTGTGTGGACATTTCCCAACCTATATACTCAACAAATATTAGTATAATCTAGAAAAGTGATAATGTGTGTGTATGTGGACATTTCCCAACCTATATACTCCACAAATATAAGTATAATCTATAAAAGTGATAAGGTGTGTGTGTGGACATTTCCCAACCTATATACTCAACAAATATTAGTATAATCTATAAAAGTGATAATGTGTGTGTGTGTGGACATTTCCCAACCAATATACTCAACAAATATTAGTATAGTCTATAAAAGTTATAATGTGTGTGGACATTTCCCAACCTATATACTCAACAAATATTAGTATAATCTATAAAAGTGATAATGTGTGTGTGTGGACATTTCCCAACCTATATACTCACAAAATATTAGTATAATCTAGAAAAGTGATAATGTGTGTGTATGTGGACATTTCCCAACCTATATACTCCACAAATATTAGTATAATCCATAAAAGTGAGAATGTGTGTGTGTGGACATTTCCCAACCTATATACTCAACAAATATTAGTATAATCTATAAAAGTGATAATGTGTGTGGACATTTCCCAACCTATATACTTAACAAATATTAGTATAGTCTATAAAAGTGATAATGTGTGTGTGTGGACATTTCCCAACCTCTATACTCAACAAATATTAGTATAATCTATAAAAGTGATAATGTTAGTGTGGACATTTCCCACCCTATATACTCAACAAATATTAGTATAATCTATAAAAGTGATAATGTGTGTGTGGACATTTCCCAACCTATATACTCAACAAATATTAGTATAATCGATAACAGTGATAATGTGTGTGTGGACATTTCCCAACCTATATACTCAACAAATATTAGTATAATCTATAAAAGTGATAATGTGTGTGTGTGGACATTTCCCAACCTGTATACTCAACAAATATTAGTATAATCTATAAAAGTGATAATGTGTGTGTGTGGACATTTCCCAACCTATATACTCAACAAACATTTGTATAATCTATAAAAGTGATAATGTGTGTGTGTGGACATTTCCCAACCTATATACTCAACAAATATTAGTATAATCTATAAAAGTGATAATGTGTGTGTGTGGACATTTCCCAACCTATATACTCAACAATAATTAGTATAAACTATTAAAGTGATAATGTGGGTGTGTGGACATTTCCCAACCTATATACTCAACAAATATTAGTATAATCTATAAAAGTGATAATGTGTGTGTGTGTGGACATTTCCCAACCTATATACTCAACAAATATTAGTATAGTCTATAAAAGTGATAATGTGTGTGTGTGGACATTTCCCAACCTACATACTCAACAAATATTAGAATAATCTATAAAAGTGATAATGTGTGTGCGTGGACATTTCCCAACCTATATACTCAACAAATATTAGTATAATCTATAAAAGTGATAATGTGTGTGTGGACATTTCCCAACCTATATACTCAACTAATATTAGTATAATCTATAAAAGTGATAATGTGTGTGTGTGGACATTTCCCAACCTATATACTCAACAAATATTAGTATAATCTATAAAAGTGATAATGTGTGTTTGTGGACATTTCCCAACCTATATACTCAACAAATATTAGTATAATCTATAAAAGTGATAATGTGTGTGTGGACATTTCCCAACCTATATACTCAACAAATATTAGTAAAATCTATAAAAGTGATAATGTGTGTGTGGACATTTCCCAACCTATATACTCAACAAATATTAGTATAATCTATAAAAGTGATAATGTGTGTGTGTGTGGACATTTCCCAACCTATATACTCAACAAATATAAGTATAATCTATAAAAGTGATAATGTGTGTGTGTGGACATTTCCCAACCTATATACTCAACAAATATTAGTATAATATATAAAAGTGATAATGTGTGTCTGTGGACATTTCCCAACCTACATACTCAACAAATATTAGTATAATCTATAAAAGTGAGAATGTGTGTGTGTGGACATTTCCCAACCTATATACTCAACTAATATTAGTCTAATCTATAAAAGTGATAATGTGTGTGTGTGGACATTTCACAACCTATATACTCAACAAATATTAGTATAATCTATAAAAGTGAGAATGTGTGTGTGTGGACATTTCCCAACCTATATACTCAACAAATATTAGTATAATCTATGACAGTGATAATGTGTGTGTGTGGACACTTCCCAACCTAGATACTCAAAAAATATTAGTATAATCTATAAAAGTGATAATGTGTGTGTGTGGACATTTCCCAACCTATATAATCAACAAATATTAGTATAATCTATAAAAGTTATAATGTGTGTGTGTGGACATTTCCCAACCTATATACTCAACACATATAAGTATAATCTATAAAAGTGATAATGTGTGTGTGTGTGGACATTTCCCAACCTATATACTCAAAAAATATTAGTATAGTCTTTAAAAGTGATAATGTGTGTGTGTGGACATTTCCCAAACTATATGCTCAAAAAATATTAGTATAATCTATAAAAGTGATAATGTGTGTGCGTGGACATTTCCCAACCTATATACTCAACACATATTAGTATAATCTATAAAAGTGATGTGTGTGTGTGGACATTTCCCAACCTAGATACTCAACAAATATTAGTATAATCTATAAAAGTGATAATGTGTGTGTGTGTGGACATTTCCCAACCTATATACTAAACAAATATTAGTATAATCTATAAAAGTGATAATGTGTGTGTGGACATTTCCCAACCTATATACTCAACAAATATTAGTATAATCTATAAAAGTGATAATGTGTGGGTGCGGACATTTCCCAACCTATATACTCAACAAATATTAGTATAATCTATAAAAGTGATAATGTGTGTCTGTGGACATTTCCCAACCTATATACTCAACAAATATTAGTATAATCTATAAAAGTGATAATGTGTGTGTGTGGACATTTCCCAACCTATATACTCAACAAATATTAGTATAGTCTATAAAAGTGATAATGTGTGTGGAGATTTCCTAACCTATATACTCAACAAATATAAGTATAATCTATAAAAGTGATAATGTGTGGGTGTGGACATTTCCCAACCTATATACTCAACAAATGTTAGTATAATCTATAAAAGTGATAATGTGTGTGTGTGTGGACATTTCCCAACATATATACTCAAAAATATTAGTATAGTCTATAAAAGTGATAATGTGTGTGTGTGGACATTTCCCAACCTATATACTCAAAAAATATTAGTATAATCTATAAAAGTTATAATGTGTGTGCGTGGACATTTCCCAACCTATATACTCAACAAATATTAGTATAATCTATAAAAGTGATAATGTGTGTGGACATTTCCCAACCTATATACTCAACAAATATTAGTATAATCTAGAAAAGTGATAATGTGTGTGTATGTGGACATTTCCCAACCTATATACTCCACAAATATAAGTATAATCCATAAAAGTGATAATGTGTGTGTGTGGACATTTCCCAACCTATATACTCAACAAATATTAGTATAATCTATAAAAGTGATAATGTGTGTGTGTGGACATTTCCCAACCTATATACTTAACAAATATTAGTATAGTCTATAAAAGTGATAATGTGTGTGTGTTGACATTTCCCAACCTATATACTCACCAAATATTAGTATAATCTATAAAAGTGATAATGTGTGTGTGGACATTTCCCAACCTATATACACAACAAATATTAGTATAATCTATAAAAGTGATAATGTGTGTGTTGACATTTCCCAACCTATATACTCAACAAATATTAGTATAATCTATAAAAGTGATAATGTGTGTGTGTGGACATTTCCCAACCTATATACTCAACAAATATTAGTATAATCTATAAAAGTGATAATGTGTGTGTGTGGACATTTCCCAACCTATATACTCAACAAATATTAGTATAATCTATAAAAGTGATAATGTGTGTGTGGACATTTCCCAACCTATATACTCAACAAATATTAGTAAAATCTATAAAAGTGATAATGTGTGTGTGGACATTTCCCAACCTATATACTCAACAAATATTAGTATAATCTATAAAAGTGATAATGTGTGTGTGTGTGGACATTTCCCAACCTATATACTAAACAAATATTAGTATAATCTATAAAAGTGATAATGTGTGTGTGGACATTTCCCAACCTATATACTCAACAAATATTAGTATAATCTATAAAAGTTATAATGTGTGTGTGTGGACATTTCCCAACCTATATACTCAACAAATATTAATATAATCTATAACAGTGATAATGTGTGTGTGGACATTTCCCAACCTATATACTCAACAAATATTAGTATAATCTATAAAAGTGATAATGTGTGTGTGTGGACATTTCCCAACCTGTATACTCAACAAATATTAGTATAATCTATAAAAGTGATAATGTGTGTGTGTGGACATTTCCCAACCTATATACTCAACAAACATTTGTATAATCTATAAAAGTGATAATGTGTGTGTGTGGACATTGCCCAACCTATATACTCAACAAATATTAGTATAATCTATAAAAGTGATAATGTGTGTGTGTGGACATTTCCCAACCTATATACTCAACAAATATTAGTATAGTCTATTAAAGTGATAATGTGGGTGTGTGGACATTTCCCAACCTATATACTCAACAAATATTAGTATAATCTATAAAAGTGATAATGTGTGTGTGTGTGGACATTTCCCAACCTATATACTCAACAAATATTAGTATAGTCTATAAAAGTGATAATGTTTGTGTGTGGACATTTCCCAACCTACATACTCAACAAATATTAGAATAATCTATAAAAGTGATAATGTGTGTGCGTGGACATTTCCCAACCTATATACTCAACAAATATTAGTATAATCTATAAAAGTGATAATGTGTGTGTGGACATTTCCCAACCTATATACTCAACTAATATTAGTATAATCTATAAAAGTGATAATGTGTGTGTGTGGACATTTCCCAACCTATATACTCAACAAATATTAGTATAATCTATAAAAGTGATAATGTGTGTTTGTGGACATTTCCCAACCTATATACTCAACAAATATTAGTATAATCTATAAAAGTGATAATGTGTGTGTGGACATTTCCCAACCTATATACTCAACAAATATTAGTAAAATCTATAAAAGTGATAATGTGTGTGTGGACATTTCCCAACCTATATACTCAACAAATATTAGTATAATCTATAAAAGTGATAATGTGTGTGTGTGTGGACATTTCCCAACCTATATACTCAACAAATATAAGTATAATCTATAAAAGTGATAATGTGTGTGTGTGGACATTTCCCAACCTATATACTCAACAAATATTAGTATAATATATAAAAGTGATAATGTGTGTCTGTGGACATTTCCCAACCTACATACTCAACAAATATTAGTATAATCTATAAAAGTGAGAATGTGTGTGTGTGGACATTTCCCAACCTATATACTCAACTAATATTAGTATAATCTATAAAAGTGATAATGTGTGTGTGTGGACATTTCCCAACCTATATACTCAACAAATATTAGTATAATCTATAAAAGTGATAATGTGTGTTGACATTTCCCAACCTATATACTTAACAAATATTAGTATAGTCTATAAAAGTGATAATGTGTGTGTGTTGACATTTCCCAACCTATATACTCACCAAATATTAGTATAATCTATAAAAGTGATAATGTGTGTGTGGACATTTCCCAACCTATATACTCAACAAATATTAGTATAATCTATAAAAGTGATAATGTGTGTGTGGACATTTCCCAACCTATATACTCAACAAATATTAGTATAATCTATAAAAGTGATAATGTGTGTGTGTGGACATTGCCCAACCTATATACTCAACAAATATTAGTATAATCTATAAAAGTGATAATGTGTGTGTGTGGACATTTCCCAACCTATATACTCAACAAATATTAGTATAATCTATAAAAGTGATAATGTGTGTGTGGACATTTCCCAACCTATATACTCAACAAATATTAGTAAAATCTATAAAAGTGATAATGTGTGTGTGGACATTTCCCAACCAATATACTCAACAAATATTAGTATAATCTATAAAAGTGATAATGTGTGTGTGTGGACATTTCCCAACCTGTATACTCAACAAATATTAGTATAATCTATAAAAGTGATAATGTGTGTGTGTGGACATTTCCCAACCTATATACTCAACAAACATTTGTATAATCTATAAAAGTGATAATGTGTGTGTGTGGACATTTCCCAACCTATATACTCAACAAATATTAGTATAATCTATAAAAGTGATAATGTGTGTGTGTGGACATTTCCCAACCTATATACTCAACAAATATTAGTATAGTCTATTAAAGTGATAATGTGGGTGTGTGGACATTTCCCAACCTATATACTCAACAAATATTAGTATAATCTATAAAAGTGATAATGTGTGTGTGTGTGGACATTTCCCAACCTATATACTCAACAAATATTAGTATAGTCTATAAAAGTGATAATGTGTGTGTGTGGACATTTCCCAACCTACATACTCAACAAATATTAGAATAATCTATAAAAGTGATAATGTGTGTGCGTGGACATTTCCCAACCTATATACTCAACAAATATTAGTATAATCTATAAAAGTGATAATGTGTGTGTGGACATTTCCCAACCTATATACTCAACTAATATTAGTATAATCTATAAAAGTGATAATGTGTGTGTGTGGACATTTCCCAACCTATATACTCAACAAATATTAGTATAATCTATAAAAGTGATAATGTGTGTTTGTGGACATTTCCCAACCTATATACTCAACAAATATTAGTATAATCTATAAAAGTGATAATGTGTGTGTGGACATTTCCCAACCTATATACTCAACAAATATTAGTAAAATCTATAAAAGTGATAATGTGTGTGTGGACATTTCCCAACCTATATACTCAACAAATATTAGTATAATCTATAAAAGTGATAATGTGTGTGTGTGTGGACATTTCCCAACCTATATACTCAACAAATATAAGTATAATCTATAAAAGTGATAATGTGCGTGTGTGGACATTTCCCAACCTATATACTCAACAAATATTAGTATAATATATAAAAGTGA
Organism: Euprymna scolopes; assembly: GCF_053919585.1. Taxonomy (NCBI): domain Eukaryota; kingdom Metazoa; phylum Mollusca; class Cephalopoda; order Sepiida; family Sepiolidae; genus Euprymna; species Euprymna scolopes. Next base: position 81,029,157 of record NC_136527.1, on the reverse strand, counting down.
TAATGTGTGTCTGTGGACAATTCCCAACCTACATACTCAACAAATATTAGTATAATCTATAAAAGTGAGAATGTGTGTGTGTGGACATTTCCCAACCTATATACTCAACTAATATTAGTATAATCTATAAAAGTGATAATGTGTGTGTGTGGACATTTCCCAACCTATATACTCAACAAATATTAGTATAATCTATAAAAGTGATAATGTGTGTGTGTGGACATTTCCCAACCTATATACTCAACAAATATTAGTATAATCTATAACAGTGATAATGTGTGTGTGTGGACACTTCCCAACCTAGATACTCAACAAATATTAGTATAATCTATAAAAGTGATAATGTGTGTGTGTGGACATTTCCCAACCTATATAATCAACAAATATTAGTATAATCTATAAAAGTTATAATGTGTGTGTGTGGACATTTCCCAACCTATATACTCAACACATATTAGTATAATCTATAAAAGTGATAATGTGTGTGTGTGTGGACATTTCCCAACCTATATACTCAAAAAATATTAGTATAGTCTTTAAAAGTGATAATGTGTGTGTGTGGACATTTCCCAAACTATATGCTCAAAAAATATTAGTATAATCTATAAAAGTGATAATGTGTGTGCGTGGACATTTCCCAACCTATATACTCAACACATATTAGTATAATCTATAAAAGTGATAATGTGTGTGTGTGGACATTTCCCAACCTAGATACTCAACAAATATTAGTATAATCTATAAAAGTGATAATGTGTGTGTGTGTGGACATTTCCCAACCTATATACTAAACAAATATTAGTATAATCTATAAAAGTGATAATGTGTGTGTGGACATTTCCCAACCTATATACTCAACAAATATTAGTATAATCTATAAAAGTGATAATGTGTGGGTGCGGACATTTCCCAACCTATATACTCAACAAATATTAGTATAATCTATAAAAGTGATAATGTGTGTGTGTGGACATTTCCCAACCTATATACTCAACAAATATTAGTATAATCTATAAAAGTGATAATGTGTGTGTGTGGACATTTCCCAACCTATATACTCAACAAATATTAGTATAATCTATAACAGTGATAATGTGTGTGTGTGGACACTTCCCAACCTAGATACTCAACAAATATTAGTATAATCTATAAAAGTGATAATGTGTGTGTGTGGACATTTCCCAACCTATATAATCAACAAATATTAGTATAATCTATAAAAGTTATAATGTGTGTGTGTGGACATTTCCCAACCTATATACTCAACAAATATTAGTATAATCTATAAAAGTGATAATGTGTGTGTGTGTGGACATTTCCCAACCTATATACTCAAAAAATATTAGTATAGTCTTTAAAAGTGATAATGTGTGTGTGTGGACATTTCCCAAACTATATGCTAAAAAAATATTAGTATAATCTATAAAAGTGATAGTGTGTGTGCGTGGACATTTCCCAACCTATATACTCAACACATATTAGTATAATCTATAAAAGTGATAATGTGTGTGTGTGGACATTTCCCAACCTAGATACTCAACAAATATTAGTATAATATAAAAAGTGATAATGTGTGTGTGTGTGGACATTTCCCAACCTATATACTAAACAAATATTAGTATAATCTATAAAAGTGATAATGTGTGTGTGGACATTTCCCAACCTATATACTCAACAAATATTAGTATAATCTATAAAAGTGATAATGTGTGGGTGCGGACATTTCCCAACCTATATACTCAACAAATATTAGTATAATCTATAAAAGTGATAATGTGTGTGTGTGGACATTTCCCAACCTATATACTCAACAAATATTAGTATAATCTATAAAAGTGATAATGTGTGTGTGTGGACATTTCCCAACCTATATACTCAACAAATATTAGTATAGTCTATAAAAGTGATAATGTGTGTGGACATTTCCCAACCTATATACTCAACAAATATTAGTATAATCTATAAAAGTGATAATGTGTGGGTGTGGACATTTCCCAACCTATATACACAACAAATGTTAGTATAATCTATAAAAGTGATAATGTGTGTGTGTGTGGACATTTCCCAACATATATACTCAAAAATATTAGTATAGTCTATAAAAGTGATAATGTGTGTGTGTGGACATTTCCCAACCTATATACTCAAAAAATATTAGTATAATCTATAAAAGTTACAATGTGTGTGCGTGGACATTTCCCAACCTATATACTCAACAAATATTAGTATAATCTATAAAAGTGATAATTTGTGTTGACATTTCCCAACCTATATACTCAACAAATATTAGTATAATCTAGAAAAGTGATAATGTGTGTGTATGTGGACATTTCCCAACCTATATACTCCACAAATATAAGTATAATCCATAAAAGTGATAATGTGTGTGTGTGGACATTTCCCAACCTATATACTCAACAAATATTAGTATAATCTATAAAAGTAATAATGTGTGTGTGGACATTTCCCAACCTATATACTTAACAAATATTAGTATAGTCTATAAAAGTGATAATGTGTGTGTGTTGACATTTCCCAACCTATATACTCACCAAATATTAGTATAATCTATAAAAGTGATAATGTGTGTGTGGACATTTCCCAACCTATATACTCAACAAATATTAGTATAATCTATAAAAGTGATAATGTGTGTGTGGACATTTCCCAACCTATATACTCAACAAATATTAGTATAATCTATAAAAGTGATAATGTGTGTGTGTGGACATTGCCCAACCTATATACTCAACAAATATTTGTATAATCTATAAAAGTGATAATGTGTGTGTGTGGACATTTCCCAACTTATATACTCAACAAATATTAGTATAATCTATAAAAGTGATAATGTGTGTGTGGACATTTCCCAACCTATATACTCAACAAATATTAGTACAATCTATAAAAGTGATAATGTGTGTGTGGACATTTCCCAACCTATATACTCAACAAATATTAGTATAATCTATAAAAGTGATAATGTGTGTGTGTGTGTGGACATTTCCCAACCTATATACTCAACAAATATAAGTATAATCTATAAAAGTGATAATGTGTGTGTGTTGACATTGCCCAACCTATATACTCAACAAATATTAGTATAATCTATAAAAGTGATAATGTGTGTCTGTGGACATTTCCCAACCTACATACTCAACAAATATTAGTAAAATCTATAAAAGTGATAATGTGTGTGTGTGGACATTTCCCAACCTATATACTCAACAAATATTAGTATAATCCATAAAAGTGATAATGTGTGTGTGTGGACATTTCCCAACCTATATAATCAACAAATATTAGTATAATCTATAAAAGTGATAATGTGTGTGTGTGGACATTTCCCAACCTATATACTCAACACATATTAGTATAATCTATAAAAGTGATAATGTGTGTGTGTGTGGACATTTCCCAACCTATATACTCAAAAAATATTAGTATAGTCTATAAAAGTGATAATGTGTGTGTGTAAACATTTCCCAAACTATATGCTCAAAAAATATTAGTATAATCTATAAAAGTGATAATGTGTGTGCGTGGACATTTCCCAACCTTTATACTCAACAAATATTAGTATAATCTATAAAAGTGATAATGTGTGTGTGTGTGTGGACATTTCCCAACCTAGATACTCAACAAATATTAGTATAATCTATAAAAGTGATAATGTTTGTGTGTGTGGACATTTCCCAACCTATATACTAAACAAATATTAGTATAATCTACAATAGTGATAATGTGTGTGTGTGGACATTTCCCAACCTATATACTCAACAAATATTAGTATAGTCTATAAAAGTGATAATGTGTGTGGACATTTCCCAACCTATATACTCAACAAATATTAGTATAATCTATAAAAGTGATAATGTGTGTGTGTGTGGACATTTCCCAACCTATATACTCAAAAATATTAGTATAGTCTATAAAAGTGATAATGTGTGTGTGTGGACATTTCCCAACCTATATACTCAAAAAATATTAGTATAATCTATAAAAGTGATAATGTGTGTGTGTGTGGACATTTCTCAACCTGTATACTAAACAAATATTAGTATAATCTATAAAAGTGATAATGTGTGTGGACATTTCCCAACCTATATACTCAACAAATATTAGTATAGTCTATAAAAGTGATAATGTGTGTGTGTGTGTGGACATTTCCCAACCTATATACAACACAAATATTAGTATAATCTATAAAAGTGATAATGTGTGTGTGTGGACATTTCCCAACCTATATACTCAACAAATTTTAGTATAATCTATAAAAGTGATAATGTGTGTGTGTGTGTGTGGACATTTCCCAACCTAGATACTCAACAAATATTAGTATAATCTATAAAAGTGATAATGTGTGTGTGTGTGGACATTTCTCAACCTGTATACTAAACAAATATTAGTATAATCTATAAAAGTGATAATGTGTGTGTGGACATTTCCCAACCTATATACTCAACAAATATTAGTATAATCTATAAAAGTGATAATGTGGGTGTGTGGACATTTCCCAACCTATATACTCAACAAATATTAGTATAGTCTATAAAAGTGATAATGTGTGTGTGTGGACATTTCCCGAACTATATACTCAACAAATATTAGTATAATCTATAAAAGTGATAATGTGTGTGTGTGGACATTTCCCAACCTATATACTCAACAAATATTAGTATAATCTATAAATGTGATAATGTGTGTGGACATTTCCCAACCTATACACTCAACAAATATTAGTATAGTCTAAAAAAGTGATAATGTGTGTGTGTGGACATTTCCCAACCTATATACTCAACAAATATTAGTATAATCTATAAAAGTGATAATGTGTGTGTGTGGACATTTCCCAACCTATATACTCAACAAATATTAGAACAATCTATAAAAGTGATAATGTGTGTGGATATTTCCCAACCTATATACTCAACAAATATTAGTATAGTCTATAAAAGTGATATTGTGTGTGTGTGGACATTTCCCAACCTATATACTCAACAAATATAAGTACAATCTATAAAAGTGATAATGTGAGTGTGTGGACATTTCCCAACCTATATACTCAACAAATATTAGTATAATCTATAAAAGTGATAATGTTTGTGGACATTTCCCAACCTATATACTCAACAAATATTTGTATAATCTATAAAAGTGATAATGTGTGTGTGTGTGGACATTTCCCAACCTATATACTCAACAAATATTAGTATAGTCTATAAAAGTGATAATGTGTGTGTGGACATTTCCCAACCTATATACTCAACAAATATTAGTATAATCTATACAAGTGATATTGTGTGTGTGGACATTTCCCAACCTATATACTCAACAAATATTAGTATAATCTATAAAAGTGATAATGTGTGTGTGTGGACATTTCCCAACCTATATACTAAATAAATATTAGTATAATCTATAAAAGTGATAATGTGTGTGTGTGGACATTGCCCAACCTATATACTCAACAAATATTAGTATAATCTATAAAAGTGATAATGTGTGTGTGTGGACATTTCCCAACCTATATACTCAACATATATTAGTATAATCTATAAAAGTGATAATGTGTGTGGACATTTCCCAACCTATATACTCAACAAATATTAGTATAGTCTATAAAAGTGATAGTGTGTGTGTGTGGATATTTCCCAACCTATATACTAAACAAATATTAGTATAATCTATAAAAGTGATAATGTGTGTGTGGACATTTCCCAACCTATATACTCAACAAATATTAGTATAATCTGTAAAAGGTATAATGTGTGTGTGGACATTTCCCAACCTATATACTCAACAAATATTAGTCTAATCTATCAAAGTGATAATGTGTGTGTGTAGACATTTCCCAACCTATATACTCAACAAATATTAGTATATTCTATAAAAGTGATAATGGTTGTGTGTTGACATTTCCCAACCTATATACTCAATAAATATTAGTATAATCTATAAAAGTGATAATGTGTGTGTGGACATTTCCCAACCTATATACTCAACAAATATTAGTATAATCTGTAAAAGTGATAATGTGTGTGTGTGGACATTTCCCCACCTGTATACTCAACAAATATTAGTACAATCTATAAAAGTGATAATGTGTGTGGACATTTCCCAACCTATATACTCAACAAATATTAGTATAGTCTATAAAAGTGATAATGTGTGTGTGTGGACATTTCCCAACCTATATAATAAACAAATATTAGTATAATCTATAAAAGTGATTATGTGTGTGGACATTTCCAAACCTATATACTCAACAAATATTAATATAATCTATTAAAGTGATAATGCGTGTGTGTGGACATTTCCCAACCTATATACTCAACAAATATTAGTATAATCTATAAAAGTGATAATGTGTGTGTGGACATTTACCAAACCTATATACTCAACAAATATTAGTATAATCTATAAAAGTGATAATGTGTGTGTGTGGACATTTTCCAACCTATATACTCAACAAATATAAGTATAATCTATAAAAGTGATAATGTGTGTGGACATTTCCCAACCTATATACTCAACAAATATTAGTATAGTCTATAAAAGTGATAATGTGTGTGTGTGGACATTTCCCAACCTATATACTCAACAAATATTAGTATAATCTATAAAAGTGATAATGTGTGTGGACATTTCCCAACCTATATACTCAACAAATATTAGTATAGTCTATAAAAGTGATAATTTTTGTGGACATTTCCCAACCTATATACTCAACAAATATTAGTATAATCTATAAAAGTGATAATGTGTGTGTGTGGACATTTCCCAACCTATATACTCACAAAATATTAGTATAATCTATAAAAGTGATAATGTGTGTGTGTGGACATTTCCCAACCTATATACTCCACAAATATTAGTATAATCCATAAAAGTGAGAATGTGTGTGTGTGGACATTTCCCAACCTATATACTCAACAAATATTAGTATAATCTATAAAAGTGATAATGTGTGTGGACATTTCCCAACCTATATACTTAACAAATATTAGTATAGTCTATAAAAGTGATAATGTGTGTGTGTGGACATTTCCCAACCTATATACTCAACAAATATTAGTATAGTCTATAAAAGTGATAATGTTAGTGTGGACATTTCCCAACCTATATACTCAACAAATATTAGTATAATCTATAAAAGTGATAATGTGTGTGTGGACATTTCCCAACCTATACACTCAACAAATATTAGTATAATCTATAAAAGTGATAATGTGTGTGTGGACATTTCCCAACCTATATACTCAACAAATATTAGTATAATCTATAAAAGTTATAATGTGTGTGTGTGGACATTTCCCAACCTATATACTCAACAAATATTAGTAAAATCTATAAAAGTGATAATGTGTGTGTGTGGACATTTCCCAACCTATATACTCAACAAATATTAGTATAATCTATAAAAGTGATAATGTGTGTGTGTGGACATTTCCCAACCTATATACTCAACAAATATTAGTATAATCTATAAAAGTGATAATGTGTGTGTGTGGACATTTCCCAACCTATATACTCAACAAATATTAGTATAATCTATAAAAGTGATAATGTGGGTGTGTGGACATTTCCCAACGTATATACTCAACAAATATTAGTATAATCTATAAAAGTGATAATGTGTGTGTGTGTGTTGACATTTCCCAACCTATATACTCAACAAATATTAGTATAGTCTATAAAAGTGATAATGTGTGTGTGTGGACATTTCCCAACCTATATACTCAACAAATATTAGTATAATCTATAAAAGTGATAATGTGTGTGCGTGGACATTTCCCAACCTATATACTCAACAAATATTAGTAAAATCTATAAAAGTGATAATGTGTGTGTGGACATTTCCCAACCTATATACTCAACAAATATTAGTATAATCTATAAAAGTGATAATGTGTGTGTGTGTGGACATTTCCCAACCTATATACTCAACAAATATAAGTATAATCTATAAAAGTGATAATGTGTGTGTGTGGACATTTCCCAACCTATATACTCAACAAATATTAGTATAATCTATAAAAGTGATAATGTGTGTCTGTGGACATTTCCCAACCTACATACTCAACAAATATTAGTATAATCTATAAAAGTGAGAATGTGTGTGTGTGGCCATTTCCCAACCTATATACTCAACTAATATTAGTATAATCTATAAAAGTGATAATGTGTGTGTGTGGCCATTTCCCAACCTATATACTCAACAAATATTAGTATAATCTATAAAAGTGATAATGTGTGTGTGTGGACATTTCCCAACCTATATACTCAACAAATATTAGTATAATCTATAACAGTGATAATGTGTGTGTGTGGACATTTCCCAATCTAGATACTCAACAAATATTAGTATAATCTATAAAAGTGATAATGTGTGTGTGGACATTTCCCAACCTATATACTCAACAAATATTAGTATAGTCTATAAAAGTTATAATGTGTGTGTGTGGACATTTCCCAACCTATATACTCAACAAATATTAGTATAATCTATAAAAGTGATAATGTGTGTGTGTGTGGACATTTCCCAACCTATATACTCAAAAAATATTAGTATAGTCTATAAAAGTGATAATGTGTGTGTGTGGACATTTCCCAACCTATATGCTAAAAAAATATTAGTATAATCTATAAAAGTGATAATTTGTGTGCGTGGACATTTCCCAACCTATATACTCAACAAATATTAGTATAGGCAATAAAAGTGATAATGTGTGATGTCGACATTTCCCAACCAATATACTCAACAAATTTTAGTATAATCTATAAAAGTGATAATGTGTGTGTGTGTGTGTGGACATTTCCCAACCTAGATACTCAACAAATATTAGTATAATCTATAAAAGTGATAATGTGTGTGTGTGTGGACATTTCCCAACCTATATACTAAACAAATATTAGTATAATCTATAAAAGTGATAATGTGTGTGTGGACATTTCCCAACCTATATACTCAACAAATATTAGTATAATCTATAAAAGTGATAATGTGTGTGTGTGAACATTTCCCAACCTATATACTCAACAAATATTAGTATAATCTATAAAAGTGATAATGTGTGTGTGTGGACATTTCCCAACCTATATACTCAACAAATATTAGTATAGTCTATAAAAGTGATAATGTGTGTTGACATTTCCCAACCTATATACTCAACAAATATTAGTATAATCTATAAAAGTGATAATGTGTGTGTGTGGACATTTCCCAACCTATATACTCAACAAATATTAGTATAATCTATAAAAGTGATAATGTGTGTGTGTGTGGACATTTCCCAACCTATATACTCAAAAAATATTAGTATAGTCTATTAAAGTGATAATGTGTGCGGACATTTCCCAACCTATATACTCAACAAATATTAGTATAATCTATAAAAGTGATAATGTGTGTGTGTGTGGACATTTCTCAACCTATATACTCAACAAATATTAGTATAATCTATAAAAGTGATAATGTGTGTGTGTGGACATTTCCCAACCTATATACTCAACAAATATTAGTATAATCTATAAAAGTGATAATGTGTGTGTGTGGACATTTCCCAACCTATATACTCAACAAATATTAGTATAATCTATAAAAGTGGTAAAGTGGGTGTGTGGACATTTCCCAACCTATATACTCAACAAATATTAGTATAGTCTATAAAAGTGATAATGTGTGTGTGTGGACATTTCCCAAACTATATACACAACAACTATTAGTATAATCTATAAAAGTGATAATGTGTGTGTGTGGACATATCCCAACCTATATACTCAACAAATATTAGTATAATCTATAAAAGTGATAATTCGTGTGGACATTTCCCAACCTATACACTCAACAAATATTAGTATAGTCTAAAAAAGTGATGATGTGTGTGTGTGGACATTTCCCAACCTATATACTAAACAAATATTAGTATAATCTATAAAAGTGATTATGTGTGTTGAAATTCCCAACCTATATACTCAACAAATATTAGTATAATCTATAAAAGTGATAATGTGTGTGTTGACATTTTCCAACCTATATACTCAACAAATATTAGTATAATCTATAAAAGTGATAATGTGTGTGTGGACATTTCCCAACCTATATACTCAACAAATATTAGTATAATCTATAAAAGTGAGAATGTGTGTGTGTGGCCATTTCCCAGCCTATATACTCAACTAATATTAGTATAATCTATAAAAGTGATAATGTCTGTGTGTGGACATTTCCAAACCTATATACTCAACAAATATTAGTATAATCTATAAAAGTGATAATGTGTGTGTGTGGACATTTCCCAACCTATATACTCAACAAATATTAGTATAATCTATAACAGTGATAATGTGTGTGTGTGGACACTTCCCAACCTAGATACTCAACAAATATTAGTATAATCTATAAAAGTGATAATGTGTGTGTGTGGACATTTCCCAACCTATATACTCAACAAATATTAGTATAGTCTATAAAAGTTATAATGTGTGTGTGTGGACATTTCCCAACCTATGTACTCAACAAATATTAGTACAATCTATAAAAGTGATAATGTGTGTGTGTGGACATTTCCCAACCTATATACTCAACAAATATTAGGATAATCTATAAAAGTAATAATGTGTGTGTGTGTGGACATTTCCCAACCTATATACTCAACAAATATTAGTATAATCTATAAAAGTGATAATGTGTGTGTGTGGACATTTCCCAACCTATATACTCAACAAATATTAGTATAATCTATAAAAGTGATAATGTGTGTGGACATTTCCCAACCTATATACTAAACAAATATTAGTATAGTCTATAAAAGTGATAATGTGTGTGTGTGGACATTTCCCAACCTATATACTCAACAAATATTAGTATAATCTATAAAAGTGATTATGTGTGCGTGTGGATATTTCCCAACCTATATACTCAACAAATATAAGTATAATCTATAAAAGTGATAATGTGTGTGGACATTTCCAAACCTATATACTCAACAAGTATTAGTATAGTCTATAAAAGTGATAATGTGTGTGTGTGGACATTTCCCAATCTATATACTACACAAATATTAGTATAGTCTATAAAAGTGATAATGTGTGTGTGTGGACATTTCCCAACCTATATACTCAAAAAATATTAGTAAAATCTATAAAAGTGATAATGTGTGTGTGTGGACATTTCCCAACCTCTATACTCTAAAAAATATTAGTAAAATCTATGAAAGTGATAATGTGTGTGTGTGGACATTTCCCAACCTATATACTAAACAATTATTAGTATAATCTATAAAAGTGATAATGTGTGTGTGGACATTTCCCAACCTATGTACTCAACACATATTAGTACAATCTATAAAAGTGATAATGTGTGTGTGTGGATATTTCCCAACCTATATACTCAACAAATATAAGTATAATCTATAAAAGTGGTAATGTGTGTGGACATTTCCAAACCTATATACTCAACAAGTATTAGTATAGTCTATAAAAGTGATAATGTGTGTGTGTGGACATTTCCCAACCTATATACTCCACAAATATTAGTATAATCTATAAAAGTGATAATGTGTTTGTGTGGACATTTCCCAACCTATGTACTCAACAAATATTAGTATAATCTATAAAAGTTATAATGTGTGTGTGTGGATATTTCCCAACCCATATACTCAACAAATATTAGTATAATCTATAAAAGTGATAATGTGTGTGGACATTTCCCAACCTATATACTCAACAAATATTAGTATAGTCTATAAAAGTGATAATGTGTGTGTGTGGACATTTCCACACCTATATACTCAACAAATATTAGTATAATCTATAAAAGTGATAATGTGTGTGGACATTTCCCAACCTATATACTCAACAAATATAAGTATAGTCTTTAAAAGTGATAATGTGTGTGTGTGGACATTTCCCAACCTATATACTCAACAAATATTTGTATAATCTATAAAAGTGATAATGTGGGTGTGTGGATATTTCCCAACCTATATACTCAACAAATATTAGTAAAATCTGTAAAAGTGATAATGTTTGTGTGTGGAAATTTCCCAACCTATATACTCAACAAATATTAGTATAATCTATAAAAGTGATAATGTGTGTTGACATTTCCCAACCTATATACTCAACAAATATTAGTATAGTCTATAAAAGTGATAATGTGTGTGTGTGGACATTTCCCAACCTATATACTCAACAAATATTAGTATAATCTATAAAAGTAATAATGTGTGTGTGTGGATATTTCCCAACCTATATACTAAACAAATATAAGTATAGTCTTTAAAAGTGATAATGTGTGTGTGTGGATATTGCCCAACCTATATACTAAACAAATATTAGTATAATCAATAAAAGTGATAATGTGTGTGTGGACATTTCCCAACCTATATACTTTACAAATATTAGTATAATCTATAAAAGTGATAATGTATGTGTGGACATTTCCCAACCTATATACTCAACAAATATTAGTATAATCTATAAAAGTTATAATGTGTGTGTGTGGACATTTCCCAACCTATATACTCAACAAATATTAGAATAGTCTATAAATGTGATAGTGAGTGTGTGGACATTGCCCAACCTATATACTAAACCAATATTAGTATAATCTATAAAAGTGATAATGTGTGTGCGTGGACATTTCCCAACCTATATACTCAACAAATATTAGTATAATCTATAAAAGTGATAATGTGTGTGTGGACATTTCCCAACCTATGTACTCCACAAATATTAGTACAATCTATAAAAGTGATAATGTGTGTGTGGACATTTCCCAACCTATATACTCAACAAATATTAGTATAATCTATAAAAGTGATAATGTGTGTGTGTGTGGACATTTCCCAACCTATATACTCAACAAATATTAGTATAATCTATAAAAGTGATAATGTGTGTGTGTGGATATTTCCCAACCTATATACTAAACAAATATTAGTAAAATCTTTAAAAGTGATAATGTGTGTGTGTGGACATTTCCCAACCTATATACTCAACAAATATTAGTATAATCTATAAAAGTGATAATGTGTGTGGACATTTCCCAACCTATATACTCAACAAATATTAGTATAGTCTATAAAAGTTATAATGTGTGTGTGTGGACATTTCCCAACCTATATACTCAACAAATATTAGTATAATCTATAAAAGTGATAATGTGTGTGTGTGGACATTTCCCAACATATACTCAATAAATATTAGTATAATCTATAAAAGTGATAATGTGTGTGGACATTTCCCAACCTATATACTCAACAAATATTAGTACAGTCTATAAAAGTTATAATGTGTGTGTGTTCCCATTTCCCAACTTATATACTAAACAAATATTAGTATAATCTATAAAAGTGATAATGTGTGTGTGGACATTTCCCAACCTATATACTCAACAAATATTAGTATAATCTATAAAAGTGATAATGTGTGTGTGTGGACATTTCCCAACCTATATACTCAACAAATATTAGTAAAATCTATAACAGTGATAATGTGTGTGTGTGGACATTTCCCAACCTATATACTCATCAAATATTAGTATAATCTATAAAAGTGATAATGTGTGTGTGTGGACATTTCCCAACCTATATACTCAACAAATATTAGTATAATTTATAAAAGTGATAATGTGTGTGTGTGGACATTTCCCAACCTATATACTTTACAAATATTAGTATAATCTATAAAAGTGATAATGTGTGTGCGTGGACATTTCCCAACCTATATACTCAACAATTATTAGTAAAATCTATAAAAGTGATAATGTGTGTGTGTGGACATTTCCCAACCTATATACTCAACAAATATTAGTACAATCTATAACAGTGATAATGTGTGTGGACATTTCCCAACCTATATACTCAACAAATATTAGTATAGTCTATAAAAGTTATAATATGTGTGTGTGGACATTTCCCAACCTATATACTCAACAAATATTAGTATAATCTATAAAAGTGATAATGTGTGTGTGTGGAAATTTCCCAACATATACTCAACAAATATTAGTATAATCTATAAAAGTTATAATGTGTGTGGACATTTCCCAACCTATATACTCAACAAATATTAGTACAGTCTATAAAAGTGATAATGTGTGTGTGTTCCCATTTCCCAACTTATATACTGAACAAATATTAGTATAATCTATAAAAGTGATAATGTGTGTGTGGACATTTCCCAACCTATATACTCAACAAATATTAGTATAATCTATAAAAGTGATAATGTGTGTGTGGAAATTTCCCAACCTATATACTCAACAAATATTAGTATAATCTACAAAAGTGATAATGTGTGTGTGTGGACATTTCCCAACCTATATACTCAACAAATATTAGTATAATCTATAAAAGTGATAATGTGTGTGTGTGGACATTTCCCAACCTATATACTCAACAAATATTAGTATAATCTATAAAAGTGATAATGTGTGTGTGTGGACATTTCCCAACCTATATACTCAACAAATATTAGTATAATCTATAAAAGTGATAATGTGTGTGTGTGGACATTTCCCAACCTATATACTCAACAAATATTAGTATAATCTATAAAAGTGATAATGTGTGTGTGTGGACATTTCCCAACCAATATACTCAACAAATATTAGTATAATCTATAAAAGTGATAATGTGTGTGTGTGGACATTTCCCAACCTATATACTCAACAAATATTAGTATAATCGATAAAAGTGATAATGTGTGTGGACATTTCCCAACCTATATACTCAACAAATATAAGTATAGTCTTTAAAATGATAATGTGTGTGTGTGGATATTTCCCAAGCTATATACTAAACAAATATTAGTATAATCTATAAAAGTGATAATGTGTGTGTGGACATTTCCCAACCTATATACTAAACAAATATTAGTATAATCTATAAAAGTGATAATGTGTGTGTGGACATTTCCAAACCTATATACTCAACAAATATTAGTATAATCTATAAAAGTGATAATGTGTGTGTGTGGACATTTCCCAACCTATATACTCAACAAATATTAGAATAGTCTATAAATGTGATAGTGTGTGTGTGGACATTGCCCAACCTATATACTAAACAAATATTAGTATAATCTATAAAAGTGATAATGTGTGTGCGTGGACATGTCCCAACCTATATACTCAACAAATATTAGTATAATCTATAAAAGTGATCATGTGTGTGTGGACATTTCCCAACCTATGTACTCAACAAATATTAGTACAATCTATAAAAGTGATAATGTGTGTGTGTGGACATTTCCCGACCTATATACTCAACAAATATTAGTATAATCTATAAAAGTGATAATGTCTGTGTGTGTGGACATTTCCCAACCTATATACTCAACAAATATTAGTATAATCTATAAAAGTGATAATGTGTGTGTGTGGACATTTCCCAACCTATATACTCAACAAATATTAGTATAATCTATAAAAGTGATAATGTGTGTGTGTGGATATTTTCCAACCTATATACTAAACAAATATTAGTATAATCTATAAAAGTGATAATGTGTGTGTGGACATTTCCAAACCTATATACTCAACAAATATTAGTATAATCTATAAAAGTGATAATGTGTGCGGACATTTCCAAACCTATATACTCAACAAGTATTAGTATAGTCTATAAAAGTTATAATGTGTGTGTGTGGACATTTCCCAACCTATATACTACACAAATATTAGTATAGTCTATAAAAGTGATAATGTGTGTGTGTGGACATTTTCCAACCTATATACTCAACAAATATAAGTATAGTCTTAAAAATGATAATGTGTGTGTGTGGATATTTCCCAAGCTATATACTAAACAAATATTAGTATAATCTATAAAAGTGATAATGTGTGTGTGGACATTTCCCAACCTATATACTAAACAAATATTAGTATAATCTATAAAAGTGATAATGTGTGTGTGGACATTTCCAAACCTATATACTCAACAAATATTAGTATAATCTATAAAAGTGATAATGTGTGTGTGTGGACATTTCCCAACCTATATACTCAACAAATATTAGAATAGTCTATAAATGTGATAGTGTGTGTGTGGACATTGCCCAACCTATATACTAAACAAATATTAGTAAATTCTATAAAAGTGATAATGTGTGTGCGTGGACATTTCCCAACCTATATACTCAACAAATATTAGTATAATCTATAAAAGTGATCATGTGTGTGTGGACATTTCCCAACCTATGTACTCAACAAATATTAGTACAATCTATAAAAGTGATAATGTGTGTGTGTGGACATTTCCCAACCTATATACTCAACAAATATTAGTATAATCTATAAAAGTGATAAAGTGTGTGTGTGGAAATTTCCCAACCTATATACTCAACAAATATTTGTATAATCTATAAAAGTGATAATGTGTGTGTGTGGACATTTCCCAACCTATATACTCAACAAATATTAGTATAATCTATAAAAGTGATAATGTGTGTGGACATTTCCCAACCTATATACTAAACAAATATTAGTATAGTCTATAAAAGTGATAATGTGTGTGTGTGGACATTTCCCAACCTATATACTCAACAAATATTAGTATAATCTATAAAAGTGATTATGTGTGCGTGTGGATATTTCCCAACCTATATACTCAATAACTATAAGTATAATCTATAAAAGTGATAATGTGTGTGGACATTTCCAAACCTATATACTCAACAAGTATTAGTATAGTCTATAAAAGTGATAATGTGTGTGTGTGGACATTTCCCAATCTATATACTACACAAATATTAGTATAGTCTATAAAAGTGATAATGTGTGTGTGTGGACATTTCCCAACCTATATACTCAACAAATATTAGTATAATCTACAAAAGTGATAATGTGTGTGTGTGTGGACATTTCCCAACCTATATACTCAACAAATTTTTGTATAATCTATAAAAGTGATAATGTGTGTGAGTGGACATTTCCCAACCTATATACACAACAAATATTAGTATAATCTATAAAAGTGATAATGTGTGTGTATGGACATTTCCCAACCTATATACTCCACAAATATTAGTATAATCTATAAAAGTGATAATGTGTGTGGACATTTCCAAACCTATATACTCAACAAGTATTAGTATAGTCTATAACAGTTATAATGTGTGTGTGTGGACATTTCCCAACCTATATACTCAACAAATATTAGTATAATCTATAAAAGTGATAATGTGTGTGTGTGGACATTTCCCAACCTATATACTCAACAAATATTAGTATAGTCTATAAAAGTGATAATGTGTGTGTGTGGACATTTCCCAACCTATATACGCAACAAATATTAGTATAATCTATAAAAGTGATAATGTGTGTGTGTGTGGACATTTCCCAACCTATATACTCAACAAATATTAGTATAGTCTATAAAAGTGATAATGTGTGTGTGGACATTTCCCAACCTATATACGCAACAAATATTAGTATAATCTACAAAAGTGATAATGTGTGTGTGTGTGGACATTTCCCAACCTATATACTCAACAAATTTTTGTATAATCTATAAAAGTGATAATGTGTGTGAGTGGACATTTCCCAACCTATATACACAACAAATATTAGTATAATCTATAAAAGTGATAATGTGTGTGTATGGACATTTCCCAACCTATATACTCCACAAATATTAGTATAATCTATAAAAGTGATAATGTGTGTGGACATTTCCAAACCTATATACTCAACAAGTATTAGTATAGTCTATAAAAGTTATAATGTGTGTGTGTGGACATTTCCCAACCTATATACTCAACAAATATTAGTATAATCTATAAAAGTGATAATGTGTGTGTGTGGACATTTCCCAACCTATATACTCAACAAATATTAGTATAGTCTATAAAAGTTATAATGTGTGTGTGTGGACATTTCCCAACCTATATACTCAACAAATATTAGTATAATCTATAAAAGTGATAATGTGTGTGTGTGTGTGGACATTTCCCAACCTATATACTCAACAAATATTAGTATAGTCTATAAAAGTGATAATGTGTGTGTGGACATTTCCCAACCTATATACGCAACAAATATTAGTATAATCTATAAAAGTGATAATGTGTGTGCGTGGATATTTCCCAACCTATATACTCAACAAATATTAGTATAATCTATAACAGTGATAATGTGTGTGTGTGGACATTTCCCAACCTATATACTCAACAAATATTAGTGTAGTCTATTAAAGTTATAATGTGTGTGTGTGGACATTTTCCAACCTATATACTCAACAAATATTAGTATAGTCTATAAAAGTGATAATGTGTGTGTGTGGACATTTCCCAACCTATATACTCAACAAATATTAGTATAGTCTATAAAAGTGATAATGTGTGTGTGGACATTTCCCAACTTATATACTTAACAAATATTAGGATAATCTACAAAAGTGATAATGTGTGTGTGTGGACATTTCCCATCCTATATACTCAACAAATATAAGTATAATCTATAAAAGTGATAATGTGTGTGTGTGGACATTTCCCAACCTATATACTAAACAAATATTAGTATAATCTATAAAAGTGATAATGTGTGTGCGTGGATATTTCCCAACCTATATACTCAACAAATATTAGTATAATCTATAACAGTGATAATGTGTGTGGACATTTCCCACCCTATATACTAAACAAATATTAGTATAATCTATAAAAGTGATAATGTGTGTGTGGACATTTCCCAACCTATATACTCAACAAATATTAGTAAAATCTATAAAAGTGATAATGTGTGTGTGTGGACATTTCCCAACCTATATACTCAACAAATATTAGTATAATCTATAAAAGTGATAATGTGGGTGCGTGGACATTTCCCAACCTATATACTCAACAAATATTAGTATAATCTATAAAAGTGATAATGTGTGTGTGTGGACATTTCCCAACATATATACTCAACAAATATTAGTATAATCTATAAAAGTGATAATGTGTGTGTGTGCGGACATTTCCCAACCTATATACTCAACAAATATTAGTATAATCTATAAAAGTAATAATGTGTGTGTGGACATTTCCCAGCCTATATACTCAACAAATATTAGTATAATCTATAAAAGTGATAATGTGTGTGGACATTTCCCAACCTATATACTCAACAAATATTAGTATAATCTATAAAAGTGATAATGTGTGTGTGTTGACATTTCCCAACCTATATACTCAACAAATATTAGTATAATCTATAAAAGTAATAATGTGTGTGTGGACATTTCCCAACCTATATACTCAACAAATATTAGTATAATCTATAAAAGTGATAATGTGTGTGGACATTTCCCAACCTATATATTCAACAAATATTAGTATAATCTATAAAAGTGATAATGTGTGTGTGTTGACATTTCCCAACCTATATACTCAACAAATATTAGTATAATCTATAAAAGTGATAATGTGTGTGTGTGGACATTTCCCAACCAATATACTCAACAACTATTAGTATAATCTATAAAAGTGATAATGTGTGTGTGTGGACATTTCCCAACCTATATACTCAACAAATATTAGTATAATCTATAAAAGTGATAATGTTTGTGTGTGTGTGGACATTTCCCAACCCATATACTCAACAAATTTAGTATAATCTATAAAAGTGATAATGTGTGTGTGGACATTTCCCAACCTATATACTCAACAAATATTAGTATAATCTATAAAAGTGATAATGTATGTGTGGACATTTCCAAACCTACATACTCAACAAGTATTAGTATAGTCTATAAAAGTGATAATGTGTGTGTGTGTGTGTGGACATTTCCCAACCTATATACTACACAAATATTAGTATAATCTATAAAAGTGATAATGTGTGTGTGTGGACATTTCCCAACCAATATACTCCACAAATATTAGTATAATCTATAAAAGTGATAATGTATGTGTGGACATTTCCAAACCTACATACTCAACAAGTATTAGTATAGTCTATAAAAGTGATAATGTGTGTGTGTGTGTGGACATTTCCCAACCTATATACTACACAAATATTAGTATAATCTATAAAAGTGATAATGTGTGTGTGTGGACATTTCCCAACCAATATACTCAACAAATATTAGTATAATCTATAAAAGTGATAATGTGTGTGTGTGGACATTTCCCAACCTATATACTCAACAAATATTAGTATAATCTATAAAAGTGATAATGTGTGTGGACATTTCCCAACCTATATACTCAACAAATATTAGTATAGTCTATAAAAGTGATAATGTGTGTGTGTGGACATTTCCCAACCTATATACTCCACAAATATTAGTATAATCTATAAAAGTGATAATGTGTGTGTGGATATTTCCCAACCTATATACTCAACAAATATTAGTATAATCTATAAAAGTGATAATGTGTGTGTGGACATTTCCCAACCTATATACTCAACAAATATTAGTATAATCTATAAAAGTGATAATGTGTGTGTGTGGACATTTCCCAACCTATATACTCAAAAAATATTAGTATAGTCTATAAAAGTGATGTGTGTGTGTGGACATTTCCCACCCTATATACTCAACAAATATTAGTATAATCTATAAAAGTGATAATGTGTGTGTGTGTGTGGACATTTCCCAACCTATATACTCAACAAATATTAGTATAATCTATGAAAGTGATAATGTGTGTGTGTGTGTGGACATTTCCCAACCTATATACTCAACAAATATTAGTATAATCTATAAAATTGATAATGTCTGTGTGGACATTTCCCAACCTATATACTCAACAACTATTAGTATAATCTATAAAAGTGATAATGTGTGTGTGTGGACATTTCCCAACCTATATACTAAACAAATATTAGTATAATATATAAAAGGTATAATGTGTGTGTGGACATTTCCCAACCTATATACTCAACAAATATTAGTATAATCTATAAAAGTGATAATGTGTGTGTGAACATTTCCCAAGCTATATACTCAACAAATATTAGTATAGTCTATAAATGTGATAATGTGTGTGTGTGGACATTTCCCAACCTATATACTAAACAAATATTAGTATAATCTATAAAAGTGATAATGTGTGTGTGGACATTTCCCAACCTATATACTCAACAAATATTAGTATAGTCTATAAAAGTGATAATGTGTGTGTGGACATTTCCCAACCTATGTACTCAACAAATATTAGTACGATCTATAAAAGTGATAATGTGTGTGTGTGGACATTTCCCAACCTATATACTCAACAAATATTAGTATAATCTATAAAAGTGATAATGTGTGTGTGTGTGGACATTTCCCAACCTATATACTCAACAAATATTAGTATAATCTATAAAAGTGATAATGTGTGTGTGTGGATATTTCCCAACCTATATACTCAACAAATATAAGTATAATCTATAAAAGTGATAATGTGTGTGGACATTTCCAAACCTATATACTCAACAAGTATTAGTATAGTCTATAAAAGTGATAATATGTGTGTGTGGACATTTCCCAACCTATATACTACACAAATATTAGTATAGTCTATAAAAGTGATAATGTGTGTGTGTGGACATTTTCCAACCTATATACTCAAAAAATATTAGTAAAATCTAAAAAAGTGATAATGTGTGTGTGGACATTTCCCAACCTATATACTCAAAAAATATTAGTATAGTCTATAAAAGTGATAATGTGTGTGTGTGGACATTTTCAAACCTATATATTCAACAAATATTAGTATAATCTATAAAAGTGATAATGTGTGTGTGTTGACATTTCCCAACCTATATACTCAACAAATATTAGTATAATCTATAAAAGTGATAATGTGTGTGTGTGGACATTTCCCAACCTATATACTCAACAAATATTAGTATAATCTATAAAAGTGATAATGTGTGTGTGTGGACATTTCCCAACCTATATACTCAACAAATATTAGTATAATCTATAAAAGTGATAATGTGTGTGGACATTTCCCAACCTATATACTCAACAAATATTAGTATAGTCTATAAAAGTGATAATGTGTGTGTGTGGACATTTCCCAACCTATATACTCAACAAATATTAGTATAATCTATAAAAGTGATAATGTGTGTGTGGATATTTCCCAACCTATATACTCAACAAATATTAGTATAATCTATAAAAGTGATAATGTGTGTGTGGACATTTCCCAACCTATATACTCAACAAATATTAGTATAATCTATAAAAGTGATAATGTGTGTGTGTTGACATTTCCCAACCTATATACTCAAAAAATATTAGTATAGTCTATAAAAGTGATGTGTGTGTGTGGACATTTCCCACCCTATATACTCAACAAATATTAGTATAATCTATAAAAGTGATAATGTGTGTGTGTGTGTGTGGACATTTCCCAACCTATATACTCAACAAATATTAGTATAATCTATGAAAGTGATAATGTGTGTGTGTGTGTGGACATTTCCCAACCTATATACTCAACAAATATTAGTATAATCTATAAAAGTGATAATGTGTGTGTGGACATTTCCCAACCTATATACTCAACAACTATTAGTATAATCTATAAAAGTGATAATGTGTGTGTGTGGACATTTCCCAACCTATATACTAAACAAATATTAGTATAATATATAAAAGGTATAATGTGTGTGTGGACATTTCCCAACCTATATACTCAACAAATATTAGTATAATCTATAAAAGTGATAATGTGTGTGTGAACATTTCCCAAGCTATATACTCAACAAATATTAGTATAGTCTATAAATGTGATAATGTGTGTGTGTGGACATTTCCCAACCTATACACTAAACAAATATTAGTATAATCTATAAAAGTGATAATGTGTGTGTGGACATTTCCCAACCTATATACTCAACAAATATTAGTATAGTCTATAAAAGTGATAATGTGTGTGTGGACATTTCCAAACCTATGTACTCAACAAATATTAGTACGATCTATAAAAGTGATAATGTGTGTGTGTGGACATTTCCCAACCTATATACTCAACAAATATTAGTATAATCTATAAAAGTGATAATGTGTGTGTGGACATTTCCCAACCTATATACTCAACAAATATTAGTATAGTCTATAAAAGTGATAATGTGTGTGTGGACATTTCCCAACCTATATACTCAACAAATATTAGTATAATCTTTAAAAGTGATAATGTGTGTGTGTGGATATTTCCCAACCTATATACTCAAAAAATATAAGTATAATCTATAAAAGTGATAATGTGTGTGGACATTTCCAAACCTATATACTCAACAAGTATTAGTATAGTCTATAAAAGTGATAATATGTGTGTGTGGACATTTCCCAACCTATATACTACACAAATATTAGTATAGTCTATAAAAGTGATAATGTGTGTGTGTGGACATTTCCCAACCTATATACTCAACAAATATTAGTATAGTCTATAAAAGTTATAATGTGTGTGTGTGGACATTTCCCAACCTATATACTCAACAAATATTAGTATAATCTATAAAAGTGATAATGTGTGTGTGTGGACATTTCCCAACATATACTCAACAAATATTAGTATAATCTATAAAAGTTATAATGTGTGTATGTGGACATTTCCCAACCTATATACTCAACAAATATTAGTACAGTCTATAAAAGTGATAATGTGTGTGTGTTCCCATTTCCCAACTTATATACTAAACAAATATTAGTATAATCTATAAAAGTGATAATGTGTGTGTGGACATTTCCCAACCTATATACTCAACAAATATTAGTATAATCTATAAAAGTGATAATGTGTGTGTGGAAATTTCCCAACCTATATACTCAACAAATATTAGTATAATCTACAAAAGTGATAATGTGTGTGTGTGGACATTTCCCAACCTATATACTAAACAAATATTAGTATAATATATAAAAGGTATAATGTGTGTGTGGACATTTCCCAACCTATATACTCAACAAATATTAGTATAATCTATAAAAGTGATAATGTGTGTGTGAACATTTCCCAAGCTATATACTCAACAAATATTAGTATAGTCTATAAATGTGATAATGTGTGTGTGTGGACATTTCCCAACCTATATACTAAACAAATATTAGTATAATCTATAAAAGTGATAATGTGTGTGTGGACATTTCCCAACCTATATACTCAACAAATATTAGTATAGTCTATAAAAGTGATAATGTGTGTGTGGACATTTCCCAACCTATGTACTCAACAAATATTAGTACGATCTATAAAAGTGATAATGTGTGTGTGTGGACATTTCCCAACCTATATACTCAACAAATATTAGTATAATCTATAAAAGTGATAATGTGTGTGTGTGTGGACATTTCCCAACCTATATACTCAACAAATATTAGTATAATCGATAAAAGTGATAATGTGTGTGTGTGGATATTTCCCAACCTATATACTCAACAAATATAAGTATAATCTATAAAAGTGATAATGTGTGTGGACATTTCCAAACCTATATACTCAACAAGTATTAGTATAGTCTATAAAAGTGATAATATGTGTGTGTGGACATTTCCCAACCTATATACTACACAAATATTAGTATAGTCTATAAAAGTGATAATGTGTGTGTGTGGACATTTTCCAACCTATATACTCAACAAATATTAGTAAAATCTATAAAAGTGATAATGTGTGTGTAGACATTTCCCAACCTATATACTCAAAAAATATTAGTATAGTCTATAAAAGTGATAATGTGTGTGTGTGGACATTTTCAAACCTATATATTCAACAAATATTAGTATAATCTATAAAAGTGATAATGTGTGTGTGTTGACATTTCCCAACCTATATACTCAACAAATATTAGTATAATCTATAAAAGTGATAATGTGTGTGTGTGGACATTTCCCAACCTATATACTCAACAAATATTAGTATAATCTATAAAAGTGATAATGTGTGTGTGTGGACATTTCCCAACCTATATACTCAACAAATATTAGTATAATCTATAAAAGTGATAATGTGTGTGGACATTTCCCAACCTATATACTCAACAAATATTAGTATAGTCTATAAAAGTGATAATGTGTGTGTGTGGACATTTCCCAACCTATATACTCAACAAATATTAGAATAATCTATAAAAGTGATAATGTGTGTGTGGATATTTCCCAACCTATATACTCAACAAATATTAGTATAATCTATAAAAGTGATAATGTGTGTGTGGACATTTCCCAACCTATATACTCAACAAATATTAGTATAATCTATAAAAGTGATAATGTGTGTGTGTGGACATTTCCCAACCTATATACTCAAAAAATATTAGTATAGTCTATAAAAGTGATGTGTGTGTGTGGACATTTCCCACCCTATATACTCAACAAATATTAGTATAATCTATAAAAGTGATAATGTGTGTGTGTGTGTGTGGACATTTCCCAACCTATATACTCAACAAATATTAGTATAATCTATGAAAGTGATAATGTGTGTGTGTGTGTGGACATTTCCCAACCTATATACTCAACAAATATTAGTATAATCTATAAAAGTGATAATGTGTGTGTGGACATTTCCCAACCTATATACTCAACAACTATTAGTATAATCTATAAAAGTGATAATGTGTGTGTGTGGACATTTCCCAACCTATATACTAAACAAATATTAGTATAATATATAAAAGGTATAATGTGTGTGTGGACATTTCCCAACCTATATACTCAACAAATATTAGTATAATCTATAAAAGTGATAATGTGTGTGTGAACATTTCCCAAGCTATATACTCAACAAATATTAGTATAGTCTATAAATGTGATAATGTGTGTGTGTGGACATTTCCCAACCTATACACTAAACAAATATTAGTATAATCTATAAAAGTGATAATGTGTGTGTGGACATTTCCCAACCTATATACTCAACAAATATTAGTATAGTCTATAAAAGTGATAATGTGTGTGTGGACATTTCCCAACCTATGTACTCAACAAATATTAGTACGATCTATAAAAGTGATAATGTGTGTGTGTGGACATTTCCCAACCTATATACTCAACAAATATTAGTATAATCTATAAAAGTGATAATGTGTGTGTGTGTGGACATTTCCCAACCTATATACTCAACAAATATTAGTATAATCTTTAAAAGTGATAATGTGTGTGTGTGGATATTTCCCAACCTATATACTCAACAAATATAAGTATAATCTATAAAAGTGATAATGTGTGTGGACATTTCCAAACCTATATACTCAACAAGTATTAGTATAGTCTATAAAAGTGATAATATGTGTGTGTGGACATTTCCCAACCTATATACTACACAAATATTAGTATAGTCTATAAAAGTGATAATGTGTGTGTGTGGACATTTCCCAACCTATATACTCAACAAATATTAGTATAGTCTATAAAAGTTATAATGTGTGTGTGTGGACATTTCCCAACCTATATACTCAACAAATATTAGTATAATCTATAAAAGTGATAATGTGTGTGTGTGGACATTTCCCAACATATACTCAACAAATATTAGTATAATCTATAAAAGTTATAATGTGTGTATGTGGACATTTCCCAACCTATATACTCAACAAATATTAGTACAGTCTATAAAAGTGATAATGTGTGTGTGTTCCCATTTCCCAACTTATATACTAAACATATATTAGTATAATCTATAAAAGTGATAATGTGTGTGTGGACATTTCCCAACCTATATACTCAACAAATATTAGTATAATCTATAAAAGTGATAATGTGTGTGTGGAAATTTCCCAACCTATATACTCAACAAATATTAGTATAATCTACAAAAGTGATAATGTGTGTGTGTGGACATTTCCCAACCTATATACTCAACAAATATTAGTATAATCTATAAAAGTGATAATGTGTGTGTGTGGACATTTCCCAACCTATATACTCAACAAATATTAGTATAATCTATAAAAGTGATAATGTGTGTGTGTGGACATTTCCCAACCTATATACTCAACAAATATTAGTATAATCTATAAAAGTGATAATGTGTGTGTGTGGACATTTCCCAACCTATATACTCAACAAATATTAGTATAATCTATAAAAGTGATAATGTGTGTGTGTGGACATTTCCCAACCAATATACTCAACAAATATTAGTATAATCTATAAAAGTGATAATGTGTGTGTGTGGACATTTCCCAACCTATATACTCAACAAATATTAGTATAATCTATAAAAGTGATAATGTGTGTGGACATTTCCCAACCTATATACTCAACAAATATAAGTATAGTCTTTAAAATGATAATGTGTGTGTGTGGATATTTCCCAAGCTATATACTTAACAAATATTAGTATAATCTATAAAAGTGATAATGTGTGTGTGGACATTTCCCAACCTATATACTAAACAAATATTAGTATAATCTATAAAAGTGATAATGTGTGTGTGGACATTTCCAAACCTATATACTCAACAAATATTAGTATAATCTATAAAAGTGATAATGTGTGTGTGTGGACATTTCCCAACCTATATACTACAACAAATATTAGAATAGTCTATAAATGTAATAGTGTGTGTGTGGACATTGCCCAACCTATATACTAAACAAATATTAGTATAATCTATAAAAGTGATAATGTGTGTGCGTGGACATGTCCCAACCTATATACTCAACAAATATTAGTATAATCTATAAAAGTGATCATGTGTGTGTGGACATTTCCCAACCTATGTACTCAACAAATATTAGTACAATCTATAAAAGTGATAATGTGTGTGTGTGGACATTTCCCGACCTATATACTCAACAAATATTAGTATAATCTATAAAAGTGATAATGTGTGTGTGTGTGGACATTTCCCAACCTATATACTCAACAAATATTAGTATAATCTATAAAAGTGATAATGTGTGTGTGTAGACATTTCCCAACCTATATACTCAACAAATATTAGTATAATCTATAAAAGTGATAATGTGTGTGGACATTTCCCAACCTATATACTAAACAAATATTAGTATAGTCTATAAAAGTGATAATGTGTGTGTGTGGACATTTCATAACCTATATACTCAACAAATATTCGTATAATCTATAAAAGTTATTATGTGTGCGTGTGGATATTTCCCAACCTATATACTCAACAAATATAAGTATAATCTATAAAAGTGATAATGTGTGTGGACATTTCCAAACCTATATACTCAACAAGTATTAGTATAGTCTATAAAAGTAATAATGTGTGTGTGAGGACATTTCCCAACCTATATACTACACAAATATTAGTATAGTCTATAACAGTGATAATGTGTGTGTGTGGACATTTCCCAACCTATATACTCAACAAATATTAGTAAAATCTATAAAAGTGATAATGTGTGTGTGTGGACATTTCCCAACCTATATACTCTATAAAATATTAGTAAAATCTATAAAAGTGATAATGTGTGTGTGGACATTTCCCAACCTATATACTCAACAATTATTAGTATAATCTATAAAAGTCATAATGTGTGTGTGGACATTTCCCAACCTATGTACTCAACACATATTAGTACAATCTATAAAAGTGATAATGTGTGTGTGTGGATATTTCCCAACCTATATACTCAACAAATATAAGTATAATCTATAAAAGTGGTAATGTGTGTGGACATTTCCAAACCTATATACTCAACAAGTATTAGTATAGTCTATAAAAGTGATAATGTGTGTGTGTGGACATTTCCCAACCTATATACTCAACAAATATTAGTATAATCTAGAAAAGTGATAATGTGTTTGTGTGGACATTTCCCAACCTATATACTCAACAAATATTAGTATAATCTATAAAAGTTATAATGTGTGTGTGTGGACATTTCCCAACCCATATACTCAACAAATAATAGTATAATCTATAAATGTGATAATGTGTGTGGACATTTCCCAACCTATATACTCAACAAATATTAGTATAGTCTATAAAAGTGATAATGTGTGTGTGTGGACATTTCCCAACCTATATACTCAACAAATATTAGTATAATCTATAAAAGTGGTAATGTGTGTGGACATTTCCCAACCTATATACTCAACAAATATAAGTATAGTCTTTAAAAGTGATAATGTGTGTGTGTCGATATTTCCCAACCTATATACTAAACAAATATTAGTATAATCTATAACAGTGATAATGTGTGTGTGGACATTTCCCAACCTATATACTCAACAAATATTAGTATAGTCTATAAAAGTTATAATGTGTGTGTGTGGACATTTCCCAACCTATATACTCAACAAATATTAGTATAATCTATAAAAGTGATAATGTGTGTGTGTGGACATTTCCCAACATATACTCAACAAATATTAGTATAATCTATAAAAGTTATAATGTGTGTATGTGGACATTTCCTAACCTATATACTCAACAAATATTAGTACAGTCTATAAAAGTGATAATGTGTGTGTGTTCCCATTTCCCAACTTATATACTAAACAAATATTAGTATAATCTATAAAAGTGATAATGTGTGTGTGGACATTTCCCAACCTATATACTCAACAAATATTAGTATAATCTATAAAAGTGATAATGTGTGTGTGGAAATTTCCCAACCTATATACTCAACAAATATTAGTATAATCTATAAAAGTGATAATGTGTGTGGACATTTCCCAACCTATATACTAAACAAATATTAGTATAGTCTATAAAAGTGATAATGTGTGTGTGTGGACATTTCATAACCTATATACTCAACAAATATTAGTATAATCTATAAAAGTGATAATGTGTGTGTGTGGACATTTCCCAACCTATATACTCAACAAATATTAGTATAATCTATAAAAGTGATAATGTGTGTGTGTGGACATTTCCCAACCTATATACTCAACAAATATTAGTATAATCTATAAAAGTGATAATGTGTGTGTGTGGACATTTCCCAACCAATATACTCAACAAATATTAGTATAATCTATAAAAGTGATAATGTGTGTGTGTGGACATTTCCCAACCTATATACTCAACAAATATTAGTATAATCTATAAAAGTGATAATGTGTGTGGACATTTCCCAACCTATATACTCAACAAATATAAGTATAGTCTTTAAAATGATAATGTGTGTGTGTGGATATTTCCCAAGCTATATACTTAACAAATATTAGTATAATCTATAAAAGTGATAATGTGTGTGTGGACATTTCCCAACCTATATACTAAACAAATATTAGTATAATCTATAAAAGTGATAATGTGTGTGTGGACATTTCCAAACCTATATACTCAACAAATATTAGTATAATCTATAAAAGTGATAATGTGTGTGTGTGGACATTTCCCAACCTATATACTACAACAAATATTAGAATAGTCTATAAATGTAATAGTGTGTGTGTGGACATTGCCCAACCTATATACTAAACAAATATTAGTATAATCTATAAAAGTGATAATGTGTGTGCGTGGACATGTCCCAACCTATATACTCAACAAATATTAGTATAATCTATAAAAGTGATCATGTGTGTGTGGACATTTCCCAACCTATGTACTCAACAAATATTAGTACAATCTATAAAAGTGATAATGTGTGTGTGTGGACATTTCCCGACCTATATACTCAACAAATATTAGTATAATCTATAAAAGTGATAATGTGTGTGTGTGTGGACATTTCCCAACCTATATACTCAACAAATATTAGTATAATCTATAAAAGTGATAATGTGTGTGTGTAGACATTTCCCAACCTATATACTCAACAAATATTAGTATAATCTATAAAAGTGATAATGTGTGTGGACATTTCCCAACCTATATACTAAACAAATATTAGTATAGTCTATAAAAGTGATAATGTGTGTGTGTGGACATTTCATAACCTATATACTCAACAAATATTCGTATAATCTATAAAAGTGATTATGTGTGCGTGTGGATATTTCCCAACCTATATACTCAACAAATATAAGTATAATCTATAAAAGTGATAATGTGTGTGGACATTTCCAAACCTATATACTCAACAAGTATTAGTATAGTCTATAAAAGTAATAATGTGTGTGTGAGGACATTTCCCAACCTATATACTACACAAATATTAGTATAGTCTATAACAGTGATAATGTGTGTGTGTGGACATTTCCCAACCTATATACTCAACAAATATTAGTAAAATCTATAAAAGTGATAATGTGTGTGTGTGGACATTTCCCAACCTATATACTCTATAAAATATTAGTAAAATCTATAAAAGTGATAATGTGTGTGTGTGGACATTTCCCAACCTATATACTCAACAATTATTAGTATAATCTATAAAAGTGATAATGTGTGTGTGGACATTTCCCAACCTATGTACTCAACACATATTAGTACAATCTATAAAAGTGATAATGTGTGTGTGTGGATATTTCCCAACCTATATACTCAACAAATATAAGTATAATCTATAAAAGTGGTAATGTGTGTGGACATTTCCAAACCTATATACTCAACAAGTATTAGTATAGTCTATAAAAGTGATAATGTGTGTGTGTGGACATTTCCCAACCTATATACTCAACAAATATTAGTATAATCTGGAAAAGTGATAATGTGTTTGTGTGGACATTTCCCAACCTATATACTCAACAAATATTAGTATAATCTATAAAAGTTATAATGTGTGTGTGTGGACATTTCCCAACCCATATACTCAACAAATAATAGTATAATCTATAAATGTGATAATGTGTGTGGACATTTCCCAACCTATATACTCAACAAATATTAGTATAGTCTATAAAAGTGATAATGTGTGTGTGTGGACATTTCCCAACCTATATACTCAACAAATATTAGTATAATCTATAAAAGTGGTAATGTGTGTGGACATTTCCCAACCTATATACTCAACAAATATAAGTATAGTCTTTAAAAGTGATAATGTGTGTGTGTCGATATTTCCCAACCTATATACTAAACAAATATTAGTATAATCTATAACAGTGATAATGTGTGTGTGGACATTTCCCAACCTATATACTCAACAAATATTAGTATAGTCTATAAAAGTTATAATGTGTGTGTGTGGACATTTCCCAACCTATATACTCAACAAATATTAGTATAATCTATAAAAGTGATAATGTGTGTGTGTGGACATTTCCCAACATATACTCAACAAATATTAGTATAATCTATAAAAGTTATAATGTGTGTATGTGGACATTTCCTAACCTATATACTCAACAAATATTAGTACAGTCTATAAAAGTGATAATGTGTGTGTGTTCCCATTTCCCAACTTATATACTAAACAAATATTAGTATAATCTATAAAAGTGATAATGTGTGTGTGGACATTTCCCAACCTATATACTCAACAAATATTAGTATAATCTATAAAAGTGATAATGTGTGTGTGGAAATTTCCCAACCTATATACTCAACAAATATTAGTATAATCTATAAAAGTGATAATGTGTGTGGACATTTCCCAACCTATATACTAAACAAATATTAGTATAGTCTATAAAAGTGATAATGTGTGTGTGTGGACATTTCATAACCTATATACTCAACAAATATTCGTATAATCTATAAAAGTTATTATGTGTGCGTGTGGATATTTCCCAACCTATATACTCAACAAATATAAGTATAATCTATAAAAGTGATAATGTGTGTGGACATTTCCAAACCTATATACTCAACAAGTATTAGTATAGTCTATAAAAGTAATAATGTGTGTGTGAGGACATTTCCCAACCTATATACTACACAAATATTAGTATAGTCTATAACAGTGATAATGTGTGTGTGTGGACATTTCCCAACCTATATACTCAACAAATATTAGTAAAATCTATAAAAGTGATAATGTGTGTGTGTGGACATTTCCCAACCTATATACTCTATAAAATATTAGTAAAATCTATAAAAGTGATAATGTGTGTGTGTGGACATTTCCCAACCTATATACTCAACAATTATTAGTATAATCTATAAAAGTGATAATGTGTGTGTGGACATTTCCCAACCTATGTACTCAACACATATTAGTACAATCTATAAAAGTGATAATGTGTGTGTGTGGATATTTCCCAACCTATATACTCAACAAATATAAGTATAATCTATAAAAGTGGTAATGTGTGTGGACATTTCCAAACCTATATACTCAACAAGTATTAGTATAGTCTATAAAAGTGATAATGTGTGTGTGTGGACATTTCCCAACCTATATACTCAACAAATATTAGTATAATCTAGAAAAGTGATAATGTGTTTGTGTGGACATTTCCCAACCTATATACTCAACAAATATTAGTATAATCTATAAAAGTTATAATGTGTGTTTGTGGACATTTCCCAACCCATATACTCAACAAATAATAGTATAATCTATAAATGTGATAATGTGTGTGGACATTTCCCAACCTATATACTCAACAAATATTAGTATAGTCTATAAAAGTGATAATGTGTGTGTGTGGACATTTCCCAACCTATATACTCAACAAATATTAGTATAATCTATAAAAGTGGTAATGTGTGTGGACATTTCCCAACCTATATACTCAACAAATATAAGTATAGTCTTTAAAAGTGATAATGTGTGTGTGTCGATATTTCCCAACCTATATACTAAACAAATATTAGTATAATCTATAACAGTGATAATGTGTGTGTGTGGACATTTCCCAACATATACTCAACAAATATTAGTATAGTCTATAAAAGTTATAATGTGTGTGTGTGGACATTTCCCAACCTATATACTCAACAAATATTAGTATAATCTATAAAAGTGATAATGTGTGTGTGTGGACATTTCCCAACATATACTCAACAAATATTAGTATAATCTATAAAAGTTATAATGTGTGTATGTGGACATTTCCCAACCTATATACTCAACAAATATTAGTACAGTCTATAAAAGTGATAATGTGTGTGTGTTCCCATTTCCCAACTTATATACTAAACAAATATGTGTATAATCTATAAAAGTGATAATGTGTGTGTGGACATTTCCCAACCCATATACTCAACAAATATTAGTATAACCTATAAAAGTGATAATGTGTGTGTGGAAATTTCCCAACCTATATACTCAACAAATATTAGTATAATCTATAAAAGTGATAATGTGTGTGTGGACATTTCCCAACCTATATACTCAACAAATATTAGTATAATCTATAAAAGTGATAATGTGTGTGTGTGGACATTTCCCAACCTATATACTCAACAAATATTAGTATAATCTATAAAAGTGATAATGTGTGTGTGTGGACATTTCCCAACCTATATACTCAACAAATATTAGTATAATCTATAAAAGTGATAATGTGTGTGTGTGGACATTTCCCAACCTATATACTCAACAAATATTAGTATAATCTATAAAAGTGATAATGTGTGTGTGTGGACATTTCCCAACCAATATACTCAACAAATATTAGTATAATCTATAAAAGTGATAATGTGTGTGTGTGGACATTTCCCAACCTATATACTCAACAAATATTAGTATAATCTATAAAAGTGATAATGTGTGTGGACATTTCCCAACCTATATACTCAACAAATATAAGTATAGTCTTTAAAATGATAATGTGTGTGTGTGGATATTTCCCAAGCTATATACTAAACAAATATTAGTATAATCTATAAAAGTGATAATGTGTGTGTGGACATTTCCCAACCTATATACTAAACAAATATTAGTATAATCTATAAAAGTGATAATGTGTGTGTGGACATTTCCAAACCTATATACTCAACAAATATTAGTATAATCTATAAAAGTGATAATGTGTGTGTGTGGACATTTCCCAACCTATATACTACAACAAATATTAGAATAGTCTATAAATGTAATAGTGTGTGTGTGGACATTGCCCAACCTATATACTAAACAAATATTAGTATAATCTATAAAAGTGATAATGTGTGTGTGTGGACATGTCCCAACCTATATACTCAACAAATATTAGTATAATCTATAAAAGTGATCATGTGTGTGTGGACATTTCCCAACCTATGTACTAAACAAATATTAGTACAATCTATAAAAGTGATAATGTGTGTGTGTGGACATTTCCCGACCTATATACTCAACAAATATTAGTATAATCTATAAAAGTGATAATGTGTGTGTGTGTGGACATTTCCCAACCTATATACTCAACAAATATAAGTATAATCTATAAAAGTGATAATGTGTGTGTGTAGACATGTCCCAACCTATATACTCAACAAATATTAGTATAATCTATAAAAGTGATAATGTGTGTGGACATTTCCCAACCTATATACTAAACAAATATTAGTATAGTCTATAAAAGTGATAATGTGTGTGTGTGGACATTTCATAACCTATATACTCAACAAATATTCGTATAATCTATAAAAGTTATTATGTGTGCGTGTGGATATTTCATAACCTATATACTCAACAAATATAAGTATAATCTATAAAAGTGATAATGTGTGCGGACATTTCCAAACCTATATACTCAACAAGTATTAGTATAGTCTATAAAAGTCATAATGTGTGTGTGAGGACATTTCCCAACCTATATACTACACAAATATTAGTATAGTCTATAACAGTGATAATGTGTGTGTGTGGACATTTCCCAACATATATACTCAACAAATATTAGTAAAATCTATAAAAGTGATAATGTGTGTGTGTGGACATTTCCCAACCTATATACTCTATAAAATATTAGTAAAATCTATAAAAGTGATAATGTGTGTGTGTGGACATTTCCCAACCTATATACTCAACAATTATTAGTATAATCTATAAAAGTGATAATGTGTGTGTGGACATTTCCCAACCTATGTACTCAACACATATTAGTACAATCTATAAAAGTGATAATGTGTGTGTGTGGATATTTCCCAACCTATATACTCAACAAATATAAGTATAATCTATAAAAGTGGTAATGTGTGTGGACATTTCCAAACCTATATACTCAACAAGTATTAGTATAGTCTATAAAAGTGATAATGTGTGTGTGTGGACATTTCCCAACCTATATACTCAACAAATATTAGTATAATCTAGAAAAGTGATAATGTGTTTGTGTGGACATTTCCCAACCTATATACTCAACAAATATTAGTATAATCTATAAAAGTGATAATGTGTGTGTGTGGACATTTCCCAACCCATATACTCAACAAATAATAGTATAATCTATAAATGTGATAATGTGTGTGGACATTTCCCAACCTATATACTCAACAAATATTAGTATAGTCTATAAAAGTGATAATGTGTGTGTGTGGACATTTCCAAACCTATATACTCAACAAATATTAGTATAATCTATAAAAGTGGTAATGTGTGTGGACATTTCCCAACCTATATACTCAACAAATATAAGTATAGTCTTTAAAAGTGATAATGTGTGTGTGTCGATATTTCCCAACCTATATACTAAACAAATATTAGTATAATCTATAACAGTGATAATGTGTGTGTGGACATTTCCCAACCTATATACTAAACAAATATTAGTATAATCTATAAAAGTGATAATGTGTGTGTGGACATTTCCCAACCTATATACTCAACAAATATTAGTATAATCTATAAAAAAGATAATGTGTGTGTGGAAATTTCCCAACCTATATACTCAACAAATATTAGTATAATCTACAAAAGTGATAATGTGTGTGTGTGGACATTTCCCAACCTATATACTCAACAAATATTAGTATAATCTATAAAAGTTAACATGTGTGTGTGTGGACATTTCCCAACCTATATACTAAACAAATATTAGTATAATCTATAAAAGTGATAATGTGTGTGTGTGGACATTTCCCAACCTATATACTCAACAAATATTAGTATAGTCTATAAAAGTGATATTGTGTGTGTGTGGACATTTCCCAACCTATATACTCAACAAATATTAGTATAATCTATAAAAGTGATAATGTGTGTGTGTGGACATTTCCCAACATATACTCAATAAATATTAGTATAATCTATAAAAGTGATAATGTGTGTGGACATTTCCCAACCTATATACTCAACAAATATTAGTAAAGTCTATAAAAGTGATAATGTGTGTGTGTGGACATTTCTTAACCTATATACTAAACAAATATTAGTATAATCTTTAAAAGTGATAATGTGTGTGTGGACATTTCCCAACCTATATACTCAACAAATATTAGTATAATCTATAAAAGTGATAATGTGTGTGGACATTTCCCAACCTATATACTCAACAAATATTAGTATAATCTACAAAAGTGATAATGTGTGTGTGTGGACATTTCCCAACCTTTATACTCAACAAATATTAGTATAATCTGTAAAAGTGATAATGTGTGTGTGTGGACATTTCCCAACCTATATACTCAAGAAATATTAGTATAATCTATAAAAGTGATAATGTGTGTGGACATTTCCCAACCTATATACTCAACAAATATTAGTATAATCTATAAAAGTGATAAGGTGTGTGTGTGGACATTTCCCAACCTATATACTCAACAAATATTAGTATAATCTATAAAAGTGATAATGTGTGTGTGTGGACATTTCCCAACCTATATACATCACAAATATTAGTATAATCTTTAAAAGTGATAATGTGTGTGGACATTTCCCAACCTATATACTCAACAAATATTAGTATAATCTATAAAAGTGATAATGTGTGTCTGTGGACATTTCCACACCTATATACTCAACTAGTATTAGTATAGTCTATAAAAGTGATAATGTGTGTGTGTGGACATTTCCCAACCTATATACTACACAAATATTAGTATAATCTACAAAAGTGATAATGTGTGTGTGTGGACATTTCCCAACGTATATACTCAACAAATATTAGTATAGTCTATAAAAGTGATAATGTGTGTGGACATTTCCCAACCTATATACTCAACAAATATTAGTATAGTCTATAAAAGTGATAATGTGTGTGTGGACATTTCCCAACCTATATACTCAACAAATATTAGTATAATCTATAAAAGTGATAATGTGTGTGTGGACATTTCCCAACCTATATACTACACAAATATTAGTTTAATCTATAAAAATGATAATGTGTGTGTGTGTGGACATTTCCCAACCTATATACTCAACAAATATTAGTATAGTCTATAAAAGTGATAATGTGTGTGTGGACATTTCCCAACCTATATACTCAACAAATATTAGTATAATCTATAAAAGTGATAATGTGTGTGTGTGGACATTTCCCAACCTATATACTCAACAAATATTAGTATAATCTATAAAAGTGATAATGTGTGTGGACATTTCCCAACCTATATACTCAACAAATATTAGTATAGTCTATAAAAGTGATAATGTGTGTGTGTGGATATTTCCCAACCTATATACTAAACAAATATTAGTATAATCTGTAAAAGTGATTATGTGTGTGGACATTTCCCAACCTATATACTCAACAAATATTAGTATAATCTATAAAAGTGATAATGTGTGTGTGGACATTTCCCAACCTATATACTCAACAAATATTAGTATAATCTCTAAAAGTGATAATGTGTGTGTGGACATTTCCCAACCTATATACTCAACAAATATTAATATAATCTATAAAAGTGATAATGTGTGTGTGTGGACATTTCCCAACCTATATACTCAACAAATATTAGTATAATCGATAAAAGTGAAAATGTGGGTGTGTGGACATTTCCCAACCTATATACTCAACAAATATAATTATAATCTATAAAAGTGATAATGTGTGTGTGTGGACATTTCCCAACCTATATACTCAACAAATATTAGTATAGTCTATAAAAGTGATAATGTGTGTGTGTGGACATTTCGCAACCTATATACTCAACAAATATTAGTATAATTTATAAAAGTGATAATGTGTGTGTGTGGACATTTCCCAACCTATATACTCAACAAATATTAGTATAGTCTATAAAGGTGATAATGTATGTGTGTGGACATTTCCCAACCTATATACTAAACAAATATTAGTATAATCTATAAAAGTGATAATGTGTGTGTTGAAATTTCCCAACCTATATACTCAACAAATATTAGTATAATCTATAAAAGTGATAATGTGTGTGTGGACATTTCCCAACCTATATACTCAACAAATATTAGTATAATCTATAAAAGTGATAATGTGTGTGTGTGGACATTTCCCAACCTATATACTCAACAAATATTAGTATAATCTATAAAAGTGATAATGTTGGTTTGTGGACATTTCCCAACCTATATACTCAACAAATATTAGTATAGTCTATAAAAGTGGTAATGTGTGTGTGTGGACATTTCCCAACCTATATACTCAACAAATATTAGTATAATCTATAAAAGTGATAATGTGTGTGTGGACATTTCCCAACCTATATACTCAACAAATATTAGTATAATCTATAAAAGTGATAATGTGTGTGTGGACATTTCCCAACCTATATACTCAACAAATATTAGTATAATCTATAAAAGTGAAAATGTGTGTGTGTGGACATTTCCCAACCTATATACTCAACAAATATTAGTATAATCTATACAAGTGATAATGTGTGTGTGTGTGGACATTTCCCTACCTATATACATCACAAATATTAGTATAATCTATAAAAGTGATAATGTGTGTGTGTGGACATTTCCCAACCTATATACTCAACAAATATTAGTATAGTCTATAAAAGTGATAATGTATGTGTGTGGACATTTCCCAACCTATATACTAAACAAATATTAGTATAATCTATAAAAGTGATAATGTGTGTGTTGAAATTTCCCAACCTATATACTCAACAAATATTAGTATAATCTATAAAAGTGATAATGTGTGTGTGTGGACATTTCCCAACCTATATACTCAACAAATATTAGTATAATCTATAAAAGTGATAATGTGTGTGTGTGGACATTTCCCAACCTATATACTCAACAAATATTAGTATAATCTATAAAAGTGATAATGTTGGTGTGTGGACATTTCACAACCTATATACTCAACAAATATTAGTATAGTCTATAAAAGTGATAATGTGTGTGTGTGGACATTTCCCAACCTATATACTCAACAAATATTAGTATAGTCTATAAAAGTGATAATGTGTGTGTGTGGACATTTCCCAACCTATATACTCAACAAATATTAGTATAATCTATAAAAGTGATAATGTGTGTGTGGACATTTCCCAACCTATATACTCAACAAATATTAGTATAATCTATAAAAGTGATAATGTGTGTGTGTGGACATTTCCCAACCTATATACTCAACAAATATTAGTATAATCTATACAAGTGATAATGTGTGTGTGTGTGGACATTTCCCAACCTATCTACATCACAAATATTAGTATAATCTATAAAAGTGATAATGTGTGTGTGTGGACATTTCCCAACCTATATACTCAACAAATATTAGTATAATCTATAACAGTGAGAATGTGTGTGTGGACATTTCCCAACCTATATACTCAACAAATATTAGTATAAGCTATAAAAGTGATAATGTGTGTGGACATTTCCCAACCTATATACTTAACAAATATTAGTATAGTCTATAAAAGTGATAATGTGTGTGTGTGGACATTTCCAAACCTATATACTCAACAAATATTAGTATAATCTATAAAAGTGATAATGTGTGTGTGTGGACATTTCCCAACCTATATACTCAACAAATATTAGTATAATCTATAAAAGTGATAATGTGTGTGTGGACATTTCCCAACCTATATACTCAACAAATATTAGTATCATCTATAACAGTGATAATGTGTGTGTGGTGACATTTCCCAACCTATATACTCAACAAATATTAGTATAGTCTATAAAAGTGATAATGTGTGTGTGTGGACATTTCCCAACCTATATATTCAACAAATATTAGTATTATCTATAAAAGTGATAATGTGTGTGTGGACATTTCCCAACCTATATACTCAACAAATATTAGTATAATCTATAAAAGTGATAATGTGTGTGTGGACATTTCCCAACCTATATACTCAACAAATATCATTATGATCTATAAAAGTGATAATGTGTGTGTGTGTGGACATTTCCACACCTATATACTCAACAAATATTAGTATAGTCTATAAAAGTTATAATGTGTGTGTGTGGATATTCCCCAACCTATATACTCAACAAATATTAGTATAGTCTATAAAAGTGATAATGTGTGTTTGGACATTTCCCAACCTATATACTCAACAAATATTAGTAAAATCTTTAAAAGTTATAATGTGTGTGTGTGGACATTTCCCAACCTATATACTCAACAAATATTAGTATAATCTATAAAAGTGATAATGTTGGTTTGTGGACATTTCCCAACCTATATACTCAACAAATATTAGTATAGTCTATAAAAGTGGTAATGTGTGTGTGTGGACATTTCCCAACCTATATAGTCAACAAATATTAGTATAATCTATAAAAGTGATAATGTGTGTGTGGACATTTCCCAACCTATATACTCAACAAATATTAGTATAATCTATAAAAGTGATAATGTGTGTGTGGACATTTCCCAACCTATATACTCAACAAATATTAGTATAATCTATAAAAGTGATAATGTGTGTGTGTGGACATTTCCCAACCTATATACTCAACAAATATTAGTATAATCTATACAAGTGATAATGTTTGTGTGTGTGGACATTTCCCAACCTATATACATCACAAATATTAGTATAATCTATAAAAGTGATAATGTGTGTGTGTACATTTCCCAACCTATATACTCAACAAATATTAGTATAGTCTATAAAAGTGATAATGTGTGTGTGTGGACATTTCCAAACCTATATACTCAACAAATATTAGTATAATCTATAAAAGTGATAATGTGTGTGTGTGGACATTTCCCAACCTATATACTCAACAAATATTAGTATAATCTATAAAAGTGATAATGTGTGTGTGGACATTTCCCAACCTATATACTCAACAAATATTAGTATCATCTATAACAGTGATAATGTGTGTGTGGTGACATTTCCCAACCTATATACTCAACAAATATTAGTATAATCTATAAAAGTGATAATGTGTGTGTGTGGACATTTCCCAACCTATATATTCAACAAATATTAGTATTATCTATAAATGTTATAATGTGTGTGTGGACATTTCCCAACCTATATACTACACAAATATTAGTATAATCTATAAAAGTGATAATGTGTGTGTGGACATTTCCCAACCTATATACTCAACAAATATTAT
This sequence comes from Euprymna scolopes, assembly GCF_053919585.1. Taxonomy (NCBI): domain Eukaryota; kingdom Metazoa; phylum Mollusca; class Cephalopoda; order Sepiida; family Sepiolidae; genus Euprymna; species Euprymna scolopes. The sequence continues at coordinate 80,986,996 of NC_136527.1, read as the reverse complement.
TATGATCTATAAAAGTGATAATGTGTGTGTGTGTGGACATTTCCACACCTATATACTCAACAAATATTAGTATAGTCTGTAAAAGTAATAATGTGTGTGTGTGGACTTCCCAACCTATATACTCAACAAATATTAGTATAGTCTATAAAAGTGATAATGTGTGTGTGTGGATATTCCCCAACCTATATATTCAACAAATATTAGTATAGTCTATAAAAGTGATAATGTGTGTTTGGACATTTCCCAACCTATATACTCAACAAATATTAGTAAAATCTTTAAAAGTTATAATGTGTGTGTGTGGACATTTCCCAACCTATATACTCAACAGATATTAGTATAATCTATAAAAGTGATAATGTGTGTGAGTAGACATTTCCCAACCTATATACTCAACAAATATTAGTATAATCTATAAAAGTGATAATGTGTGTGTGTGGACATTTCCCAACCTATATACTCAACAAATATTAGTATAGTCTATAAATGTGATAATGTGTGTGTGTGGACATTTCCCAACCTATATACTCCACAAATATTAGTATAGTCTATAAAAGTGATAATGTGTGTGTGGACATTTCCCAACCTATATACTCAACAAATATTATTATAATCTATAAAAGTGATAATGTGTGTGTGTGTGTGGACATTTCCCAACCTATATACTCAACAAATATTAGTATAATCTAAAAGAGTGATAAGGTGTTTGTATATATTTCCCAACCTATATACTCAACAAATATTAGTATAGTCTATAAAAGTGATAATGTGTGTGTGTGGACATTTCCCAACCTATGTACTCAACAAACATTTGTATAATCTTTAAAATGATAATGTGTGTGTGGACATTTCCCAACCTATATACTCAACAAATATTAGTATAATCTATAAAAGTGATAATGTGTGTGTGTGGACATTTCAACCTATATACTCAACAAATATTAGTATAATCTATAAAAGTGATAATGTGTGTGTTTGGACATTTCCCAACCTATATATTCAACAAATATTAGTATTATCTATAAAAGTGATAATGTGTGTGTGGACATTTCCAAACCTATATACTACACAAATATTAGTATAATCTATAAAAGTAATAATGTGTGTGTGGACATTTTCCAACCTATATACTCAACAAATATTAGTATAGTCTGTAAAAGTGATAATGTGTGTGTGTGGACTTTCCCAACCTATATACTCAACAAATATTAGTATAGTCTATAAAAGTGATAATGTGTGTGTGGACATTTCCCAACCTATATACTCAACAAATATTAGTATAGTCTATAAAAGTGATAATGTGTGTGTGGACATTTCCCAACCTATATACTCAACAAATATTAGTAAAATCTATAAAAGTGATAATGTGTGTGTGTGGACATTTCCCAACCTATATACTCAACAAAAATTAGTATAATCTATAAAAGTGATAATGTGTGTGTGTGGACATTTCCCAACCTATATACTCAACAAATATTAGTATAGTCTATTAAAGTGATAATGTGTTTGTGTGGACATTTCCCAACCTATATACTCCACAAATATTAGTATAGTCTATAAAAGTGATAATGTGTGTGTGGACATTTCCCAACCTATATACTCAACAAATATTATTATAATCTATAAAAGTGATAATGTGTGTGTGTGTGGACATTTCCCAACCTATATACTTGACAAATATTAGTATAATCTACAAAAGTGACAATGTTTGTATACATTTCCCAACCTATATACTCAACAAATATTAGGATAATCTACAAAAGTGATAATGTGTATGTGTGGACATTTCCCATCCTATATACTCAACAAATATTAGTATAATCTATAAAAGTGATAATGTGTGTGTGGACATGTCCAAACCTATATACTAAACAAGTATTAGTATAATCTATAAAAGTGATAATGTGTGTGTGTGGACATTTCCCAACCTATATACTCAACAAATATTAGTATAATCTATAAAAGTGATAATGTGTGTGTGTGGACATTTCCCAACCTATATACTCAACAAATATTAGTATAATCTATAAAAGTGAACATGTGTGTGTGTGTGGAAATTTCCCAACCTATATACTCAACAAATATTAGTATATTCTTAAAAAGTGATAATGTGTGTGTGTGGACATTTCCCAACCTATATACTCAACAAATATTAGTATAGTCTATAAAAGTGATAATGTGTGTGTGGACATTTCCCAACATATATACTCAACAAATATTAGTATAGTCTATAAAAGTGATAATGTGTGTGTGGACATTTCCCAACCTATATACAAAACAAATATTAGTATAATCTATAAAAGTGATAATGTGTGTGTGTGGACATTTCCCAACCTATATACTCAACAAATATTAGTGTAGTCTATAAAAGTTATAATGTGTGTGTGTGGACATTTTCCAACCTATATACTCAACAAATATTAGTATAGTCTATAAAAGTGATAATGTGTGTGTGTGGACATTTCCCAACCTATATACTCAACAAATATTAGTATAGTCTATAAAAGTGATAATGTGTGTGTGGACATTTCCCAGCCTATATACTAAACAAATATTAGGATAATCTACAAAAGTGATAATGTGTGTGTGTTGACATTTCCCATCCTATATACTCAACAAATATAAGTATAATCTATAAAAGTGATAATGTGTGTGTGTGGACATTTCCCAACCTATATACTCAACAAATATTAGTATAATCTATAAAAGTGATAAAATGTGTGTGTGGACATTTCCCAACCTATATACTCAACAAATATTAGTATAATCTATAAAAGTGATAATGTGTGTGTGTGGACATTTCCCAACCTATATACTCAACAAATATAAGTATAATCTATAAAAGTGATAATGTGTGTGTGTGGACATTTCCCAACCTATATACTCAACAAATATTAGTACAATCTATAAAAGTTAAAATGTGTGTGTGTGTGGACATTTCCCAACCTATATACTCAACAAATATTAGTATAGTCTATAAAAGTGATAATGTGTGTGTGTGGACATTTTCCAACATATATACTCAACAAAAATTAGTATAGTCTATAAAAGTGATAATGTGTGTGTGTGGACATTTCCCAACCTATATACTCAACAAATATTAGTATAATCTATAAAAGTGATAATGTGTGTGGACATTTCCCAACCTATATACTCAACAAATATTAGTATAGTCTATAAAAGTGATAATGTGTGTGTGTGGACATTCTCAACCTATATACTCAACAAATATTAGTATAATCTATAAAAGTGATAATGTGTGTGTGTGGCCTTTTCCCAACTTTTATACTCAACAAATATTAGTATAGTCTATAAAAGTGATAATGTGTGTGTGGACATTTCCCAACCTATATACTCAACAAATATTAGTATAATCTATAAAAGTGATAATGTGTGTGTGTGGACATTTCCCAACCTATATACTCAACAAATATTAGTATAATCTATAAAAGTGATAATGTGTGTGTGTGGACATTTCCCAACCTATATACTCAACAAATATTAGTATAATCTATAAAAGTTAAAATGTGTGTGTGTGTGGACATTTCCCAACCTATATACTCAACAAATATTAGTATAGTCTATAAAAGTGATAATGTGTGTGTGTGGACATTTTCCAACATATATACTCAACAAATATTAGTATAGTCTATAAAAGTGATAATGTGTGTGTGTGGACATTTCCCAACCTATATACTCAACAAATATTAGTATAATGTATAAAAGTGATAATGTGTGTGGACATTTCCCATCCTATATACTCAACAAATATTAGTATAATCTATAAAAGTGATAATGTGTGTGTGTGGACATTTCCCAACCTATATACTCAACAAATATTAGTATAATCTATAAAAGTTAAAATGTGTGTGTGTGTGGACATTTCCTAACCTATATACTCAACAAATATTAGTATAGTCTATAAAAGTGATAATGTGTGTGTGTGGACATTTTCCAACATATATACTCAACAAATATTAGTATAGTCTATAAAAGTGATAATGTGTGTGTGTGGACATTTCCCAACCTATATACTCAACAAATATTAGTATAATCTATAAAAGTGATAATGTGTGTGGACATTTCCCAACCTATATACTCAACAAATATTAGTATAATCTATAAAAGTGATAATGTGTGTGTGTGGACATTTCCCAACCTATATACTCAACAAATATTAGTGTAGTCTATTAAAGTTATAATGTGTGTGTGTGGACATTTTCCAACCTATATACTCAACAAATATTAGTATAGTCTATAAAAGTGATAATGTGTGTGTGTGGACATTTCCCAACCTATATACTCAACAAATATTAGTATAGTCTATAAAAGTGATAATGTGTGTGTGGACATTTCCCAACTTATATACTTAACAAATATTAGGATAATCTACAAAAGTGATAATGTGTGTGTGTGGACATTTCCCATCCTATATACTCAACAAATATAAGTATAATCTATAAAAGTGATAATGTGTGTGTGTGGACATTTCCCAACGTATATACTCAACAAATATTAGTATAGCCTCTTAAAGTGATAATGTGTGTGTGGACATTTCCCAACCTATATACTCAACAAATATTAGTATAATCTATAAAAGTGATAATGTGTGTGTGTGGACATTTCCCAACCTATATACTCAACAAATATAAGTATAATCTATAAAAGTGATCATGTGTGTGTGTGGACATTTTCCAACCTATATACTCAACAAATATTAGTACAATCTAAAAAGTTAAAATGTGTGTGTGTGTGGACATTTCCCAACCTATATACTCAACAAATATTAGTATAGTCTATAAAAGTGATAATGTGTGTGTGTGGACATTTTCCAACATATATACTCAACAAATATTAGTATAGTCTATAAAAGTGATAATGTGTGTGTGTGGACATTTCCCAACCTATATACTCAACAAATATTAGTATAATCTATAAAAGTGATAATGTGTGTGGACATTTCCCAACCTATATACTCAACAAATATTAGTATAGTCTATAAAAGTGATAATGTGTGTGTGTGGACATTCTCAACCTATATACTCAACAAATATTAGTATAATCTATAAAAGTGATAATGTGTGTGTGTGGATTTTTCCCAACTTTTATACTCAACAAATATTAGTATAGTCTATAAAAGTGATAATGTGTGTGTGGACATTTCCCTACCTATATACTCAACAAATATTAGTATAATCTATAAAAGTGATAATGTGTGTGTGTGGACATTTCCCAACCTATATACTCAACAAATATTAGTATAATCTATAAAAGTGATAATGTGTGTGTGTGGACATTTCCCAACCTATATACTCAACAAATATTAGTATAATCTATAAAAGTTAAAATGTGTGTGTGTGTGGACATTTCCCAACCTATATACTCAACAAATATTAGTATAGTCTATAAAAGTGATAATGTGTGTGTGTGGACATTTTCCAACATATATACTCAACAAATATTAGTATAGTCTATAAAAGTGATAATGTGTGTGTGTGGACATTTCCCAACCTATATACTCAACAAATATTAGTATAATCTATAAAAGTGATAAAATGTGTGTGTGGACATTTCCCAACCTATATACTCAAGAAATATTAGTATAATCTATAAAAGTGATAATGTGTGTGTGTGGACATTTCCCAACCTATATACTCAACAAATATAAGTATAATCTATAAAAGTGATAATGTGTGTGTGTGGACATTTCCCAACCTATATACTCAACAAATATTAGTACAATCTGTAAAAGTTAAAATGTGTGTGTGTGTGGACATTTCCCAACCTATATACTCAACAAATATTAGTATAGTCTATAAAAGTGATAATGTGTGTGTGTGGACATTTTCCAACATATATACTCAACAAAAATTAGTATGGTCTATAAAAGTGATAATGTGTGTGTGTGGACATTTCCCAACCTATATACTCAACAAATATTAGTATAATCTATAAAAGTGATAATGTGTGTGGACATTTCCCAACCTATATACTCAACAAATATTAGTATAGTCTATAAAAGTGATAATGTGTGTGTGTGGACATTCTCAACCTATATACTCAACAAATATTAGTATAATCTATAAAAGTGATAATGTGTGTGTGTGGACTTTTCCCAACTTTTATACTCAACAAATATTAGTATAGTCTATAAAAGTGATAATGTGTGTGTGGACATTTCCCAACCTATATACTCAACAAATATTAGTATAATCTATAAAAGTGATAATGTGTGTGTGTGGACATTTCCCAACCTATATACTCAACAAATATTAGTATAATCTATAAAAGTGATAATGTGTGTGTGTGGACATTTCCCAACCTATATACTCAACAAATATTAGTATAATCTATAAAAGTTAAAATGTGCGTGTGTGTGGACATTTCCCAACCTATATACTCAACAAATATTAGTATAGTCTATAAAAGTGATAATGTGTGTGTGTGGACATTTTCCAACATATATACTCAACAAATATTAGTATAGTCTATAAAAGTGATAATGTGTGTGTGTGGACATTTCCCAACCTATATACTCAACAAATATTAGTATAATCTATAAAAGTGATAATGTGTGTGGACATTTCCCAACCTATATACTCAACAAATATTAGTATAATCTATAAAAGTGATAATGTGTGTGTGTGGACATTTCCCAACCTATATACTCAACAAATATTAGTGTAGTCTATTAAAGTTATAATGTGTGTGTGTGGACATTTTCCAACCTATATACTCAACAAATATTAGTATAGTCTATAAAAGTGATAATGTGTGTGTGTGGACATTTCCCAACCTATATACTCAACAAATATTAGTATAGTCTATAAAAGTGATAATGTGTGTGTGGACATTTCCCAACCTATATACTCAACAAATATTAGGATAATCTACAAAAGTGATAATGTGTATGTGTGGACATTTCCCATCCTATATACTCAACAAATATTAGTATAATCTATAAAAGTGATAATGTGTGTGTGGACATGTCCAAACCTATATACTAAACAAGTATTAGTATAATCTATAAAAGTGATAATGTGTGTGTGTGGACATTTCCCAACCTATATATTCAACAAAGATAAGTATAATCTATAAAAGTGATAATGTGTGTGTGTGGACATTTCCCAACCTATATACTCAACAAATATTAGTATAATCTATAAAAGTGATAATGTGTGTGTGTGGACATTTCCCAACCTATATACTCAACAAATATTAGTATAATCTATAAAAGTGAACATGTGTGTGTGTGTGGAAATTTCCCAACCTATATACTCAACAAATATTAGTATATTCTTAAAAAGTGATAATGTGTGTGTGTGGACATTTCCCAACCTATATACTCAACAAATATTAGTATAGTCTATAAAAGTGATAATGTGTGTGTGGACATTTCCCAACATATATACTCAACAAATATTAGTATAGTCTATAAAAGTGATAATGTGTGTGTGGACATTTCCCAACCTATATACAAAACAAATATTAGTATAATCTATAAAAGTGATAATGTGTGTGTGTGGACATTTCCCAACCTATATACTCAACAAATATTAGTGTAGTCTATAAAAGTTATAATGTGTGTGTGTGGACATTTTCCAACCTATATACTCAACAAATATTAGTATAGTCTATAAAAGTGATAATGTGTGTGTGTGGACATTTCCCAACCTATATACTCAACAAATATTAGTATAGTCTATAAAAGTGATAATGTGTGTGTGGACATTTCCCAGCCTATATACTAAACAAATATTAGGATAATCTACAAAAGTGATAATGTGTGTGTGGACATTTCCCATCCTATATACTCAACAAATATAAGTATAATCTATAAAAGTGATAATGTGTGTGTGTGGACATTTCCCAACCTATATACTCAACAAATATTAGTATAATCTATAAAAGTGATAAAATGTGTGTGTGGACATTTCCCAACCTATATACTCAACAAATATTAGTATAATCTATAAAAGTGATAATGTGTGTGTGTGGACATTTCCCAACCTATATACTCAACAAATATAAGTATAATCTATAAAAGTGATAATGTGTGTGTGTGGACATTTCCCAACCTATATACTCAACAAATATTAGTACAATCTATAAAAGTTAAAATGTGTGTGTGTGTGGACATTTCCCAACCTATATACTCAACAAATATTAGTATAGTCTATAAAAGTGATAATGTGTGTGTGTGGACATTTTCCAACATATATACTCAACAAAAATTAGTATAGTCTATAAAAGTGATAATGTGTGTGTGTGGACATTTCCCAACCTATATACTCAACAAATATTAGTATAATCTATAAAAGTGATAATGTGTGTGGACATTTCCCAACCTATATACTCAACAAATATTAGTATAGTCTATAAAAGTGATAATGTGTGTGTGTGGACATTCTCAACCTATATACTCAACAAATATTAGTATAATCTATAAAAGTGATAATGTGTGTGTGTGGACTTTTCCCAACTTTTATACTCAACAAATATTAGTATAGTCTATAAAAGTGATAATGTGTGTGTGGACATTTCCCAACCTATATACTCAACAAATATTAGTATAATCTATAAAAGTGATAATGTGTGTGTGTGGACATTTCCCAACCTATATACTCAACAAATATTAGTATAATCTATAAAAGTGATAATGTGTGTGTGTGGACATTTCCCAACCTATATACTCAACAAATATTAGTATAATCTATAAAAGTTAAAATGTGTGTGTGTGTGGACATTTCCCAACCTATATACTCAACAAATATTAGTATAGTCTATAAAAGTGATAATGTGTGTGTGTGGACATTTTCCAACATATATACTCAACAAATATTAGTATAGTCTATAAAAGTGATAATGTGTGTGTGTGGACATTTCCCAACCTATATACTCAACAAATATTAGTATAATGTATAAAAGTGATAATGTGTGTGGACATTTCCCATCCTATATACTCAACAAATATTAGTATAATCTATAAAAGTGATAATGTGTGTGTGTGGACATTTCCCAACCTATATACTCAACAAATATTAGTATATTCTTAAAAAGTGATAATGTGTGTGTGTGGACATTTCCCAACCTATATACTCAACAAATATTAGTATAGTCTATAAAAGTGATAAGGTGTGTGTGGACATTTCCCAACATATATACTCAACAAATATTAGTATAGTCTATAAAAGTGATAATGTGTGTGTGGACATTTCCCAACCTATATACAAAACAAATATTAGTATAATCTATAAAAGTGATAATGTGTGTGTGTGGACATTTCCCAACCTATATACTCAACAAATATTAGTGTAGTCTATAAAAGTTATAATGTGTGTGTGTGGACATTTTCCAACCTATATACTCAACAAATATTAGTATAGTCTATAAAAGTGATAATGTGTGTGTGTGGACATTTCCCAACCTATATACTAAACAAATATTAGTATAGTCTATAAAAGTGATAATGTGTGTGTGGACATTTCCCAGCCTATATACTAAACCAATATTAGGATAATCTACAAAAGTGATAATGTGTGTGTGTGGACATTTCCCATCCTATATACTCAACAAATATAAGTATAATCTATAAAAGTGATAATGTGTGTGTGTGGACATTTCCCAACCTATATACTCAACAAATATTAGTATAATCTATAAAAGTGATAAAATGTGTGTGTGGACATTTCCCAACCTATATACTCAACAAATATTAGTATAATCTATAAAAGTGATAATGTGTGTGTGTGGACATTTCCCAACCTATATACTCAACAAATATAAGTATAATCTATAAAAGTGATAATGTGTGTGTGTGGACATTTCCCAACCTATATACTAAACAAATATTAGTACAATCTATAAAAGTTAAAATGTGTGTGTGTGTGGACATTTCCCAACCTATATACTCAACAAATATTAGTATAGTCTATAAAAGTGATAATGTGTGTGTGTGGACATTTTCCAACATATATACTCAACAAAAATTAGTATAGTCTATAAAAGTGATAATGTGTGTGTGTGGACATTTCCCAACCTATATACTCAACAAATATTAGTATGATCTATAAAAGTGATAATGTGTGTGGACATTTCCCAACCTATATACTCAACAAATATTAGTATAGTCTATAAAAGTGATAATGTGTGTGTGTGGACATTCTCAACCTATATACTCAACAAATATTAGTATAATCTATAAAAGTGATAATGTGTGTGTGTGGACTTTTCCCAACTTTTATACTCAACAAATATTAGTATAGTCTATAAAAGTGATAATGTGTGTGTGGACATTTCCCAACCTATATACTCAACAAATATTAGTATAATCTATAAAAGTGATAATGTGTGTGTGTGGACATTTCCCAACCTATATACTCAACAAATATTAGTATAATCTATAAAAGTTAAAATGTGTGTGTGTGTGGACATTTCCTAACCTATATACTCAACAAATATTAGTATAGTCTATAAAAGTGATAATGTGTGTGTGTGGACATTTTCCAACATATATACTCAACAAATATTAGTATAGTCTATAAAAGTGATAATGTGTGTGTGTGGACATTTCCCAACCTATATACTCAACAAATATTAGTATAATCTATAAAAGTGATAATGTGTGTGGACATTTCCCAACCTATATACTCAACAAATATTAGTATAATCTATAAAAGTGATAATGTGTGTGTGTGGACATTTCCCAACCTATATACTCAACAAATATTAGTGTAGTCTATTAAAGTTATAATGTGTGTGTGTGGACATTTTCCAACCTATATACTCAACAAATATTAGTATAGTCTATAAAAGTGATAATGTGTGTGTGTGGACATTTCCCAACCTATATACTCAACAAATATTAGTATAGTCTATAAAAGTGATAATGTGTGTGTGGACATTTCCCAACTTATATACTTAACAAATATTAGGATAATCTACAAAAGTGATAATGTGTGTGTGTGGACATTTCCCATCCTATATACTCAACAAATATAAGTATAATCTATAAAAGTGATAATGTGTGTGTGTGGACATTTCCCAACGTATATACTCAACAAATATTAGTATAGCCTCTTAAAGTGATAATGTGTGTGTGGACATTTCCCAACCTATATACTCAACAAATATTAGTATAATCTATAAAAGTGATAATGTGTGTGTGTGGACATTTCCCAACCTATATACTCAACAAATATAAGTATAATCTATAAAAGTGATCATGTGTGTGTGTGGACATTTTCCAACCTATATACTCAACAAATATTAGTACAATCTAAAAAGTTAAAATGTGTGTGTGTGTGGACATTTCCCAACCTATATACTCAACAAATATTAGTATAGTCTATAAAAGTGATAATGTGTGTGTGTGGACATTTTCCAACATATATACTCAACAAATATTAGTATAGTCTATAAAAGTGATAATGTGTGTGTGTGGACATTTCCCAACCTATATACTCAACAAATATTAGTATAATCTATAAAAGTGATAATGTGTGTGGACATTTCCCAACCTATATACTCAACAAATATTAGTATAGTCTATAAAAGTGATAATGTGTGTGTGTGGACATTCTCAACCTATATACTCAACAAATATTAGTATAATCTATAAAAGTGATAATGTGTGTGTGTGGATTTTTCCCAACTTTTATACTCAACAAATATTAGTATAGTCTATAAAAGTGATAATGTGTGTGTGGACATTTCCCTACCTATATACTCAACAAATATTAGTATAATCTATAAAAGTGATAATGTGTGTGTGTGGACATTTCCCAACCTATATACTCAACAAATATTAGTATAATCTATAAAAGTGATAATGTGTGTGTGTGGACATTTCCCAACCTATATACTCAACAAATATTAGTATAATCTATAAAAGTTAAAATGTGTGTGTGTGTGGACATTTCCCAACCTATATACTCAACAAATATTAGTATAGTCTATAAAAGTGATAATGTGTGTGTGTGGACATTTTCCAACATATATACTCAACAAATATTAGTATAGTCTATAAAAGTGATAATGTGTGTGTGTGGACATTTCCCAACCTATATACTCAACAAATATTAGTATAATCTATAAAAGTGATAAAATGTGTGTGTGGACATTTCCCAACCTATATACTCAAGAAATATTAGTATAATCTATAAAAGTGATAATGTGTGTGTGTGGACATTTCCCAACCTATATACTCAACAAATATAAGTATAATCTATAAAAGTGATAATGTGTGTGTGTGGACATTTCCCAACCTATATACTCAACAAATATTAGTACAATCTGTAAAAGTTAAAATGTGTGTGTGTGTGGACATTTCCCAACCTATATACTCAACAAATATTAGTATAGTCTATAAAAGTGATAATGTGTGTGTGTGGACATTTTCCAACATATATACTCAACAAAAATTAGTATAGTCTATAAAAGTGATAATGTGTGTGTGTGGACATTTCCCAACCTATATACTCAACAAATATTAGTATAATCTATAAAAGTGATAATGTGTGTGGACATTTCCCCACCTATATACTCAACAAATATTAGTATAGTCTATAAAAGTGATAATGTGTGTGTGTGGACATTCTCAACCTATATACTCAACAAATATTAGTATAATCTATAAAAGTGATAATGTGTGTGTGTGGACTTTTCCCAACTTTTATACTCAACAAATATTAGTATAGTCTATAAAAGTGATAATGTGTGTGTGGACATTTCCCAACCTATATACTCAACAAATATTAGTATAATCTATAAAAGTGATAATGTGTGTGTGTGGACATTTCCCAACCTATATACTCAACAAATATTAGTATAATCTATAAAAGTGATAATGTGTGTGTGTGGACATTTCCCAACCTATATACTCAACAAATATTAGTATAATCTATAAAAGTTAAAATGTGTGTGTGTGTGGACATTTCCCAACCTATATACTCAACAAATATTAGTATAGTCTATAAAAGTGATAATGTGTGTGTGTGGACATTTTCCAACATATATACTCAACAAATATTAGTATAGTCTATAAAAGTGATAATGTGTGTGTGTGGACATTTCCCAACCTATATACTCAACAAATATTAGTATAATGTATAAAAGTGATAATGTGTGTGGACATTTCCCAACCTATATACTCAACAAATATTAGTATAATCTATAAAAGTGATAATGTGTGTGTGTGGACATTTCCCAACCTATATACTCAACAAATATTAGTGTAGTCTATTAAAGTTATAATGTGTGTGTGTGGACATTTTCCAACCTATATACTCAACAAATATTAGTATAGTCTATAAAAGTGATAATGTGTGTGTGTGGACATTTCCCAACCTATATACTCAACAAATATTAGTATAGTCTATAAAAGTGATAATGTGTGTGTGGACATTTCCCAACCTATATACTTAACAAATATTAGGATAATCTACAAAAGTGATAATGTGTGTGTGTGGACATTTCCCATCCTATATACTCAACAAATATAAGTATAATCTATAAAAGTGATAATGTGTGTGTGTGGACATTTCCCAACCTATATACTCAACAAATATTAGTATAGCCTATTAAAGTGATAATGTGTGTGTGGACATTTCCCAACCTATATACTCAACAAATATTAGTATAATCTATAAAAGTGATAATGTGTGTGTGTGGACATTTCCCAACCTATATACTCAACAAATATAAGTATAATCTATAAAAGTGATAATGTGTGTGTGTGGACATTTTCCAACCTATATACTCAACAAATATTAGTACAATCTAAAAAGTTAAAATGTGTGTGTGTGTGGACATTTCCCAACCTATATACTCAACAAATATTAGTATAGTCTATAAAAGTGATAATGTGTGTGTGTGGACATTTTCCAACATATATACTCAACAAATATTAGTATAGTCTATAAAAGTGATAATGTGTGTGTGTGGACATTTCCCAACCTATATACTCAACAAATATTAGTATAATCTATAAAAGTGATAATGTGTGTGTGTGGACATTTCCCAACCTATATACTCAACAAATATTAGTATAATCTATAAAAGTGATAATGTGTGTGTGTGGATTTTTCCCAACTTTTATACTCAACAAATATTAGTATAGTCTATAAAAGTGATAATGTGTGTGTGGACATTTCCCTACCTATATACTCAAGAAATATTAGTATAATCTATAAAAGTGATAATGTGTGTGTGTGGACATTTCCCAACCTATATACTCAACAAATATTAGTATAATCTATAAAAGTGATAATGTGTGTGTGTGGACATTTCCCAACCTATATACTCAACAAATATTAGTATAATCTATAAAAGTTAAAATGTGTGTGTGTGTGGACATTTCCCAACCTATATACTCAACAAATATTAGTATAGTCTATAAAAGTGATAATGTGTGTGTGTGGACATTTTCCAACATATATACTCAACAAATATTAGTATAGTCTATAAAAGTGATAATGTGTGTGTGTGGACATTTCCCAACCTATATACTCAACAAATATTAGTATAATCTATAAAAGTGATAATGTGTGTGGACATTTCCCAACCTTTATACTCAACAAATATTAGTATAGTCTATAAAAGTGATAATGTGTGTGTTTGGACATTCTCAACCTATATACTCAACAAATATTAGTATAATCTATAAAAGTGATAATGTGTGTGTGTGGACTTTTCCCAACTTATTTTTTTTTTTTTTTTTTTTTTTACACAATGCTCAATACTTATCAAGGCCCGGAAGCCACTCAGGGATAAGGGTTATTGCAAGTACATAACGTTAATGAGGAGATTTTATGAAGTGTTTAATTAGGGGGGCGATTCATTAGGAATTTGTTAACATTAGACTTGAAGACATCCAAGTTGTAGTCCGGAGGGAAGCAGACAGACGGAACAGAGTTCCACAGGCGTGCAGTTCTAAGAAAGAAGCTTTGCTCATGAAATCCGCGTTTTGATTTAGGCACAGATATAGAGTGGGGGAAATTTTTCACAGTGGATTCAGCTAGACGGGTGATTTTCGTGAAAGTTTGGCGAGGGGGGACCAGGGATTGGAGTTCAGACGAGCACCTGCCATGAAAATAACGATAAAACAAGGATAGGCTCGCAACGTTTCTTCTGTGGGAGAGGGGTTGCAGGGTAGAAAAAAGGGCATCCCCCACTAAACCACGAAGTCTATTTTGTACTCTGTCAAGGCATGATAGGCTGTTTTTGGCAGCTCCTGCCCAGATATGGCAACAGTACTCCATCCTTGGCCGTACTTGGCTTTTATATAGATAGAGAATTGCATCAGTAGTGAGATATCTTCTGGAGCGGTAGAAGGATCCCACCATCTTTCCAGCGACCTTGGCAACAGACTTGATGTACGTGTTCCATTTCAGATCAGGAGTAAAGGTCAAACCCAGAAGCTTGTCAAAACTCGGGGCCTGACCCAGACGAGAGCCATCCATCACAATTGATGCCAGCTGGGGATCAGAGCGTTGATGATGTAAGGATAGGAGTTTGGTTTTAGATGCAGGTTAGGGTTAGGGTTAGGGTTAGGGTTATACTCAACAAATATTAGTATAGTCTATAAAAGTGATAATGTGTGTGTGGACATTTCCCAACCTATATACTCAACAAATATTAGTATAATCTATAAAAGTGATAATGTGTGTGTGTGGACATTTCCCAACCTATATACTCAACAAATATAATTATAATCTATAAAAGTGATAATGTGTGTGTGTGGACATTTCCCAACCTATATACTCAACAAATATTAGTATAATCTATAAAAGTGATAATGTGTGTGTGTGGACATTTCCCAACCTATATACTCAAATAATATAAGTATAATCTATAAAAGTGATAATGTGTGTGTGTGGACATTTCCCAACCTATATACTCAACAAATATTAGTATAGTCTATAAAAGTGATAATGTGTGTGTGGACATTTCCCAACCTATATACTCAACAAATATTAGTACAATATATAAAAGTTATAATGTGTGTGTGTGGACATTTCCCAACCTATATACTCAACAAATATAAGTATAATCTATAAAAGTGAAAAAATGTGTGTGTGGACATTTCCCAACCTATATACTCAACAAATATTAGTATAATCTATAAAAGTGAAAATGTGTGTGTGTGTGGACATTTCCCAACCTATATACTCAACAAATATTAGTATAGTCTATAAAAGTGATAATGTGTGTGTGTGGACATTTTCCAACATATATACTCAACAAATATTAGTATAGTCTATAAAAGTGATAATGTGTGTGTGTGGACATTTCCCAACCTATATACTCAACAAATATTAGTATAATCTATAAAAGTGATAATGTGTGTGGACATTTCCCAACCTATATACTTAACAAATATTAGTATAGTCTATAAAAGTGATAATGTGTGTGTGTGGACATTTCCCAACCTATATACTCAACAAATATTAGTATAATCTATAAAAGTGATAATGTGTGTGTGTGGACATTTCCCAACTTATATACTCAACAAATATTAGTATAGTCTATAAAAGTGATAATGTGTGTGTGGACATTTCCCAACCTATATACTCAACAAATATTAGTATAATCTATAAAAGTGATAATGTGTTTGTGTGGACATTTCCCAACCTATATACTCAACAAATATTAGTATAATCTATAAAAGTGATAATGTGTGTGTGTGGACATTTCCCAACCTATATACTCAACAAATATTAGTATAATCTATAAAAGTGATAATGTGTGTGTGTGGACATTTCCCAACCTATATACTCAACAAATATTAGTATAATCTATAAAAGTTATAATGTGTGTGTGTGGACATTTCCCAACCTATATACTCAACAGATATTAGTATAGTCTATAAAAGTGATAATGTGTGTGTGGATATTTCCCAACCTATATACGCAACACATATTAGTATAATCTATAAAAGTTATAATGTGTGTGTGTGGACATTTCCCAACCTATATACTCAACAAATATTAGTATAATCGATAAAAGTGATAATGTGTGTGTGTGGACATTTCCCATCCTATATACTCAACAAATATTAGTATAATCTATAAAAGTGATAATGTGTGTGTGTGGACATTTCCCAACCTATATACTCAACAAATATTAGTATAGCCTATTAAAGTGATAATGTGTGTGTGGACATTTCCCAACCTATATACTCAACAAATATTAGTATAATCTATAAAAGTGATAATGTGTGTGTGTGGACATTTCCCAACCTATATACTCAACAAATATAAGTATAATCTATAAAAGTGATAATGTGTGTGTGTGGACATTTTCCAACCTATATACTCAACAAATATTAGTACAATCTATAAAAGTTAAAATGTGTGTGTGTGTGGACATTTCCCAACCTATATACTCAAAAAATATTAGTATAGTCTATAAAAGTGATAATGTGTGTGTGTGGACATTTTCCAACATATATACTCAACAAATATTAGTATAGTCTATAAAAGTGATAATGTGTGTGTGTGGACATTTCCCAACCTATATACTAAACAAATATTAGTATAATCTATAAAAGTGATAATGTGTGTGG
Organism: Euprymna scolopes; assembly: GCF_053919585.1. Classification (NCBI taxonomy): domain Eukaryota; kingdom Metazoa; phylum Mollusca; class Cephalopoda; order Sepiida; family Sepiolidae; genus Euprymna; species Euprymna scolopes. Next base: position 80,969,430 of record NC_136527.1, on the reverse strand, counting down.
ACATTTCCCAACCTATATACTCAACAAATATTAGTATAGTCTATAAAAGTGATAATGTGTGTGTGTGGACATTCTCAACCTATATACTCAACAAATATTAGTATAATCTATAAAAGTGATAATGTGTGTGTGTGGACTTTTCCCAACTTTTATACTCAACAAATATTAGTATAGTCTATAAAAGTGATAATGTGTGTGTGGACATTTCCCTACCTATATACTCAACAAATATTAGTATAATCTATAAAAGTGATAATGTGTGTGTGTTGACATTTCCCAACCTATATACTCAACAAATATTAGTATAATCTATAAAAGTGATAATGTGTGTGTGGGGACATTTCCCAACCTATATACTCAACAAATATTAGTATAATCTATAAAAGTTAAAATGTGTGTGTGTGTGGACATTTCCCAACCTATATACTCAACAAATATTAGTATAGTCTATAAAAGTGATAATGTGTGTGTGTGGACATTTTCCAACATATATACTCAACAAATATTAGTATAGTCTATAAAAGTGATAATGTGTGTGTGTGGACATTTCCCAACCTATATACTCAACAAATATTAGTATAATCTATAAAAGTGATAATGTGTGTGGACATTTCCCAACCTATATACTCAACAAATATTAGTATAGTCTATAAAAGTGATAATGTGTGTGTGTGGACATTCTCAACCTATATACTCAACAAATATTAGTATAATCTATAAAAGTGATAATGTGTGTGTGTGGACTTTTCCCAACTTATATACTCAACAAATATTAGTATAGTCTATAAAAGTGATAATGTGTGTGTGGACATTTCCCAACCTATATACTCAACAAATATTAGTATAATCTATAAAAGTGATAATGTGTGTGTGTGGACATTTCCCAACCTATATACTCAACAAATATTAGTATAATCAATAAAAGTGATAATGTGTGTGTGTGGACATTTCCCAACCTATATACTCAACAAATATTAGTATAATCTATAAAAGTGATAATGTGTGTGTGTGGACATTTCCCAACCTATATACTCAAATAATATAAGTATAATCTATAAAAGTGATAATGTGTGTGTGTGGACATTTCCCAACCTATATACTCAACAAATATTAGTATAGTCTATAAAAGTGATAATGTGTGTGTGGACATTTCCCAACCTATATACTCAACAAATATTAGTATAATATATAAAAGTTATAATGTGTGTGTGTGGACATTTCCCAACCTATATACTCAACAAATATAAGTATAATCTATAAAAGTGATAAAATGTGTGTGTGGACATTTCCCAACCTATATACTCAACAAATATTAGTATAATCTATAAAAGTGAAAATGTGTGTGTGTGTGGACATTTCCCAACCTATATACTCAACAAATATTAGTATAGTCTATAAAAGTGATAATGTGTGTGTGGACATTTCCCAACCTATATACTCAACAAATATTAGTATAATCTATAAAAGTGATAATGTGTTTGTGTGGACATTTCCCAACCTATATACTCAAGAAATATTAGTATAATCTATAAAAGTGATAATGTGTGTGTTGACATTTCCCAACCTTTATACTCAACAAATATTAGTATAATCTATAAAAGTGATAATGTGTGTGTGTGGACATTTCCCAACCTATATACTCAACAAATATTAGTATAATCTATAAAAGTGATAATGTGTGTGTGTGGACATTTCCCAACCTATATACTCAACAAATATTAGTATAGTCTATAAAAGTGATAATGTGTGTGTGGACATTTCCCAACCTATATACGCAACACATATTACTATAATCTATAAAAGTGATAATGTGTGTGTGTACATTTCCCAACCTATATACTCAACAAATATTAGTATAATCGATAAAAGTGATAATGTGTGCGTGTGGACATTTCCCAACCTATATACTCAACAAATATTAGTATAATCTATAAAAGTGATAATGTGTGTGTGTGGACATTTCCCAACCTATATACTCAACAAATATTAGTATAATCTATAAAAGTGATAATGTGTGTGTGTGGACATTTCCCAACCTATATGCTCAACAAATATTAGTATAATCTACAAAAGTGATAATGTGTGTGTGCGGACATTTCCCAACCAATATACTCAACAAATATTAGTATAATCTATAAAAGTGATAATGTGTGTGTGGACATTTCCCAACCTATATACTCAACAAATATTAGTTATGTCTATAAAAGTGATAATGTGTGTGTGGATATTTCCCAACCTATATACTCAACAAATATTAGTATAATCTATAAAAGTGATAATGTGTGTGTGTGTGGACATTTCCCAACCTATATACTCAACAAATATTAGTATAATCAATAAAAGTTATAATGTGTGTGTGTGGACATTTCCCAACCTATATACTCAACAAATATTAGTATAGTTTATAAAAGTGATAATGTGTGTGTGTGGACATTTCCCAACCTATATACTCAACGATATTAGTAATTTCAGACCCAAAATTATTTGCTATAAATTTACTGTTGTTCTCAACTACAAACTTATTTACAAATTACTATTAATTTAAGACCCAAAATTATTTGCTATTAATTTACTGTTGTTCTCAACTCCAAACATATTTACAAATTACTATAAATTTCAAATCCAAAAATTATTTGCTATTAATTTACTCTTGTAAACAACTCAAAACATATTTACAAATTACTCTTAATTTCAGACCCAAAATTATTCGCTTTTAATTTACTGTTGTCAATTACTTAAAACATATTTACAAATTATTAATTATAAAAGACCAAACATTGTTTGCTATTAATTTACTGTTGTTCTCAACTCAAAACTTATGTACAAATTACTATTAATTTCAGACCCAAAATTATTTGCTATTAATTTACTGCTGTTCTCAACCCAAAACTTATTTACAAATTACTATTAATTTCAGACCCAAAATTATTTGCTATTAATTTACTGTTGTAAACAACTCAAAACATATTTACAAATTATTATTAATAAAAGACCCAACATTATTTGCTATTAATGTGCTTTTGTTCTCAACTAAAAACTTATTTACAAATTACTATTAATTTAAGACCCAAAATTATTTGCTATTAATTTACTGTTGTTCAAAACTCAAAACTTATTTACAAATTACTATTAATTTCAGACCCAACATTATTTGCTATTAATTTACTGCTGTTCTAAACCCCAAACTTATTGACAAATTACTATTAATTTCAGACCAAAAATTATTTGCTATTAATTTACTGTTGTTGACCACCGAAAAATTATTTACAAGTTACTATTATTCTCAGACCCAAAATTATTTGCTATTAATTTACGGTTGTTCACAACTCCAAACTTATGTACAATAGTATTAATTTCAGACCCAAAATTATTGGCTGTTAATGTACTGTTGTTCTCAACCCCAAACTTATTTACAAATTACTATTAATTTCAGACCCAAAATTATTTGATAATGATTTAGTGTTGTTCTCAACTACCAACATTTTTAAAAATAACTATGTATCTCGGACCCAAAATTCTTTGCTATTAAGTTAATGTTGTTTTCAACCAAAAAACTTATTTACAAATTACTGTCAATTTCAGACCTAAAATTATTTGCTATTAATTTACTATTGTTATCAACTAATAACATTTTTCAAATTACTATTAATCTCAGACCCAAAATTCTTAGCTATTAATTTAATGTTGTTGTCAACCAAAAACTTATTTACAAATTGCTATTAATTTCAGACCCAAAATTATTTGCTATTAATTTACTGTTGTTGCCAACTCAAAACATTTTTATAAATAACTATTAATTTCAGACCCAAAATTATTGCTATTAATTTACTGTTGTCCTCAACTCAAAACTTATTTACAAATTACTATTAATTTCAGACCCAAAATTATTTGCTATTAATTTACTGTTGTTCTCAACTCAAAACTTATTTACAAATTACTATTAATTTCAGACCCAAAATTATTTGCTATTAATTTACTGTTGTTCTCAACTCAAAACTTATTTACAAATTACTATTAATTTCAGACCCAAAAGTATTTGCTATTAATTTACTGTTGTTCTCAACTCAAAACTTATTTACAAATTACTACAAATTTCAGACCCAAAATTATTTGCTATTAATTCACTGTTGTACTCAACTCAAAACTTATTTACAAATAACTGTTAATTTAATAGGGACAATTATTTGCTATAAATTTACTGTTGTTCTCAGCTAAAAACTTTTTTACAAATTACTATTAATTTCAGACCCAAACTTATTTGCTATTACTTTACTGTTGTTCTCAACTAAAAACTTATTCAAAAATTTCTATTAATTTCAGACCCAAAATTATTTTCTATTAATTTACTGTTTTCCTCAACTCAAAACTTATTTACAAATAACTATTAATTTCAGACCCAAAATTATTTGCTATTAATTTACTGTTGTTCATAACCCCATACTTATTTACAAATTTCTATTAATTTAAGACCGGAAATTATTTGCTATTAATTTACTGTTGTTCTCAACTCAAAACTTATTTACAAAAAACTATTAATTTCAGACCCAAAATTATTTGCTATTAATTTACTGCTGTTCACAACTCAAAACTTATTTACAAATTACAATTAATTTCCGACCGAACATTATTTGCGATAAATTTACTGTTGTTCTTAACTCAAAACTTATTTACAAATTACTATTAATTTCAGACCCAAAATTATTTGCTATTAATTTACTGTTGTTCTCAACTCAAAACTTATTTACAAATTACTATTAATTTCAGACCCAAAATTATTTGCTATTAATTTACTGCTGTACCTAACCCCAAACTTGTTTACAAATTACTATTAATTTCAGACCCAATATTATTTTCTATTAATTTACTGTTGTTCTAACCTAAAAACGTATTTAAAATAACTATTAAGTTCAGACCAAAAATTATGTGCTATTAATGTACTGTTGTTCACAACTCAAAACTTATTTACAAATTACTGTCAATTTCAGACCCAAAATTATTTGCTATTAATTTACTGTTGTTCTCAACTACCAACATTTTTACAAATTACTATTAATTTTAGACCAAAAATTATTTGCTTTTAATTTACTGTTGTTGTCAACTCAAAACTTATTTACAAATTACTATTAATTTAGGACCCAAAATTATTTGCTATTAATGTACTGTTGTTCTCAACTAATACCATTTTTACAAATTACTATTAATTTCAGACCAAAAATTCTTTGCTATTAATTTACTGTTGTTGTCAACTCAAAACTCATTTACAAAGTACTATTTATTTCACACGCAAAATTATTTGCTATTAATTTACTGTTGTTCTCAATTAAAAACATATTTACAAATTTATATTAATTTCAGACCCAACATCATTTGCTATTAATTTACTGTTGTTCTCAACTAAAAACTTATTTACAAATTACTATTAAGTTCAGACCAAACATTATTTGCTATTAATTTACTGTTGTTCACAACTATAAACCTGTTTACAAAGTTCTATTAATTTCAGACCCAAAATTGTGTGCTATTAATTTATTGTTGTTCACAACTCAACACTTATTTACAAATTACTATTAATTTCACACCCAAAATTATTTGCTATTAATTTACTGTTGTTCGAACCTAAAAACTTATTTACAAATTACTATTAAGTTCAGACCCAAACTTATTTGCTAATAATTTACTGTTGTTCTCCACTACCAACATTTTTAAAAATTACTATTAATCTCAGACCCAAAATTCTTTGCTATTAATTTACTGTTGTTGTCAACTCAAAACTTATTTACAAATTACTATTAATATCAGACCCAAAATTATTTGCTATTAATTTACAGTTTAGTCAACTAAACACTTATTTACAAATTACTATTAATTGCAGACCCAAAATTATGTGCTATTTATTTTTTGTTGTTCACAACTCCAAACTTATTTACAAATTACTAATGATTTCAGACCCAAAATTATTTACTATTAATTTACTGTTGTTCCCAACTACCAACATATTTTTAAATTACTATTAATTTCAGACCCAAAATTCTTTGCTATTGATTTACTCTTGTTGTCAACCTAAAACTTATTTAAAATTTACTATTAATTTCAGACCCAAAATTGTTTGCTATTAATTTACTGTTGTTCTCACCTCAAAACTTATGTAAAAATTATTATTAATTTAAGACCCAAAACTGTTAGCTATTAATTTACTGTTGTGCTCAACCCCAAATTTATTTAAAAATTACTATTAATTTCAGACCAAACCTTATTTGCTATTAATTTACTGTTGTTCTAAACTCAACACTTATTTACACATTACTATTAATTTCAGACCTAAAATTATTTGCTATTAATTTACTGTTGTTCCCAATCCCAAACTTATTTACAACTTACTATTGATTTCAGACCCAAAATTATATTCTATTAATTTACTGTCGTTCTCAACTAAGAACTTATTTACAAATTACTATTAATTTAAGACCCAAAATTATTTGCTATTAATTTACTGTTGTCTTTAACTCAAAACTAATTTACAAATTTCTATTAATTTCAGACTCAAAATTATTGCTATTAATTTACTGTTGTTCCCAACTAAAAATTTTTTACAAATAACTATTAATTACAGACGCAAAAGTATTTGCTATTAATTTACTGTTGTTCTCAACTCAAAACTTATTTACAAATAACTATTAATTTTAGACCGAAAATTATTTGCTACAAATTTACTGTTGTTCTCAACTAAAAACTTATTTACGCATTACTATTAATTTCAGACCAAACTAGTTGCTATTAATTTACTGTTGTTCACAACCCCAAACTTATTTACAAATTACTATTAATTTCAGACCAACAATTAATTGCTTTTAATTTACTGTTGTTGTCAACTCAAAACTTATTTACAAATAACTATTAATTTAAGATTCAACATTATTTGTTATTAATTTACTGTTGTGCTCAACCAAAAACGTATTTACAAATTACTATTTATTTAAGACCGAAAGTTATTTTCTATTAATTTACTGTTGCTCACAACTCAAAGCTTATTTACAAATTACTATTCATTTAAGAACCAAAACTATTTGCTATTAATTTACTGTTGTTCTCAACACCAAACTTATTTATAAATTACTATTAATTTCAGACCCAAAATTATTTGCTATTAATTTACTGTTGTTCTCAACTACCAACATTTTTACAAATTACTATTAATTTCAGACCCAAAATTTTTTGCTATTAATTTACTGTTGTTCTTAACTAAAAACTTATTTACAAATAACTATTAATTTCAGACCAAAAATTATTTGCTATTTATTTACTGTTGTTCACAACCCCAAACTTATTTACAAATTACTATTAATTTCAGACCAACATTATTTGCTATTAATTTACTGTTGTTCACAACTCCATACTTATTTACAAATTACTAATAATTTCAGACCCAAAATTATATGCTCTTAATTTATTGTTCTTCTCAACTCAAAACGTATTTACAAAATTTCAACTAATTTCAGACCCAAAATTATGTGCTAATTATTAACTGTTGTTCACAACTAAAAACTTATTTACAAATTACTATTAATTGCAGACCCAAAATTATATGCTATTAATTTACTGTTGTTTTAAACTCAAAACTTATTTCCAAATTATTATTGATTTCAGACCCAAATTATATGCTATTAATTTATTGTTGTTCACAACTCAACACTTATGTACAAATTAATATTCATATCAGACCCAAAATTATTTGCTAATAATTCACTGTTGTTCATAATCCCAAACTTTTTTACAAATTACTGTTAATTTCAGAGGAAAAATTATTTGCAATTAATTGACTGTTGTTCTCAGCTACAAACTTTTTTTTACAAATTACTATTAATTGCTAATAATTTACTATTGTTTAGAACTCAAAACTTATTATTAATTTAAGACCATAAAATTATTTTGTAACTATTTTACTGTTGTTCTCAACCTCAAACTTATTTACAACTTACTATTAATTAAAAACCCAAATTATTTGCTATTTATTTACTGTTGTTCCCAACTAAAAACCTGTATACAAATTATTATTAATTTCAGACGGACAATTATTTGCTATAAATTTACTGTTGTTCTCAGCTACAAACTTATTTACAACTTACTATAATTTCAGAACAAGAATTATTTGCTATTAATTTACTGTTGTTCACAACTCAAAACTCATGTACAAATTACTATCAATTTCAAACCCAACATTATTTGCTATTAATTTACTGTTGTTCTCAATTAAAAACATATTTACAAATTTATATTAATTTCAGACCCAACATCATTTGCTCTTCATTTACTGTTGTTCTCAACTCAAAACTTATTTACAAATAACTATTAATTTCAGACCCAAAATTATTTGCTGTTAATTTACTGTTGTTCTCAACTCAAAACTTATTTACAAATTACTATTACTTTCACACCCAAAATTATTAGCTATTAATGTACTGTTGTTTATAACCCCAAACTTATTTACAAATTACTATTAATTTCAAAGCCAAAATTGTATGCTATTAATGTACTGTTGTTCGAAACTCAAAAGTTATTTCCAGATAACTATTAATTTCAGACCCAAAATTATTTACTGTTGTGCTCCACTCAAAACTTATTTACAAATAACTATTAATTTCAGACCACATATGATTTGCTATTAATTTATTGTTGTTCACAACCCAAAACTTATTTACAAATTACTATTAATTTCAGACCCAAAATTATTTTGTAATTAATTTACTGTTGTTCTCAACCTACAACTTATTTACAACTTTCTATTAATCTCAGACCCAAATGTTTTTGCTATTTATTTACTGTTGTTCTCAACTAAAAATTATTTACCAATTTCTATTAATTTCAGACCCAAATATTATATGCTATTAATTTATTGTTGTTCACAACTCAACACTTATTTACAAATTACTATTAATTTAAGACCCAACATTATTTGCTATTAATTTACTGTTGTTCTAAACTCAAAACTGATTTACAAATAACTATTAATTTCAGACCCAAAATTATTTGCTATTAATTTATTGTTGTTCACAACTCAAACTTATTTACAAATTACTATTAATTTCAGACCCAAAATTATTTGCTATAAATTTACTGTTGTTCTCAAGTAAAAACATTTTTACAAATTACTATTAATTTCAGACCTAAAATTTTTAGCTATTAATTTACTGTTGTTCTCAATTCAAAACTTATTTACAAATTACTATTAATTTCAGACCCAGAATTTTTTGCTATTAATTTACTGTTGTTCTCAACTCAAAACTTATGTACACATTACTATTAATTTCAGTTGAGTTACTATTGTTTAAACACAAAACTTATTTACAAATTACTATTACTTTCACACCCAAAATTATTAGCTATTAATGTACTGTTGTTTATAACCCCAAACTTATTTACAAATTACTATTAATTTCAAAGCCAAAATTGTATGCTATTAATGTACTGTTGTTCGAAACTCAAAAGTTATTTCCAGATAACTATTAATTTCAGACCCAAAATTATTTACTGTTGTGCTCCACTCAAAACTTATTTACAAATAACTATTAATTTCAGACCACATATGATTTGCTATTAATTTATTGTTGTTCACAACCCAAAACTTATTTACAAATTACTATTAATTTCAGACCCAAAATTATTTTGTAATTAATTTACTGTTGTTCTCAACCTACAACTTATTTACAACTTTCTATTAATCTCAGACCCAAATGTTTTTGCTATTTATTTACTGTTGTTCTCAACTAAAAATTATTTACCAATTTCTATTAATTTCAGACCCAAATATTATATGCTATTAATTTATTGTTGTTCACAACTCAACACTTATTTACAAATTACTATTAATTTAAGACCCAACATTATTTGCTATTAATTTACTGTTGTTCTAAACTCAAAACTGATTTACAAATAACTATTAATTTCAGACCCAAAATTATTTGCTATTAATTTATTGTTGTTCACAACTCAAACTTATTTACAAATTACTATTAATTTCAGACCCAAAATTATTTGCTATAAATTTACTGTTGTTCTCAAGTAAAAACATTTTTACAAATTACTATTAATTTCAGACCTAAAATTTTTAGCTATTAATTTACTGTTGTTCTCAATTCAAAACTTATTTACAAATTACTATTAATTTAAGACCCAGAATTTTTTGCTATTAATTTACTGTTGTTCTCAACTCAAAACTTATGTACACATTACTATTAATTTCAGTTGAGTTACTATTGTTTAAACACAAAACTTATTTACAAATTACTATTAATTTCAGACCCGAAATTATTTGCTATTTATTTACTGTTGTTCCCAACTAAAAACTTTTTTACAAATTTCTATTAATTTCAGACGGACAATTATTTGCTATAAATTTACTGTTGTTCTCAGCTACAAACTTATTTACAACTTACTATTAATTTCAGACCCAAAATTATTTGCTATTAATTACTGTTGTTCTCAACCCCAAACTTATTTACAAATTACTATTAATTTCAGACCTAAAATTATTTGCTATTAATTTACTGTTGGCCTCAACTCAAAACTTTTTTACAAATTACTATTAATTTCAGACCCGAAAATTATTTGCCAATAATTTACTGTTGTTCATAACTCAAAACTTATTTACAAATTACTATTAATTTCAGACCCAAAATTATTTGCTATGATTTACTGTTGTTCTCAACTAAAACTTATTTACACATTACTATTAATTTCAGACCCAAAATTATTTGCTAAATATTTACTGTTGTTTTCAACCCCAAACTTATTTACAAATTACTATTAATTTAAGACCTAAAACTATTTGCTATTAATTACAGACGCAAAAGTATTTGCTATTAATTTACTGTTGTTCTCAACTCAAAACTTATTTACAAATAACTATTAATTTATGACCCAAAATTATTTGCTATTAATTTACTGTTGTTCACAACCCCAAACCTATTTACAAATTACTATTAATTTCAGACCAAACATTGTTTGCTGTTCATTTACTGTTGTTCTCAACTCAAAAATTATTTACAAATAACTATTAATTTCAGACCCAAAATTATTTGCTATTAATTTACTGTTGTTCACAACCCCTAACTTATTTACAAATTACTATTAATTTCAGACCCAACAATATCTGCTAATTATTTACTGTTGTTCACCACTTAAAACTTATTTACAAATAACTATTAATTTCAGACCCAAAATTATTTGCTATTAATTTACTGTTGTTCACAACTCCTAACTTATTTACACATTACTAATAATTTCAGACCCATAATTATTTGCTATTAATTTATTGTTGTTCACCACTAGATAACTTATTTACAAATTACTATTAATTTCAGACCCAAAATTATTTGCTAATAATATACTGTTGTTCTTAACTCAAAACTTATTTAAAAAAAACTATTAAATTCAGACCCAAAATTATTTGCTATTTATTTACTGTTGTTCACGACACCAAACTTATTTACAAATTACTATTAATTTCAGACGGACAATTATTTTCTATAAATTTACCGTTGTTCTCAACTAAAAACTTGGTTTACAAATTACTATTAATTTCAGACCACAAATTATTGGCTATTAATTTACTGTTGTACTCAACTCAAAACTTTTTTACAAATTACTATTAATTTCAGAGAGACAATTATTTGCTATAAATTTACTGTTGTTCTCAACTTAAAACTTTTTCACAAATTACTATTAATTTCAGACCCAAAAGTAATTGCTATAATTTACTGTTGTACTCAACTCAAAACTTTTTTACAAATTACTATTAATTTCAGACCCAAAATTATTTGCTATTAATTTACTGTTGTTTTCAACCCCAAACTTATTTTCAACTTTCTATTAATTTCAGACCCAAAATTATTTGCTATTCATTTACTGTTGTTCACAACTCAAAACTTATTTACAAATTACTATTAATTTAAGACCCAAAACTATTTGCTATTAATTTACTGTTGTTCTCAACAAAAACTTGTTTACAAATTACTATTAATTTCAAACCCAAAATAATTTGCTATTAATTTACTGTTGTTCTTAACTAAAAACTGTATTTAAGAATTCAGGTGATAAGTCATCTCCCTCTCAATACAGACCAATAAGTCTTCTCTGTGTTATGAGTAAGTTACTGGAATCAATATTAAATAGAGAAATAGTAAACCACCTCAGCAGGAATAACTTTCTTAATGACACACAATATGGTTTCCGCTCTGCAAGATCTACCGCAGATGTGCTGACGGTTATATCCCACAGGATTAGTGAATCTCTTGACAAAGGCTTCCTTTCTAGGGCAATTGCTCTCGACATATCAAAGGCCTTTGACAAAGTATGGCATAAGGGTCTACTTCACAAGATTTCCAGCTACGGTATAACTGGAAATGTTTTCTCAATCATTAAATCATTTCTCTCTGATAGGCTCATAAGAGTAGTGGTAGATGGACAAAAATCGGAGGCCTGCAATATAAATGCTGGAGTCCCTCAGGGGTCAATCCTGATCTACATCAATGACCTCCCTAAACACATACTTAAATCATTCGTTGACATCTATGCTGATGACACGACCATCTACGGCAACACATCAAAGGCTGTAAATGACGAAGTTCTCTCGGATTCTCTCTCCTCTGATCTCGAGCGCGTGGTTCAGTGGGGGAAGATGTGGCTAGTTACCTTTAATGCATCCAAAACCAAACTCCTATCCTTACATCATCAACGCTCTGATCCCCAGCTGGCATCAATTGTGATGGATGGCTCTCGTCTGGGTGAGGCCCCGTGTTTTGACAAGCTTCTGGGTTTGACCTTTACTCCTGATCTGAAATGGAACATGTACATCAAGTCTGTTGCCAAGGTCGCTGGAAAGATGGTGGGATCCTTCTACCGCTCCAGAAGATATCTCACTACTGATGCAATTCTCTATCTATATAAAAGCCAAGTACGTCCAAGGATGGAATACTGTTGCCATATCTGGGCAGGAGCTGCCAAAAACAGCCTATCATGCCTGGACAGAGTACAAAATAGACTTTGTGGTTTAGTGGGGGATGCCCTTTTCTCTACCCTGCAACCCCTCTCCCACAGAAGAGACGTTGCGAGCCTATCCTCGTTTTATCGTTATTTTCATGGCAGGTGCTCGTCTGAACTCCAATCCCTGGTGCCCACTCGCCAATCTTTCACGAAAAACACCCGTCTAGCTGAATCCACTGTGAAAAATTTCCCCCACTCTATATCTGTGCCTAAATCAAAACGCGGATTTCATGAGCAAAGCTTCTTTCTTAGAACTGCACGCCTGTGGAACTCTGTTCCGTCTGCCTGCTTCCCTCCGGACTACAACTTGGATGTCTTCAAGTCTAATGTTAACAAATTCCTAATGAGCCGCCCCGCTAATTGAACACTTCATAAAATCTCCTACCTAACGTGATGTACTTACAATAACCCTTATCCCTGAGTGGCTTCCGGGCCTTGATAAGTGGTGATAATTGTGTAAAAAAAAAAAAAAAAAAAAAACCTCTTTACAAATAACTATTAACTTCAGACCCAAAATTATTTGCTATTAATTTACTGTTGTTCTCAACCTCATACTTATTTACAACTTACTATTAATTTCAGACCCAAAATTATTCGCTATTTATTTACTGTTGTTCTCAACTCAAAACTTATTTACAAATTTCTATTAATTTCAGACCAAAAAGTATATGATATTAATTTATTGTTTTTCACAACTCAACACTTATTTACAAATTACTATTAATTTAAGTCCCAACATTATTTGCTATTAATTTACTGTTGTTCTCAACTCCAAACTTATTAAAAATAACTATTAAATTCTGACCCAAAATTATTTGCTATTCATTTACTGTTGTTCACAACACCAAACTGATTTACAAATTACTATTAATTTCAGACCCAAAATTATTTGCTATTAATTTACTGTCGTTCTCAACTCAAAACTTATTTACAAATTACTATTATTGCAGACCCAAAATTATTTGCTATTGATTTACTGTTGTCCTAAACTCAAAACTTTTTTACAAATTACTATTAATTTAGGACCCAAGATTATTTGCCAATAATTTACTGTTGTTCACAACTCAAAACTTATTTACAAATTACTATTAATTTCAGACAGAAAATTATTTGCTATTAATTTACTGTTGTTCTCAACTCAAAACTTATCTACACATTACTATTAATTTCACACCCATAATTATTTGCTATTAATTTACTGTTGTTCACAACTAAACACTTTTTTACAAATTACTATTAATTTCAGACCCAAAATTATTTGCTATTAATTTACTGTTGTTCACCACCCCAAACTTATTTACAAATTACTATTAATTTCAAACCCATAATTATTTGCTATTAATTTACTGTTGTTCACAACTCAAAACTTCTTTAGAAATAACTATTAATTTCAGACCCAAAATTATTTGCTATTAATTTACTGTTGCTCTCAACTCAAAACTTATTCCAAAATAACTATTAATTTCAGACCCAAAATTATTTGCTATTAATTTACTGTTGTTATCAACTCAAAGGTTATTTACAACTTATTATTAATTTGAGACCCCAAATTATTTGCTATTAATTTACTGTTGTTCTCAACTCAAAACTTTTTTAAAAATAACTATAAACTTCAGACTCAAAATTATTTGCTAATAATTTACTCTTGTACTCACCTCAACACTTATTTACAAATTGCTATTAATTTCAGACCACAAATTATTTGCTATTAATTTACTCTTGTTCACAACTCAAAACTTATTTACAAATTACTATTAATAAAGGACCAAAAACTATTTGCTATTAATTTACTGTTGTTCTCAACCCCTAATTATTTTACAAATTACTTTTAATTTAAGACCCAAAATTATTTGCTATTCATTTACTTTTGTTGTAAACTAAAAACTGTTTACAAATTTCTATTAATTTCACACACAAAATTATTTGCAATTAATTTACAGTTGTTCTCAACTCAAAACTTATTTACAAATAACTATTAATTTCAGACCCAAAATTATTTGCTATTAATTTATTGTTGTTCACAACTCAAAACTTATTTACAAATTACTATTAATTTCAGACTCAAAATTATTTGCTATAAATTTACTCTTGTTCGTAACTAAAAACTTTTTTACAAATTACTATTAATTTCCGATCCAAAATAATTTACTGTTTGTCTCAACTCAAACTTATTTACAAATAACTGTTAATTTAAGTCCACAAATTATTTGCTATTAATTTATTGTTTTTAACAACCCCAAACTTATTTACAAATTACTATTAATTTCAAACCCAAAATTATTTGCTATTAATTTATTGTTGTTCACAACTCAAAACTTATTTACAAATTACTTTTAATTTCAGATCAAAAATTATTTTCTATTAATTTACTGTTGTTCTCAACTAAAAACTTATTTACAAATAACTATTAATTTCAGACCCAAAATTATTTGCTATTAATTTACTGTTGTCCTCAACTCAAAAGTTATTTACAAATAACTATTAATTTCAGACCCAAAATTGTTTGCTATTAATTTACTGTTATTCTCAACTAAAAACTTATTTACAACGTACTATTAATTTCAGACCCAAAATTATTTGCTATTAATTTACTATTGTTCTCAACCTCAAACCTATTTACAAATAACTATTAATTTCAGAACGAAAATTATTTTCACTTAATTTACTGTTGTTCTCAACTAAAAACTTATTTACAAATTTCTATTAATTTCAGACCAAACATTATTTGCTATTAATTTATTGTTGTAAACAACTCAACACTTAGTTACAAATTACTATTAATTTCAGACCCAAAATTATTTTCTATTAATTTACTGTTGTTCACAACTAAAAACTTTTTTACAACTTACTATTAATTTAAGAGCCAACATTATTTGCTATTAATTTACTGTTGTTCTGACCTAAAAACTTATTACAAATTTCTATTATTTTCAAAATTAATGCTAATAATTTACTGTTGTTCAAAACTCAAAACTTTTTTACAAATTACTATTAATTTCAGACCCAACATTGTTTGCTATTAATTTACTGTTGTTCTCAACCCCAAACTTATTTACAAATTACTATTAATTTCAGACACAAAATTATTTGCTATTAATTTACTGTTGTTCTCAACGCAAAACTTATTTACAAATAACTATTAATTTCAGACCCAAAATTATTTACTATTAATTTACTGTTGTTCTCATCCCCAAAATTATTTACAAATTACTATTAATTTTAGACCCAAAATTATTTGCTATTAATTTGCTGTTGTGCACAACTCAAATCTTATTTACAAATTACTATTAATTTCAGACCCAAAATTATTTACGATAAGTTTACTGTTGTTCTCAACTCGAAACTTATTTACAAATTACTATTAATTTCCAACATCTTATTTGCTATTAACTTTCTCTTGTTCACAATTTAAAACTTATTTACAAATTACTATTAATAAAGGACCCAAACCTATGTGCTATTAATTTACTGTTGTTCTCAACCCCAACTTTATTTACAAATTACTATTAATTGAGGACCCAAAATTATTTGGTATTCATTTACTTTTGTTGTAAACAAAAACCTTATTTACAAATTTCTATTAATTTCAGACCCAAAATGATTTGTTCTCAACACAAAACTTAGTTAGAAATAACTATTAATTTCAGACCCAAAATTATTTGCTATTAATTTACTGTTGTTCTCAACTCAAAACTTATTTACAAATTACTATTAATTTCTGACCCAAAATTATTTGCTATTAATTTATTCTTGTTCACAACTGAAAACTTATTTACACATTACTATTAATTTCAGACTCAAAATTATTTGCTATTAATTTACTGTTGTTCTCAACCTTAAACTTATTTACAACTTACTATTAATTTTAGACCCAAATTTATTTGCTATTGATTAACTGTTGTTCTGAACTAAACACTTATTTACAAATTTCTATTAATTTCAGACCCAAAAATAATGCTATTAATTTACTGTTGTTCTCAACTCAAAACTTATTTACAAATTACTATTAATTTCTGACCCAAAATTATTTGCTATTAATTTATTCTTGTTCACAACTGAAAACTTATTTACACATTACTATTAATTTCAGACTCAAAATTATTTGCTATTAATTTATTGTTGTTCACAACCTTAATCTTTTTTACAAATTACTATTAATTTTAGACCCAAAATTATTTGAAATTAATTTACTGTTGTTCCCAACCCAAAACTTATTTACAAATAACTATTAAATTCAGACCAAAAATTATTTGCTATTAATTTACTGTTGTTCACAACCCCAAAACGTATTTACAAATTACTATTAATTTCAGACCAAAAATTATTTGCTATTAATTTACTGTTGTTCACAACCCCAAACTGATTTACAAATTACTATTAATTTCAGACACAAAATTATTTGCTATTAATTTACTGTTGTTCACAACCCCAAACTGATTTACAAATTACTATTAATTTCAGACACAAAATTATTTGCTATTAATTTACTGTTGTTCACAACCCCAAACTGATTTACAAATTACTATTAATTTCAGACACAAAATTATTTGCTATTAATTTACTGTTGTTCACATCCCCAAACTGATTTACAAATTACTATTAATTTCAGACACAAAATTATTTGCTATTAATTTACTGTTGTTCACAACCCCAAACTGATTTACAAATTACTATTAATTTCAGACACAAAATTATTTGCTATTAATTTACTGTTGTTCACAACCCCAAACTGATTTACAAATTACTATTAATTTCAGACACAAAATTATTTGCTATTAATTTACTGTTGTTCACAACCCCAAACTGATTTACAAATTACTATTAATTTCAGACCCAAAATTATTTGCTATTAATTTATTGTTGTTAACATCTCAACAATTAGTTACAAATTACTATTAATTTAGGACCCAAAATTATTTGCTATTAATTTACTGTTTTTCTAAACCCCAAACTTATTTACAAATTACTATTAATTTCAGACCCAAAATTATTTGCTATTAATTTACTGTTGTTCTCAACTAAAAACTAATTTACAAATTACTATTAATTTCAGACCAAAAATTATTTGCTATAAATTTACTGTTGTTTTCAACTAAAAACTTATTTACAAATTTCTATTAATTTCAGACCCAAAATTATTTGCTTTTAATTTACTGCTGTTCACAACTCAAAACTTATTTACAAATTACTGTTAAGTAAGGACCCAAAACTATTTGTTAATAATTTACTGTTGATAACAACCCCAAACTTATTTACAAATTACTATAATTTCAGACCCAAAATTATTTGCTATTCATTATCTTTTGTTCTAAACTAAAAACTTTTTTCAACATTTCTATTAATTTCAGAACCAACATTATTTTCTATTAATTTACTGTTGTTCACAACTCAAAACTTATTTACAAATAACTATTCATTTCAGACACAAAATTATTTGCTATTAATTTACTGTTGTTCTCAAATTAAAACTTATTTACAAAGTACTATTAATTGTAGACCCCAAATTATTTGCTATTAATTTACTGTTTGCACAATTCAAAACTTATTTACAAATTACTATTAATTTCAGACCCAAAATTATTGTCTATTAATTTACTGTTGTTCTCAACCCCAAACTTAGTTACAAATTACTATTAATTTCAGACCCAAAATTATTTGCTATTAATTTACTGTTGTTCACAATTTACAACTTATTTACAAATTACTATTAATTTCGGACTCAAAATTGTTTGCTATTAATTTACTGTTGTTCTCAACCTCAAACTTATGTACAACTTACTATTAATTTTAGACCCAAAATTATTTGCTATTAATTTAATGTTGTTATCAACTCAAAACTTATTTAGTAATAACTATTAATTTAAGACCCAGAAGTATTTGCTTTAAATGTACTGTTGTTCTCAACTAAAAACTTATTTACAAATTACTATTAATTTCAGACCGAAAGTTATTTGCTATAAATTTACTGTTGGTCTCAACTAAAAACTTATTTACAAATAACTATTCATTTCAGACACAAAATTACTTGCTATTAATTTACTGTTGTTCTCAACTCAAAACTTGTTTACAAATTACTATTATTTTCAGACCCAAAATTATTTGCTATTAATCTACTGTTGTTCACAATTTAAAACTTATTTACAAATTACTATTAATTTCAGACCCAAAATTATTTGCTATTAATTTACTGTTGTTCTCAACCTCAAACTTGTTTACAACTTACTATGAATTTCACACCCAAAATTATTTGCTATTAATTTACTGTTGTTCTCAACCCTAAACTTATTTACAAATTACTATTAATTTCTAACCAAAAATTATTTGCTATTAATTTATTGTTGTTCACACCTCAAAACTTATTTACAAGTTACTATTAATTTCAGACCTAACATTTTTTGCTATTTATTTACTGTTGTTTACAACGAAAAACTTTTTTACAATTTACTAATGATTTCAGACCCAAATTTATTTACTATTAATTTACTGTTGTTCTCAACCTCAAACTTGTTTACAACTTACTATTAATTTTAGACCCAAAATTATTTGCTATTAATTTACTGTTGTTCACAACTAAAAACTTATTTACAAATTACTATTAATTTCAGACCCAAAATTATTTTTTATTAATTTACTGTTGTGCCCAACTCAAAACTTATTTACAAATAACTATTAATTTCAGACCATAAATAATTTGCTATTTATTTACTGTTGTTCACAACGCCAAACTTCTTTACAAATTACTATTAATTTCAGACCCAAAATTATTTGCTAATAATGTACTGTTGTTCACAACTCAAAACTTGTTTACAAATTACTGTTAATTAAGGACCCAAAACTATTTGGTATTAATTTACTGTTGTTCTCAACCCCAAACTAATTTACAAATTACTATTCATTTCAGACCCAAAATTATTTGCTATTAATGTACTGTTGTTCACAATTTAAAACTTATTTAAAACTTACTATTAATTGAGAACCCAAAATTATTTGCTATTAATTTACTGTTGTTCTCAACCCCAAACTTATTTACAAATTACTATTAATATCTAACCAAAAATTATTTGCTATTAATTTACTGTTGGTCACAAGTTACAACTTATTTACAACTTACTATTAATTTCAGACCCAAAATTATTTGCTATTAATTTACTGTTGTTCTCAACTCAAAACTTATTTACAAATTACTATTAATTTCAGACCGAACTTATTTGCTATTAATTTACTGTTGTCTACAACTAAAAACTTATTTACAAATTACTATTAATTTCAGACCCAAAATTATTTGCTATTAATGTACTGTTGTTCACAACTCAAAACTTATTTACAAATTACTGTTAATTAAGGACTCCAAATTATTTTCTATTAATTTACTATTGTTCACAACTAAAAAATTTTTTACAAATTACTATTAATTTCACACCCAAAGTAATTTGCTATTAATTTACTGTTGTTCACAATTTAAAACTTATTTACAACTTACTATTAATTTCAGACCCAAAATTATTTGCTATAATTAACTGTTGTTCTCGACCCCAAACTTATTTACAAATTACTATTAATTTCTAACCAAAAATCTTTTGCTATTAATTTACTGTTGTTCACACCTCAAAACTTATTTACAAATTACTATAAATTTAAGACCCAACATTATTTGCTATTTATTTACTGTTGTTTACAACTAAAAGCTTTTTTTACAAATTACTAATGATTTAAGACCTAAAATTGTTTGCTATTAATTTACTGTTGTTCTCAACTCAAAACTTACTTACAAATTACTATTAATGTCTAACCAACAATTATTTGCTATTAATTTACTGTTGTTCACACCTTAAAACTGATTTACAAATTACTACTAATTTCAGACCCAACATTATTTGCTATTAATGTACTGTTGTTCACAATTTTAAACTTATTTACAAATTACTAGTAATTTCAGACCCAAAATTATTTGCTATTTATTTACTGTTGTTCACACCTCAAAACTTAATTACAAATTACTATTAATTTCAGACCCAACATTATTTGCTATTAATTTACTGTCGTTTACAACTAAAAACTTTTTTACAAATAACTAATTATTTCAGCCCCAAAAGTATTGGATATTAATTTACTGTTGTTCTAAACTAAAAACTTATTTACAAATTACTATTAATTTAAGACCCAAAATTATTTGCTATTAATTTACTGTTGTTCTCAACTAAAAACTTATTTACAAGTAACTATTAATTTCAGACCCAAAATTATTTGCTATAAATTTACTGTTGTTCTCAACCCCAAACTAATTTACATATTACTATAATTTCAGACCCAAAATTATTTGCTATTAATGTACTGTTGTTCTCAACTCAAAAGTTATTTACAAAAAACTATTAATTTCAGACCCAAAATTATTTGCTATTAATTTACTGTTGTTCACACCTCAAAACGTATTTACATATTACAATTAATTCAGGACCCAAAATTCTTTGCTATTAATTTACTGTTGTTCACAATTTAAAACTTATTTACAAATTACTATTAATTTCAGACCCAAAATTATTTGCTATTAATTTACTGTTGTTCTCAACCTCAAACCTATTTACAACTTACTATTAATTTTAGACCCAAAATTATTTGCAATTAATTTAGTATTGTTCTCAACTAAAAACTTATTTACAAATTACTATTAATTTCAGACCCAAAATTATTTGCTATTAATTTACTGTTGTTCTCAACTCAAAACTTATTTACAAATTACTATTAATTTCTAACCCAAAATTATTTGCTATTAATTTACTGTTGTTCTCAAATCAAAACTTATTTACAAATAACTATTCATTTCAGACCCAAAATTATTTGCTATTAATTTACTGTTGTTCTCAACTCAAAACTTATTTACAAATTACTATTAATTTCAGACCCAAAATTATTTGCTATTAATCTACTGTTGTTCTCAACCTCAAACTTATTTACAACTTACTATTAATTTCAGACCCAAAATTATTTGCTATTAATTTACTGTTGTTCTCAACCCAAAACTTATTTACAAATTACTATTAATTTCTAACCCAAAATTATTTGCTATTCATTTACTTTTGTTCTTAACTAAAAACTTATTTAAAAATTTCTATTTATTTAAGACCCAACACTATTTTCTATTAATTTACTATTCACAACTAAAACATTCTTTACAAATTACTATTAATTTAAGACCCAAAATTATTTGCTATTAATTTACTGTTGTTCTCAACTCAAAACTTATTTACAAATAACTATTCATTTCAGACCCAAAATTATTTGCTATTAATTTACTGTTGTTCTCAACCCCAAACTTATTTACAAATTATTATTAATTTCTAACCAAAAATTATTTGCTATTAATTTACTGTTGTTCACACCTCAAAACTTATTTACAAATAACCATTAATTTCAGACCTAACATAATTTGCTATTTATTTACTGTTGTTTACAACTCAAAATTTATTTACAAATTACTATTAATTTCAGACCCAAAATTATTTGCTATTAATTTACTGTTGTTCACAATTTAAAACTTTTTTACAAATTACTATTAATTTCAGACCCAAAATTATTTGCTATTAATTTACTGTTATTCTCAACTAACAACTTATTTACAAATTACTATTAATTTCAGACCGAAAGTTTTTTGCTATAAATTTACTGTTGTTCTTAACTAAAAACTTATTAACAAATTACTATTAATTTCAGACCCAAAATTATTTGCTATTAATTAACTGTTGTTCTCACCTCAAAACTTATTTACAAATTACTGTTAATTCCAGACCACACCATTATTTGCTATTAATTTACTGTTTTTCTCAACTAAAAACTTATTTACAAATTACTATTAATTTCAGACCGAACTTATTTGCTATTAATTCACTGTTGTTCACAACTAAAAACTTATTTACAAATTACTATTAATTTCTAACCCAAAATTATTTGCTATTAATTTACTGTTGTTCACAGCTGAACATTATTTACAAATTACTAATGATTTTAGACCCAAGATTATTTGCTATTTATTTACTGTTGTTTACAACTAAAAACTTTTTTACAAATTACTAATGATTTCAGACCCAAAATTTTTTGCTATTAATTTACTGTTGTTCTCAACCTCAAACTTATTTACAACTTACTATTAATTTCAGACCCAAAAGTATTTGCTATTAATTTATTGTTGTTCACAATTTAAAACTTATTTAGAAATTACTATTAATTTCAGACCAAAAATTATTTGCTATTAATTTACTGTTGTTCTCAAACTCAAACTTATTTTAAAATTACTATTAATTTTAGACCAAAAATTATTTGCTATTAATTTTCTGTTGTTCTCAACTCAAAACTTATTTAGTAATAACTACTAATTTAAGACCCAAAATTATTTTTTATTAATTTACTGTTGTGCCAAACTCAAAAATTATTTACAAATTACTATTAATTTCAGACCATAAATAATTTGCTATTAATTTACTGTTGTTTACAACCCCAACTTATTTACAAGTTACTATTAATTTACGACCCAAAATTATTTGCTATTAATTTACTGTTGTTCTCAACCTCAAACTTATTTACAACTTACTATTAATTTCAGACCCAACATTATTTTTTATCATTTACTATTGTTCTCAACGAAAAACTTATTTACAAATTACTATTAATTTCAGACCAAAATTATTTGCTATTAATTTACTGTTGTTCACAACTTAAAACTTATTTACAAATTACTATTAATTTCAGACCAAAAATTATTTGCTATTAATTTACTGTTGTTCTCAACACCAAACTTATTTACAAATTACTATTAATTTCTAACCCAAAATTATTTGCTATTAATTTACTGTTGTTCTCAACCTCAAAATTATTTACAACTTACTATTAATTTTAGACCCAAAATTATTTGCTATTAATTTACTGTTGTTCTCAACTCAAAACTTATTTGGAAATTACTATTAATTTCAGACAAAAAAATTATTTGCTAATAATGTACTGTGGTCACAACTCAAAACTTGTTTACAAATTACTGTTAATTAAGGACCCAAAACTATTTGCTATTAATTTATTGTTGTTCTCAACCCCAAACTTATTTACAAAGTACTATTCATTTCAGACCCAAAATTATTTGCTATTCATTTACTTTTGTTCTAAACTAAAAACTTATTTACAAATTTCTATTAATTTCAGACCCAAAATTATTTGCTATTAATGTACTGTTGTTCAAAATTAAAAACTTGTTTACAAATTACTATTAATTTCAGACCCAAAATTATTTGCTATTAATGTACTGTTGTTCACAATTTAAAACTTATTTACAAATTACTATTAATTTCAGTCCCAAAATTATTTGCTATTAATTTACTGTTGTTCTCAACTCAAAACGTATTTAGAAATAACTATTAATTTAAGACCCAAAAGTATTTGCTATAAATTTACTGTTGCTTTCAACTAAAAACTTATTTACACATTACTATTAATTTAAGACCCAAAATTATTTGCTATTCATTTTCTGTTGTTCTCAACCTCAAACTTATTTACAACTTACTATTAATTTCAGACCCAAAATTATTTGCTATTAATTTACTGTTGTTCTCAACTCAAAACGTATTTAGAAATAACTATTAATTTAAGACCCAAAAGTATTTGCTATAAATTTACTGTTGCTTTCAACTAAAAACTTATTTACACATTACTATTAATTTAAGACCCAAAATTATTTGCTATTAATTTACTGTTGTTCTCAACTAAAAACTTATTTACAAATTACTATTAATTTCAGACCCAAAATTATTTGCTATTAATGTTCTGTTGTTCACAATTTAAAACTTATTTACAAATTACTATTAATTTCAGACCATAAATAATTTGCTATTAATTTACTGTTGTTCACAACCCCAAACTTATTTACAAAGTACTATTCATTTCAGACCCAAAATTATTTGCTATTCATTTACATTTGTTCTAAACTAAAAACTTATTTAAAAATTTCTATTAATTTAAGACCCAACATTATTTTTTATTAATTTTCTATTGTTCACAACTAAAAATTTTTTTACAAATTACTCATAATTTCAGACCCAAAATTATTTGCTATTAATTTACTGTTGTTCTCAACTCAAAACTTATTTACAAATTACTATTAATTTCTAACCCAAAATTATTTGCTATTAATTTACTGTTGTTCTCAAATCAAAACTTATTTACAAATAACTATTCATTTCAGACCCAAAATTATTTGCTATTAATTTACTGTTGTTCTCAACCTCAAACTTATTTACAACTTACTATTAATTTCAGACCCAAAATTATTTGCTATTAATTTACTGTTGTTCTCAACCCAAAACTTATTTACAAATTACTATTAATTTCTAACCCAAAATTATTTGCTATTCATTTACTTTTGTTCTTAACTAAAAACATTCTTTACAAATTACTATTAATTTAAGACCCAAAATTATTTGCTATTAATTTACTGTTGTTCTCAACTCAAAACTTATTTACAAATAACTATTCATTTCAGACCCAAAATTATTTGCTATTAATTTACTGTTGTTCTCAACTCAAAACTTAGTAACAAATTACTATTAATTTCAGACCAAAAATTATTTGCTATTAATGTTCTGTTGATCACAATTTTAAACTTATTTACAAATTACTATTAATTTAAGGCTCAAAATTATTTGCTATTAATTTACTGTTTTTGTCCACCTCAAACTTATTTACAACTTACTATTAATTTCAGATCAAAAAGTATTTGCTATTAATTCACTGTTGTTCACAACTAAAAACTTATTTACAAATTACTATTAATTTCTAACCCAAAATTATTTGCTATTAATTTACTGTTGTTCACAGCTGAAGATTATTTACAAATTACTAATGATTTTAGACCCAAGATTATTTGCTATTTATTTACTGTTGTTTACAACTAAAAACTTTTTTACAAATTACTATGAAATTCAGACCCAAAATTTTTTGCTATTAATTTACTGTTGTTCTCAACCTCAAACTTATTTACAACTTACTATTAATTTCAGACCCAAAAGTATTTGCTATTAATTTATTGTTGTTAACAATTTAAAACTTATTTAGAAATTACTATTAATTTCAGACCAAAAATTATTTGCTATTAATTTACTGTTGTTCTCAAACTCAAACTTATTTTAAAATTACTATTAATTTTAGACCAAAAATTATTTGCTATTAATTTTCTGTTGTTCTCAACTCAAAACTTATTTAGAAATAACTTCTAATTTAAGACCCAAAATTATTTTTTATTAATTTACTGTTGTGCCCAACTCAAAACTTATTTACAAATTACTATTAATTTCAGACCATAAATAATTTGCTATTTACTGTTGTTCACAACCCCAACTTATTTACAAGTTACTATTAATTTACGACCCAAAATTATTTGCTATCATTGTACTGTTGTTCACAACTCAAAACTTATTTACAAATTACTGTTAAGTAAGGACCCAAAACTATTTGGTATTAATTTACTGTTGTTCTCAACCCCAAACTTATTTACAAAGTACTATTAATTTCAGACCCAAAATTATTTGCTATTCATTTACTTTTGTTCTAAACTAAAAACTTATTTACAAATTTCTATTAATTTCAGACCCAACATTATTTTCTATCATTTACTATTGTTCTCAACGAAAAACTTATTTACAAATTACTATTAATTTCAGACCGAACTTATTTGCTATTAATTTACTGTTGTTCACAACTAAAAACTTATTTACAAATTACTATTAATTTCAGACCCAATATTATGTGCTATTAATTTACTGTTGTTCTCAACACCAAACTTATTTACAAATTACTATTAATTTCTAACCCAAAATTATTTGCTATTAATTTACTGTTGTTCACAACTCAAAACGTATTTAGAAATTACTATTAATTTCAGACCCAAAATTATTTGCTATTAATTTACTGTTGTTCACAACTCAAAACGTATTTACAAATTACTATTAATTTCTAACCCAAAATTATTTGCTATTAATTTACTGTTGTTCACAACTCAAAACTTATTTAGAAATTACTATTAATTTCAGACCCAAAATTATTTGCTAATAATGTACTGTTGTTCACAACTCAAAACTTATTTACAAATTACTGTTAATTAAGGACCCAAAACTATTTGCTATTAATTTACTGTTGTTCTCAACCCCAAACTTATTTACAAAGTACTATTCATTTCAGACCCAAAATTATTTGCTATTCATTTACTTTTGTTCTAAACTAAAATCTTATTTACAAATTTCTATTAATTTCAGACTCAAAATTAATTGCTATTAATTTATTGTTGTTCACAACTCAAAACTTATTTACAAATTACTATTAATTTCAGACCCAAAATTATTTGCTATTAATTTACTGTTGTTCTCAACTCAAAACGTATTTAGAAATAACTATTAATTTAAGACCCAAAAGTATTTGCTATAAATTTACTGTTGTTCTCAACTAAAAACTTATTTACACATTACTATTAATTTAAGACCCAAAATTATTTGCTATTAATTTACTGTTGTTCTCAACTAAAAACTTATTTACAAATTACTATTAATTTCAGACCCAAAATTATTTGCTATTAATGTTCTGTTGTTCACAATTTATAACTTATTTACAAATTACTATTAATTTCAGACCATAAATAATTTGCTATTAATTTACTGTTGTTCACAACCCCAAACTTATTTACAAATTACTATTAATTTAAGACCCAAAACTATTTGCTATTCATTTACATTTGTTCTAAACTAAAAACTTATTTAAAAATTTCTATTAATTTAAGACCCAACATTATTTTTTATTAATTTTCTATTGTTCACAACTAAAAAATTTTTTTACAAATTACTCATAATTTCAGACCCAAAATTATTTGCTATTCATTTACTGTTGTTCTCAAATCAAAACTTATTTACAAATAACTATTCATTTCAGACCCAAAATTATTTGCTATTAATTTACTGTTGTTCTCAACTCAAAACTTATTTACAAATTACTATTAATTTCAGACCCAAAATTATTTGCTATTAATGTTCTGTTGTTCACAATTTATAACTTATTTACAAATTACTATTAATTTCAGACCCAAAATTATTTGCTACTAATTTACTGTTGTTCTCAACCTCAAACTTATTTACAACTTACTATTAATTTCAGACCCAAAATTATTTGCTATTAATTTACTGTTGTTCTCAACCCAAAACTTATTTACAAATTACTATTAATTTCTAACCCAAAGTTATTTGCTATTAATTTATTGTTGTTCTCAACTCAAAACTTGTTTACAAATTACTATTAATTTCTAACCCAAAAGTATTTGCTATTCATTTACTTTTGTTCTTAACTCAAAACTTATTTACAAATTACTATTAATTTCAGACCCAAAATTATTTGCTATTAATTTACTGTTGTTCTCAAATCAAAACTTATTTACAAATAACTATTCATTTCAGACCCAAAATTATTTGCTATTAATTTACTGTTGTTCTCAACTAAAAACTTATTTAAAATTACTATGAATTTCAGACCAAAAGTTATTTGCTATAAATTTACTGTTGTTCTCAACTAAAAACTTATTTACAAAATACTATTAATTTCAGACCCAACATTATTTGCTATTATTTTACTGTTGTTCGCAACTCAACACTTATTTACTAATTACTATAAATGTCCGACCCAATATTATTTGCTATTAATTTACTGTTGTTCTCAACTCAAAAGTTATTTACAAAAAACTATTAATTTCAGACCCAAAATTATTTGCTATTAATTAACTGTTGTTCTCAACTCAAAACTTATTTAAAAATTTCTATCAATTTCAGACAAAAAGTTATTTGCTATTAATTTACTGTTGTTCTCAACTCAAAACTTTTTTACAAATAACTATTAATTTAAGACCGAAAGTGATTTGATATAAATTTACTGTAGTTCTCAACTAAAAACTTATTTACAAATAACTATTAATTTCAGACCCAAAATTATTTGCTATTAATTTACTGTTGTTGCTAACTCAACACTTATTTACAAATTACTATTAATTTAAGACACAAAACTATTTGCTATTAATTTACTGTTGTTCTCAAACCCAAACTTATTTACAAATTACTATTAATTTCAGACCCGAACTTATTTGGTATTAATTTACTGTTGTTCTTAACTAAAAACTTATTTACAAATTACTATTAATTTCAGACCTAAAATTATTTGCTATTAATGTTCTGTTGTTCACAATTTTAAACTTGTTTATAAATTACTAATTATTTCAGACCCAAAATTATTTTTTATTAATTTACTGTTGTTCTCAACCTCAAACTCTTTTGCAACTTACTATTAATTTCAAACCCAAAATTATTTGCTATTAATTTACTGTTGTTCTCAACTAAATACTTAGTTACAAATTACTATTAATTTCGGACCAAACTTATTTGCTATTAATTTACTGTTGCCTAAAATTTAAAACTTAGTTACAAATTACTATTAATTTCAGACCAAAAATTATTTGCCATTAATTTACTGTTCTACTCAACTCAAAACTTTTTTACAAATTACTATTAATTTCGGACCGAAAATAATTTGCTATAAATTTACTGTTGTTCTCAACTCAAAACTTATTTACAAATTACTATTAATTTCAGACCAAAAATTATTTTCCATTAATTTAATGTTGGTCACGACTCAAAAATTATTTACATATTACTATTAATTAAGGACCCAAAACTATTTGCTATTAATTTACTGTTGTTCTCAACCCCAAACTTATTTACAAATTACTCATAATTTCAGACCCAAAATTATTTGCTATTCATTCACGTTAGTTCTAAACTAAAAACTTATTTACAAATTTCTATTTATTTCAGACCCAAAAGTATTTGCTATTAATTTACTGTTGTTCACAACTCAAAACTTGTTTACAAATAACTATTAATTTCAGACCCAACATTATTTGCTATTAATTTACTGTTGTTGTCAACTCAAAACTTATTTACAAATTACTATTAATTTCAGACCAAAAATTATTTGCTATTAATTTACTGTTGTTCACAACTCAAAACTTTTTTACAAATTACAATTAATTTCAGACCAAAAATTATTTGCTATTAATTTACTGTTGTTAACAACTAAAAACCTATTTACAAATTACTTTTAATTAAGGACCCAAACTAGTTGCTATTAATTTACTGTTGTTCTCAACCCCAAACTTATTTACAAATTACTATTAATTTCAGACCCAACATTATTTGCTATTAATTTACTGTTGTTCACAACTCAAAACTTTTTTACAAATTACTATTAATTTCAGACCAAAAATTATTTGCTATTAATTTACTGTTGTTCACAACTCAAAACTTATTTACAAATTACTATTAATTTCAGACCAAAAACTATTTGCTATTAATTTACTGTTGTTCTCAACCCCAAACTTATTTACAAATTACTATTAATTTCAGACCCAACATTATTTGCTATTAATTTACTGTTGTTCACAACTAAAAACTTTTTTACAACTTACTATTAATTTCAGACCCAAAATTATTTGCTTTTAATTTACTGTTGTTTCTAACTCAAAACTTATTTACAAATAACTATTAATTGCAGACCCAAAATTATTTGCTATTTATTTACTGTTGTTCTCAACTCAAAACTTATTTACAAATTACTATTAATTTAAGACCTAAAATTATGTGCTATTAATTTACTGTTGTTCAAAATTTAAAACTTAGTTACAAATTACTATTAATTTCAGACCAAACATTATTTGCCATTAATTTACTGTTGTTCTCAACCTCAAACTTGTTTACAACTTACTATGAATTTCACACCCAAAATTATTTGCTATTAATTTATCGTTGTTCTTAACTAAAAACTTTTTTACAAATTACTATTAATTTAAGACCGAAAATTATTTGCTATTAATTTAATGTTGGTCACAACTCAAAAATTATTTACATATTACTATTAATTAAGGACCCAAAACTATTTGCTATTAATTTAGTGTTGTTCTCAACCCCAAACTTATTTACAAATTACTAATAATTTCAGACCCAAAATTATTTGCTATTCATTTACGTTTGTTCTAAACTAAAAACCTATTTACAAATTACTATTAATTTCAGACCCAAAATTATTTGCTATTAATTTACTGTTGTTGTCAACTCAAAACGTATTTACAAATTACTAATTATTTAAGACCCAAAATTATTTGCTATTAATTTACTGTTGTTGTCAACTCAAAACTTATTTACAAATTACTATTAATTTCAGACCAAAAATTATTTGCTATTAATTTACTGTTGTTCTCAACTAAAAACTTATTTGAAAATTACTATTAATTTCAGACCCAAAATTATTTGCTATTAATTTACTGTTGTTCTCAACACCAAACTTATTTACAAATTACTATTAATTTCTAACCCAAAATTATTTGCTATTAATTTACTGTTGTTCACAACTCGAAACTTATTTACCAATTACTATTAATTTCAGACTACAAAATTATTTGCTAATAATTTACTGTTGTTCACAATTCAAAACTTGTTTACAAATTTCTATTAATTTCAGACCCAAAATTGTTTGCTATTAATTTACTGTTGTTCACAATTAAAAACTTATTTACAAATTTCTATTAATTTCAGACCTAAAATTATCTGTTATTAATTTACTGTTGTTACCAACTCAAAACTTATTTACAAATAACTATTAATTTCAGACCCAAAATTATTTGCTATTAATATTCTGTTGTTCCCAACCCCAAATTATTTACAAATTACTATTAATTTAAGACCCAAAATTATTTGCTATTAATTTACTGTTGTTCATAAGTCAAAACTTTTTTACACATAACTATTAATTCAAGACCCTAAATTATTTGCTATCAATTTACTGTTGTTCTAAACTACGAACATTTTTACAAATTACTATTAAACTCACAATAATTTGTAGTCAACTAAAAACTTTTTTACAAATTACTATTAATTTCAGACCCAACATTTTTTGCTATTAATTTACTGTTGTTCATAACTCCAAACTTATTTACAAATTACTATTAATTTCAGACCCAAAATTATTTGCTATTAATTTACTGTTGTTCATAACTCAAAACTTATTTACAAATTACTAATTATTTAAGACCCAAAATTATTTGCTAATAATTTACTGTTGTTCACAACTCAAAACTATTATACAAATTACTATTAATTTCAGACCCTAAATTATTTGCAATTAATTTACTGTTGGTTACAACTAAAAACTTTTTTACAAATTACTATTAATTTCAGACCAAAAATTATTTGCTATTAATTTACTGTTGTTCACAACTCAAAACTTATTTACAAATTACTATTCATTTCAGACCCAAAATTATTTGCTATTAATTTACTGTTGTTCACAACTCAAAACTTTGTTACAAATTACTATTAATTTCAGACCAAAAATTATTTGCTATTAATTTACTGTTGTTCACAACTCAAAACTTATTTACAAATTTCTATTAATTTCAGACCCAAAATTATTTGCTATTAATTTATTGTTGTTCACAACTCAAAACTTATTTACAAATTTCTATTAATTTCAGACCCAAAATTATTTGCTATTAATTTACTGTTGTTCACAACTCAAAACTTATTTACAAATTACTATTCATTTCAGACCCAAAATTATTTGCTATTAATTTACTGTTGTTCACAACTCAAAACTTATTTACAAATTACTATTCATTTCAGACCCAAAATTATTTGCTATTAATTTACTGTTGTTCACAACTCAAAACTTATTTACAAATTTCTATTAATTTCAGACCCAACATTATTTGCTATTAATTTACTGTTGTTCTCAACTCAAAACTTATTTACAAATTACTATTCATTTCAGACCCAAAATTATTTGCTATTAATTTACTGTTGTTCACAACTCAAAACTTATTTACAAATGACTATTAATTTCAGACCCAAAATTGTTTACTATTAATTTATTGTTGTTCACAACTCAAAACTTATTTACAAATTTCTATTAATTTCAGACCCAAAACTATTTGCTATTAATTTACAGTTGTTCTCAACCCCAAACTTATTTACAAATTTCTATTAATTTCAGACCCAAAATTATTTGCTATTAATTTACTGTTGTTCACAACTCAAAACTTATTTACAAATTTCTATTAATTTCAGACCCAACATTATTTGCTATTAATTTACTGTTGTTCTCAACTCAAAACTTATTTACAAATAACTATTAATTTCAGACCCAAAATTATTTGCTATTATTTTACGGTTGTTCACAATTTAACACTTATTTACAAATTACTATTAATTTCAGACCCAAAATTATTTGCTATTAATTTACTGTTGTTCTCAACCTCAAACTTATTTACAAATTACTATTAATTTTAGACCCAAAATTATTTGCTATTAATTTACTGTTGTTCTGAACTAAAAACTTATTTACAAATTACTATTAATTTCTAACCCAAAATTATTTGCTATTAATTTATTGTTGTTCACAACTCAACACTTATTTACAAATTACTATTAATTTCAGACCCAACATTATTTGCTATTAATTTACTGTTGTTCTCAACTCAAAACTTATTTACAAATTACTATTAATTTCAGACCCAAAATTATTTGCTATTATTTTACGGTTGTTCACAATTTAACACTTATTTACAAATTACTATTAATTTCAGACCCAAAATTATTTGCTATTAATTTACTGTTGTTCACAACTCAAAACTTATTTACAAATTTCTATTAATTTCAGACCCAACATTATTTGCTATTAATTTACTGTTGTTCACAACTCAAAACTTATTTACAAATTACTATTAATTTCAGACCCAAAATTATTTGCTATTAATTTACTGTTGTTCACAACTCAAAACTTATTTACAAATTACTATTAATTTCAGACCCAAAATTGTTTGCTATAAATTTACTGTTGTTCTCAACTCAAAACTTATTTACAAATTACTATTAATTTCAGACCCAAAATTATTTGCTATTAATTTACTGTTGTTCACAACTCAAAACTTATTTACAAATTACTATTAATTTAAGACCCAAAATTATTTGCTATAAATTTACTGTTGTTCTCAACCCCAAACTTATTCATAACTTACTATTAATTTCAGACCCAAAATTATTTGCTATTAATTTACTGTTGTTCTCAACCTCAAACTTATTCATAACTTACTATTAATTTCAGACCCAAAATTATTTGCTATTAATTTACTGTTGTTCACAACTCAAAACTTATTTACAAATTACTATTAATTTCAGACCCAAAATTATTTGCTATTAATTTACTGTTGTTCACAACTCAAAACTTATTTACAAATTACTATTAATTTCAGACCCAAAATTGTTTGCTATAAATTTACTGTTGTTCTCAACTCAAAACTTATTTACAAATTACTATTAATTTCAGACCCAAAATTATTTGCTATTAATTTACTGTTGTTCACAACTCAAAACTTATTTACAAATTACTATTAATTTAAGACCCAAAATTATTTGCTATTAATTTACTGTTGTTCTCAACCCCAAACTTATTTACAAATTACTATTAATTTCAGACCCAAAATTATTTGCTATTAATTTACTGTTGTTCTCAACTCAAAACTTATTTTTTTATTTATTTTTTTTTACAAAGGCATCACCACATTATCAAGGCCCAGAGGCCACTCAAGGATAAGGGTTAAAGAGTGTACAGTAGTAATTGGTCAATATAGTAATCATTAGTAATGAAAATTTGGTAAATTTAATAACTTATATGGAACGGCTCATCAAGAACTTATTTACTTTAGACTTGAACACAACCATATTGTAGTCAGCCGGAAAGCAGGAAAACGGAAGACAATTCCACAGGCGTGCAGTTCTAAGAAAGAAGCTTTGTTCATGGAATCTACGTTTAGGTTTAGGCACAGATAAAGAGTGGGGGAAATTATTGATAGTGTTTACAGCTAGATGAGTGTTTCTTGTGAAAGTTTGGCGAGGGGGGACCATAGATTGAAGCTCAGTTGAACATTTTCTATGAAAATAACGATACATCAGAGACAAACTCGCAACATCTCTTCTGTGAGATAGAGGTTGCAAGGAGGAGAAAAGGACATCTCCTACGAGGCTACGAAGTCTATTTTGAACTCTATCAAGGCAGGACAAGTCCTTTCTAGCAGCTCCTGCCCAGATGTGGCAACAGTATTCCATCCTTGGACGTACCTGGCTCTTATATAGGTAGAGAATAGCATCAGCAGTGAGATATCTACTGGATCGATAGAAAGATCCCACCATTTTTCCAGCGGCCTTGGCAACAGATTTGATATACGTGTTCCATTTAAGATCAGGAGTAATGGTCAAGCCCAGAAGCTTGTCAAAACTTGAGGCCTCCTGAAGACGAGAGCCATTCATTTCAATTGATGACAAATGTGAATTAGAATGTTGATGATGTAAAGAGAGAAGCTTGGTTTTAGATGCATTAAAAGTAACCAGCCACTCCTTTCCCCATTGTACTACGTGCTCAAGATCAGAGGAGAGAGAATTGGAGAGAACTTGGTCGTTTACTGTCTTAGATGTGGTACCATAAATGGTAGTGTCGTCAGCATAAATGTCTACAAATGATGTAAGGATATGATTTGGAAGATCATTAATGTAGATCAGGAAAAGAGTTGGGCCCAGGATGGATCCCTGAGGGACACCGGCATTAATACTGTGAGCTTCTGATTTTTACCCCTCAACTACTACTCTTATGAACCTATCAGAAAGA
The DNA here is from genome assembly GCF_053919585.1 of Euprymna scolopes. Lineage (NCBI taxonomy): Eukaryota > Metazoa > Mollusca > Cephalopoda > Sepiida > Sepiolidae > Euprymna > Euprymna scolopes. The sequence continues at coordinate 80,933,619 of NC_136527.1, read as the reverse complement.
AATGATATAATAATTGAGAAGACTTTTCCAGCTATACCATAGCTAGCGATCTTATGAAGTAAACCTTTATGCCATACCCTATCAAAGGCTTTAGATATGTCAAGAGCAATTGCACTAGAAAGATTGCCACCGTCGAGAGATTTGCTAATCCTATGCGATATAACTGTAAGGACATCTGCTGTAGATCTAGCAGAACGGAAACCATATTGAGTGTCACTAAGAAGGTTATTTTTGTTGAGATGGTTGATTACTTCTGTATTTAACACAGATTCTAGCAACTTACTCATGACGCACAGGAGACTTATTGGCCTGTACTGAGAGGGGGATGAGCGATCACCTGAATTCTTAAATACAGGGCATACTGATGAGATTTTCCAGGGAGATGGGAAACTATTCTCCTTAAGACAACGTTTAAACAGTTTTGTAAGTATGGGCGCTAGTTCAGGTTGAAGTTTTTTGAGTACTATAATTGGAATACCATCAGGGCCAGTTGCTTTACTCGAATCAAGGTTTTTGATTAGCTTCGCAACATCACGTACAGATATATCACATAGCGTGTTTTCTGATACAGGAGGAAATATTGGGGGTTGGCGGTCTTGGTCGCAAAGGGTAGAATTAGCTGCAAAGTTCTTGACAAAGAGTTTGGCTTTGTCTGATGCTGACGAGATTACCTCAGGTCCATTGATAATAGTTGGGATGGAGCACACGCTTCTGTTCAGGATTCTGTTTGCTATTTGCCAAAACTGGTGGGAACGAAGCCGCTGCTCAGCTACTTTGGACTTAACAGATTGAGCATACAACTCTCTTGCGTTCCTTATTACTTTCTTACAATGGTTGCTGGCAGTCCTGAAAACGGCTTTAGTTTCCATACATCTATTACGTTTGAAGCAGTGGAAAAAGTGATTTCTGTGCGCAATGGCAGCAGCACATTCTGGAGAGAACCATGGCTGGCTGTTAGAGGGTATGAAATGGTCAATACCTACAATTAACCATTCAGTTAGGTCTAATACTATAGAGGACACATCCTGTTTAAACATGGAATGCAAAGGTAGATATTAGAGACAAACAAATAACTATTCTATACTTTCACCTAACAATTTAATAAACAAACAAAATCAACTAAAAACGAAGAAAACAACCGGAAGTAAAGTGGGAACACTAATCGTAAAGATAACCACAAATAAAAAAACAATTTGTTAAAAAAAGTTACGAATTTTCAAATATTTCTTTTATTCAAAATTGAACGTAAAATGAGCACCCACTTTATGTTCACCTTGTTTTTGTTAGGGGGGTCAACAATAAATTAAAAACTATAAAAACAAATAAAAAATGTTAGACAAAAAAAAAATCAATATGGGGGTGGGGCGCGCGCTTTACCAATTGTATACTTTCACCTAACAATTTTATAAACAAAAAATACCGGAAGAATTTCGACTAAAAATGAAGAAACAACCGGAAGTGAATTGGAAACACTAATCGTAAAGATAACCACAAAAAAAAAGTAAAAAACAATTTATTTTAAAAAATTTACGGATTTGCAAATATTTTTTTAATAAAAGACAAAATTTTATGAAAGTTACGAATAGACGAGAAACACAGAAAGAAAAAACAAAAATAAAAAATTATTTTTAATTTTTTTTTATTTTTCAATAAATGTTTTTTTAAATTTCGATTCCAATTTTTCAATTTTTTTTTTTACGGAAACAAAAATTTTGTTTTTAAAAACAAAAATGGAAGGAAAATAAAATTGTTTTTCTTCAAATTTAAACAAATTTTGTTTCGGAAAACAAAAAAAATCATTTTTATCAAAAAAAAATATTTTTCCAATTTTGTTGAAATTAAAATCAAAAAATCTTTTTCTTTTTTCATCGAATTAATTTAACAAACATCAAATTACTTTGAACTATAAAGAACTCTGCACTTGATGAGTTTGCGTAATTTTTGGATATATTACTATTTTCGACATGACAATTTACTACGTATGGAGGTTGTTGGGGACTCTCTTCTGATATACACCGAGACGACGGTCTCATGAAAGTCATCTCGGTCTTGTTCTAATTTCAGTCTCAACACTTGTTTTGTCCCAAAGTAAATAAACGCTTTAAAATAAGTTAAAACATAAAGCTAAGTACGTCCAAGGATGGAATACTGTTGCCATATCTGGGAAGGAGCTGCTAAAAACAGCCTATCCTGCCTTGATAGAGTACAAAATAGACTTCGTGGCTTAGTGGGGGATGCCCTTTTCTCTACCCTGCAACCTCTCTCCCACAGAAGAGACGTTGCGAGCCTATCCTTGTTTTATCGTTATTTCCATGGCAGGTGCTCGTCTGAAATCCAATCTCTCGTCCCCCGTCACCAATCTTTCACGAAAAACACCCGTCTGGCTGAATCCACTGTGAAAAATTCCCCCCACTCTATATCTGTGCCTAGATCAAAACGCGGATTCCATGAACAAAGCTTCTTTCTTAGAACTGCACGCCTGTGGAACTCTGTTCCGTCTGCCTGCTTCCCACCAGACTACAACTTGGATGTATTCAAGTCCAATGTTAACAAATTCCTAATGAACCGCCCCCTTAAGTAACCACTTCATCAAATCTCCACACTAACGTAATGTACTTGCAATAACCCTAATCCCTGAGTGGCTTCCGGGCCTTGATAAATGGTGATCACTGTGTAAAAAAAAAAAAAAAAAAAAAAAAAGAGACCTTCCCAGATATTTTTCAAGGGAGATAATTAAAAAGTCACAGTTATGTACCTTCAGGAAACCAAATGAAAATATACTTACAAATATATAAATATCTATTCTTCAAGGGAGATAATACAAATCAGAGTTATCTACCTTTAGAAAACGAACACACATACACAGACCACGTTTGTCCAAGATCCAAGCAGCTGGAAGAGCAAAGACTGTTATAGCCAAAGTTAACATCGCTCTCAAGAGGCTAATTCCAACAACAGTAATCCTCACAGAACTCAACCATATCACATATGCAGCTGGCCTCTATATTGACAGAAAAATTAGCCTTCGAACATTCAATCACAATCATCGAATAGGGCCCAGAGTCTCTAGACCATAGACTCTCAACCTGGGGGCCATGGCCCCCAAGGGGGCCATGGCAATAATTTAGGGGGGCCATGGTGGAATTTTCTTTTTTAATTGATTAAGTTGACAATAAAATTTTGTTACCTACATAATATTGTTACGAATGTGTGTGTACGTGTGTATGTATGTATGTGTGTATGTATGTGGGAGAGAGGTGATCGAATTATCTCAGTGTGGCCTTGGATATCAGCACGTAAACATGTGGGTATAATTGATTCTGAACCATACTGTATACTGTTTTACTTATTTTGTTCGACAATTATAAATGCGGTCGCTGTTTTCGTGTGTGAAATATTTGTGCACTTCCTTTATTATTTTCTTATTTTTTGGTATCATTGTATTCATGCTCATTCCCTACTCAGGTATTCCTGCTTTTTTTTTTTTAGTGCTAATATTGATGTGACTCGCTATTCTTCTCATAATTTCAATTGGGGCAGTGCTTGTCAAAGGAGGTGTGTTCTTGCTGTAGAAAGTACATTTCAGCTTGCTAGGTTGAGTGTGAATGTTTATCATCTTTACTCTCTCTGTGTATGTTTGTGTATGACTGTGTGTGTGCTTAATGTGTGAGTCCATGGATGTATTATGTATGTGGATATTTGTGTGTTTGTCATTTTATCACTTGTCCTATTTATCTGTCCTTCATTATCATTCTTTTGTCTTATCACTTAATGTTTGTTCTGATGGTCTGTCTTCTTTATTTTCCCTAGATTTGCGATGGCTACTAGTGTTACTAAGAAGCGGAAGTACAGTGAAGAGTACATTAGCTACGGATTTACATCAATTCTCGCTGATGGCATCGAGAAACCTCAGTGTGTACTGTGCTTCAAAGTGTTGGGGAACGATTCTATGAGGCCTAGTAAGTTGAAGCATCATTTGCAGACCATCCATCCACAGTATGCTGAAAAAGACCCCGATTTCTTCAGGCGCCATGAAAGTAGTTTCGGAAAACAGAAACTGGATGCAACTGGTGCTTTCCAACAACAGACCTCAAGTGTAGTTGAGGCATCATACGAGGTTGCCCTTGAAATAGCGAAGCAAAAGAAGCCCCACACAATTGGTGAAACCTTAATTAAGCCATGTACTTTAAAGATGGTCAAGCGTGTTCTTGGAGATGCAAATGAACGTAAAATTCAACAAATTTCCTTGTCAAACGACACAGTGAAGCGGAGAATTAATGAAATGTTAGATGACATAAAGGAAAAAGTGATACAGGAGATCAAATCGTCTCCAGCTGGTATGTTTGCAATACAACTGGATGAGTCAACGGATGTGAGTACGTGTGCACAGCTACTCGTGTTTGTTAGGTATATTTTCTTGTGTGATATCAAGGAAGAATATCTGTTATGTACACAGCTTGAGACCACCACAACAGCTGAAGATGTGATGGAAAAGCTATCTTCTTTCTTCAAAGCTAACAGGATCCCATGGGAAAATTGTTGTGGAGTCTGTACAGACGGGGCTCCAGCGATGCTGGGATCAAAATCAGGGTTCCAGAAGCGTGTCAAGGAAGTAGCTCCGAATGCCAAGGGGGTTCATTGCATGATCCATCGTTTTGCACTGGCGTCGAAAACCCTCCCTGATGAACTTTGCAAGATCCTGGAGGCAGTGGTCAAATGCGTCAACTTTGTAAAAGCTGGAGCTCTGAACTCTCGCCTTTTCCAGAACCTCTGTAGAGACATGGATTCGGAGCATGAAGCTCTCCTCTTTTACTCCAAAGTGCGCTGGCTTTCCAAGGGCAATGTTGTGAATCGAGTGTTTGAACTTCGGGGGGAGCTAAAATTGTTCCTGGAAATGCAAGGAAAAGATGATCTGTTGAGTCACTTCAATGAGGTTTTGTGGGAGCCACGTCTTGCATATTTAGCAGATATATTTGAGCAGCTAAATAGGTTGAATCTGAAACTACAGGGCAAGGAAAGAAATGTGTTTCACCTGATGGACTGTCTTCGTGGATTTCTTGCCAAGCTCCAGAATTGGCAAAGGAAAGTCGGTGCCGGGAATGTTGCCATGTTTGAAAACCTTTCAGCTGTCCTTGACGAGAATGAAGAAGATAGTCTGTTTGACCCATTACTTAAAACTGAAATCACCCAGCACTGAGATCCTTGGAAAGTGAACTTAATATGTACTTCCCAGAATTCGAGGAGGAAGAAGGGAAGTTGGTAAGGAATCCATTCTCTGGCACTCTTGATATTACTACCATTCCCAGTGATGTTCAGGACGAGTTCCTTGATCTCAAACATGATTCTGCTGCCAAAGATCTCTATGAAGAAAAATCTCTGAATGTATTCTGGTGTTCGATGCATCAGTCATATCCAAAAGTCAGTGAGATTGCACTTCGACTACTCTTGCCTTTTTCAACTACCTATTTATGTGAGTCTGGTTTCTCCACCCTTCTACAAATCAAGAATAAGAGCCGCAACCGATTGGATGTGGACCCCGACATGAGATGTGCATTGTCAGTGACACAACCTCGGATTCGTCAACTGACTGAAAAGAAACAATATCAGCCTTCCCACTGATGTGTGATAAAGTATGCAGAGGTTAATTGAACTTTCTCCCATCCAAATCAAATTTGCTATTGTCTGCTAGTCTTTTGTAGTCTAGTGATGTAAGTTAAGCATATCACAGAAATCTATCAATATAAGATAATTATGACTGTAAACTTTGTAATAAAGCAAGGGTGTTCTCTTCATCAACATTTTATTTATTCTTTTTTTTCTGCGCCTTTTTTGGCAGGGTGAGATTTGGGAGAAAAATGAAGGGGAGCCACACGAATGTTGAGAATTCATGAAGGGGGGAATGGAGTGAAAAAGGTTGAGAACCACTGCTCTAGACAAACAGCTCACTGGAAGACCAAGCTGCAAAAACAACTGAACCTCTGCAGGAAGAACTAAGCCAAATAAAACAGTACCTTGCAAATCCCTCGATACAGAGTCGACTTAAAACCACCATAAAAAAACTCTGTACCAAATACCACCATGAGAAAATTGAGGGATTACATAATACAGCTAGGGAGTTGGAAGGAAAAATACCAGCACTTTCCCAGAGAATTAAAAACCAGGAGAACAAGATCAACTCCCAGATTCAAAATAGGCAGTTTAAAACAAACCAAAGGACTTTTTACAGGCAGCTGATAAGGGACACTATTACTGTAGATAGTCCACCTGCAGAGGAAGCCCTGGAAAACTACTGGAGACCTCTATTTGAAACAGAAGGTAAATATAATCAAGAGGCCCAATGGATTGAAGATATTATTAGGCTCAATGAAACCAAGCCTCAGATGCCAGAACCAGTCATAACTCCTGGTATAATAACAAGAAAACTGGCACAATTATCCAACCACAAAGCACCTGGCATCGACAATGTCCAAAACTTTTGGCTGAAGCAATTGACTGCACTCCACCCCCACTACAGTGATTGCTTCAGCAGGATGCTAAGAGATGAAGAAGCTACACCATCCTGGCTGACAGAGGGGGACACCAGCCTCATACCCAAGACCAAGGAGACACAACGGCCAAATAAATACAGGCCAATATGCTGCCTTACAACTACCTACAAGCTTTTCACTGGTCTGATAGCCGATGGTATATATGACCATCTATCTTCTGGGACCTACCTTGAAAAAGAGCAGACAGGGTGCAGAAGAAAATGCCTCGGTACCAAAGACCAGCTATTAATCAACAAGACCGTCCTAGAAAACTGTAGGAAGAGACACAAAAACCTGAGCATGGCATGGATTGATTACCAGAAGGCATTTGACAGTGTGCCACACTCATGGCTACTTCGGTGCCTTGAGTTATACAAAGTCCGCCCGGTAATTAGACAAACAATGGCTGCTCACCTTCAGATGTGGAAAACTACAATATCATTAAATCACAATGGAGGAAAAACCATCATCCCTGAAGTAAAAATCAAAAGGGGAATATTCCAATATCTCCCTTACTCTTCTGTATGGCAATAGACCCACTAAGCAAGCTCCTGAATAAAAATCAGAGCGCCTACAATTTGAGTCAGGGACGCCATCGAGATCCAAGCAAGAGAATAAACCATCTGCTCTTCATGGATGACCTTAAGCTGTATGCTAGCTCTGACACCGATCTGCACCACCTTCTGCAGGTAGTACACACATTCTCCAGTGACATCGGAATGAAGTTTGGCCTGGATAAATGTGCCAAATGTACACTCAGAGCTGGGAAGAAGACCCACACAGAAAATATGCAGCTTAATGAAAACATCGACATCAGGGATCTAGAAGAGCATGAGCCTTACAAGTACCTTGGCATTGAGGAAAACGAGAACATACAACATGCCAAGATGAGGGAGAAGATTAGTAAAGAATATGTACGCCGGGTGAGGAAAATATGCAAAACCCAGCTCACCAATAAAAATAAAATTATTGCCATAAACCAGGTTGCTATGCCAGTAATAACATACAGCTTTGGTATCATTGACTGGCCACAAAAATACATCAACCGGCTAGATGTAAAGACACGGAAGCTACTAACGCTTCATAAAATAATATATAGAAATCAGTGTCTACCAAGGCTGTATGTGCCCAGGGGAGAAGGAGGTCTGGGACTCTCAGAGATTAATCATCAACATAGGGCAACTATTGTGAGCACCGGTCAGTATCTGAGAAGCTCCCAGAATGACACCCTCTCATAGTATATGAACATCAAGAGACAAGAGCCAGCAGAACAACATCAGTCACCCAGCTGGCCAAACATTTTGGTCAGAGTTGTCTCTCAGATGAGGACGAAACACCAAACAAGTGTGCCACAGAAATAGCAAGAAAGAGCCGGCAGAAATATACCGAGACCTTTCAACAGATGAACCTTAAAGAATGGGAACAACATCAGCGTGCAAAGTATTTTCTGGGGGAACTTTCTCGGGAATACATAGATAAAGAAGGTTCTTTGGACTGGCTCAAAAGAGGATCCCTCCACCACGATCAGGAAAGGGTCATAATGGCTGCCCAAGACCAGGGATTGATGACCAATGTATTCAAGAAGATGGCAGGGATCAGTAATGACAATAAATGCAGATTCTGCCACACAGAATTGGAAAGTGTTGGTCATCTGATATCAAGTTGCAAAGTTCTTCTAGGGGACGGCTACTATACAGCGAGACATGATGGAGTATGCAAGTACCTTCACTGGATCATCTGTAAAAAATTAAACATCCAGTGTAGCAGCAAGTCCTGGGAACATCAGCCTGAAAAAACAGTTGGAAATGACTTATATACCATACATTACGACCATGTAATCCCTACAGCCACCTACCTTGAAAATGCTGCTGTGAAACCTGACATAGTTATATGGAATAAGTCAGAGAGAGTTGCAATCTTGATTGAAGTGAGTGTTCTTAATGATGGCGGTCTTAACAGAGCTAAAAGAGAGAAACAGACCAAATACCAAGGTCTCATGTATGATATGAAAAGAAACTGGAACCTAAAGGGGATATCGATCATACCAGTTATCATAGGTGCCACAGGACTTATGAAGAAGAACCTGAAGTCCTACCTAACTAATATTCCTGGTGAACCAAGTGCAAAAGAGATTCAGACAATTGCACTTAAGGGAACAGCGAGGATACTAAAAAGAGCTCTCGGTTGGTTTCAATAAAAAAGCGGGGCAATGTTGGCAGCTGGTTTGGCTGCCCCATACCCGGCATTACAATCTTCAAAGGAAGAAAAATAAAAAAGACCTCTCTCTCTTTCTGTTGTGTCGTTGAAATATATATACCATGAATTTATTAAACTTTTCCGCAAGTAAATAACTGTTTTAAAAATAATAAATAAATAAAAATGTTATATACGTCCAAATTAAAAAGGGCGACTTTCTAAGTAAATAAAAAAATAAGCTCCGAGGCGGAGCCAATATTAACCATATGTATCGCTTGAAAAAAATAAACAAACAAAAAACAACAATAACAATATATATATATATATATATATATATATATATATATATATATATATATATATATATATATATAAGTAGATTTTTGGTACAGCAAAATGGAAGGAGAAATTTAGAGGAAACATAATTTAATTAAATACCAAAAAAACACAAGAAATGGGCAGGTGAAATTATTAAAATATCCTTAAGGCCTTATCGTCTGACCCTCTAAGAGGAAACGTCAGAATGATAAATTAAAAACTAAGAAACGAATGAGGGAAGAAGGGAATTTTTGGTTTCAGTTGGAAGAACAGTGAAAAAAAAAAAAAAAATCTCACTGTTCAGGTGGTTTTAAGTCAATGAATATCTCCAACTGATGTTTCAGAATCTTTTGTCTATATATTTATATATATATATATATATATATATATATATATATATATATATATATAAACAAATGATTAATAAAAAATGTTAAAAAACATCTTAAAAAACAGTTAAAAACATATTTAATTTTAAAAAAGGAAGTACAAGATAAGCGGATAGTCCTTAATCCGCGGAGTTTCGAAGAAATACTCTACTTCTCATCAGAGGCAGCAATTAGCAAAATGCGCGATCGGATTTAGCATGTAAAAGTATTTAATGAAACCACAAGTAAGTCACAGATCTTACTTGGTTATATATATATATATATATATATATATATATATATATATTTGATGAAAATAAAGGAAATAGTATTCCGACAAAATAGTGAAAATAAAAAGGAAACAAACCGTATTATGTGTTCATCAACGTTTCGTCTTTATTTCGAAACTTCCTCTGGAGGAATGAGATTAAGAAACCAAAAAAATATACCAGTACAAAACATTTGAAAATGTTTCACGTGCAGTGTGACGCAGTTCTATTTCAGAGAAACGGAAAATTGATGTTGGAAAAAAAAAAGGAGGGGGGGGTGACTGGCGCTGTTAAAGAGAAGGAAATTTTAGTGACGTCATATAGTCGTTAATTTAATTTTAAAACTATGAACGGAAGTTTATATTCTTATTGGGAAAAAGATATGTCTGTTGAAATTCAATATATATATATATATATATATATATATATATATATATTGAATTTAAATATATATATATATATATATATATATATATATATATATATATATATATATATATATATATATATACAAACACACGCTCTCTCTTTCTTTCTGTTAAACTTGAATTTCTTGAATAAAAAAAAATGATCAAATTACGTGATTTTTGGAATTTATTCATCTTCGTCATGTGACTGGTCCATACATGATACAGACATTTTTTTAATTTTCTTTCATTTGAAAATGCCGTCATTATACTTATTTCACGTTAAATTAATATAGAAAAGTGATCCCCCACTGTAAAACGTTTTTATTTCACACACAAAATAATAAAATCTGTTTATTTACGTGTTTGACGATTAATTTAAGAATTATTGACATTTTTGGTGCTATTTTTAAAATCGTATTTCCAAGTTTAATTAAAGTTTTGTGATATGTTTTTTTTAATTCAATTGTAAGGTTAAAATACAGAATAGGTGGGGGAGGGCAGAGCGGTAGCTCTAGATATATCTAAGGCTTTTGACAGGGTATGGCATGAGGGTCTCCTCAGTAAAATCAGATCATACGGTATCACTGGTAGAATACTTAACATAATTAAATCCTTCTTAGATAAGAGAAAAATCCAGGTTGTTCTCGACGGTTGTACATCTAAAGAATATGATATAAATGTGGGGGTGCCCCAGGGTTCTATCCTTGGACCTCTATTGTTCCTGATATTCATAAATGACCTCCCCGACAACATTGAGATGGGTATATATGTTGATGACACTACACTCTATGGCAGGCACGACAGGAAAACAAATGAACACATTTCTAAAGAAATGGCAGAAACACTAGAGGAAGACCTCCAATCTGTAGTGGAATGGAGACAAAAGTGGTTGGTCGCATTCAATGCTGCCAAGACTAAACTAGTTTCATTCAATAATTACAAGAAACCCTCTCTACCACCCATAGCAATGGCCAACGACTCTTTATCTGAGAGTCCATCTTTCAAACTCCTTGGCCTAACGCTCACAGGAAACATGAGTTGGAACAATTACATTGAAGGCATTGCCAGGGCCGCTGCAAGAAAGGTGGGCTCTCTCTACCGTGCTAGAAAACTACTAACACCCGAAAGTATCCTGTACCTCTATAAGGCCACCATTCGCCCATGTATGGAGTATTGCTGCCACATCTGGGCTGGTGCATCTGCTACTAGTGTCTCGCTCCTTGACAAGGTTCAAAAGAGAGTCGCAAACCTGATAGGCCCTGAACTGGCATCTAAGCTTCAGCCTCTGTCCCATCGACGAAATGTTGCATCCCTCTGCCTTTTCTACAAGTATTTTAGTGGTGAATGCTCTGACGAACTGCAATCACTTGTGCCCCCACGACGTGAGCACCCTCGACAAACCCGATAGGCTGCTAAATCCCACCCCCACACTGTAGAGATCCCTAGATGTAAAAGATCTTTTTACTCCAATAGTTTCTTCCCCAGAACCGCTAGACTCTGGAATTCCATTCCAGGTCCCTGCTTCCCCAACAGTACTGACGTGCAGAAGTTCAAGTGTAACGTGAACCGACACCTTGCTGCCCAAATCCCTACATAGTACCCCAGTAGTTGTTGCCCCTGATAGTAGCCCCTACACCAAAGTGGCAATTTGCCTTGTTTGGGGTGAAAATGTAATAATAGGTATAAAACACCGTCCCCTCCCCATGTTAAGAATGGCTTTTTAAATAATAACGTTAATATTTAAGTACGGAGCAATAAGTGCACTACTGCACTAGTACGAATTTTTTTTTTTGTTTCTTAGCTCCAAAATATTTCAAATCTAACACACACACACACACACACACACACACACACACACACACACACGCAAACTAAATAAACACACATTAAAAATAAACTATAAAAAAACACATCAAATAAAAAATATTAGAGACAAACAAATAACTATTCTATACTTTCACCTAACAATTTAATAAACAAACAAAATCAACTAAAAACGAAGAAAACAACCGGAAGTAAAGTGAGAACACTAATCGTAAAGATAACCACAAATAAAAAACAATTTGTTAAAAAAAGTTACGAATTTTCAAATATTTTTTTATTCAAAATTTAACGTAAAATGAGCACCCACTTTATGGTCACCTTGTTTTTGTTGGGCGGGGGGGTCAACAATAAATTAAAAACTATAAAAACAAATAAAAAATGTTAGACAAAAAAAAAAAAAAACAATATGGGGGGGGCGCTTTACCAATTGTATACTTTCACCTAACAATTTTATAAACAAAAAATACCGGAAGAATTTCGACTAAAAATGAAGAAACAACCGGAAGTGAATTGGAAACACTAATCGTAAAGATAACCACAAAAAAAAAAAAAAAAATAGTAAAAAACAATTTGTTAAAAAAAAATTACGGATTTTCAAATATTTTTTTAATAAAAGACAAAATTTTATGAAAGTTACGAATAGACGATAAACACAGACACACACGAGAAAGAAAAAACAAAAATAAAAAATTATTTTTAATTTTTTTTTATTTTTCAATAAAAATTTTTTTTTTAACTTTCGATTCCAATTTTTCAATTTTTTTTTTACGGAAACAAAAATTTTGTTTATAAAAACAAAAATGGAAGGAAAATAAAATTGTTTTTCTCCAAATTTAAACAAATTTTTTTTCGGAAAACAAAAAATTTCATTTTTATCACAAAAAATATTTTTCCAATTTTGTTGAAATTAAAATCAAAAAATCTTTCTTTTTTCATCGAATTAATTTAACAAACATCAAATTACTTTGAACTATAAAGAACTCTGCACTTGATGAATTTTCGTAATTTTTGGATATATTACTATTTTCGACATGACAATTAACTACGTATGGAGGTTGGTGGGGACTTTCTTCTGATATACACCGAGACGACGGTCTCATGAAAGTCATCTTGGTCTTGTTCTAATTTAAGTCTCAACACTTGTTTTGTTCCGAAGTAAATAAACGCTTTAAAATAAGTTAAAACATAAAGCTAAGTACGTCCAAGGATGGAATACTGTTGCCATATCTGGACAGGAGCTCCTAAAAACAGCCGATCCTGCCTTGATAGAGTACAAAATAGACTTCGTGGCTTAGTGGGGGATGCCCTTTTCTCTACCCTGCAACCTCTCTCCCACAGAAGAGACGTTGCGAGCCTATCCTTGTTTTATCGTTATTTCCATGGCAGGTGCTCGTCTGAACTCCAATCTCTCGTCCCCCGTCACCAATCTTTCACGAAAAACACCCGTCTGGCTGAATCCACTGTGAAAAATTCCCCCCACTCTATATCTGTGCCTAAATCAAAATGCGGATTCCATGAACAAAGCTTCTCTCTTAGAACTGCACGCCTGTGGAACTCTGTTCCGTCTGCCTGCTTCCCACCGGACTACAACTTGGATGTCTTCAAGTCCAATGTTAACAAATTTCTAATGAACCGCCCCTTTAAGTAAACACTTCATCAAATCTCCACACTAACGTAATGTACTTGCAATAACCCTTATCCCTGAGTGGCTTCCGGGCCTTGATAAGTGGTGATCACTGTGTAAAAAAAAAAAAAAAAAAAAAAAAGACCTTCCCAGATATTTTTCAAGGGAGATAATTAAAAAATCACAGTTATGTACCTTCAGGAAACCATAGGAAAATATACTTACAAATATTTAAATATATATTCTTCAAGGGAGATAATCCAAATCAGAGTTATCTACCTTTAGAAAACGAACACACATACACAAACTCTCTATCTCTCTCTGTTGTGTCGTTGAAATATATATATATATATATATATATATATATATATATATATATGTATATATATATATGTGTGTGTGTATATATATATATATATATTGTAAATGTATTTTGTTAGTAAATAAAGAAGTTATATATATATATATATATATATATATATATATATATATATATATATATATATATAACTTCTTCATTTACTCACCTAAAATTAATATACGAAAGTATAAATTTATGCGGAAACTTGAAGTATTTACTTCAAAAGTGCTCAATACTTAGGTAGAGCTACTTAGTAAGTTATAAAATATAATCGCCATATATATTTTATAGCTTACTATGTATTCTCCAAGGGAGATAATTGAAAAGTCAGAGTAATCTACCTTAAGGAAATCTTATATTATATATATATATATATATATATATATATATATATATATATATTTATATATATATATAAATTGTAAATTTATATATATATATATATATATATATATATATATATATATATATATATATATATATATATATAATATGAACAAACGATTAATCAAAAATGTTAAAAAACACCTTGAAAAAGAGTTAAAAATATATTTAATTTTAAAAAGGAAGCACAAGATAAGCGGATAGTCCTTAATCCGCGGAGTTTCGAAGAAATACTCTACTTCTCATCAGAGGGTAGCAATTAGCAAAATGCGCGATCGGATTTAGCATGTAAAAGTATTTAATGAAACCACAAGTAAGTCACATATCTTACTTGGTTATATATATATATATATATATATATATATATATATATATATATATATATATATATATATATATATATATATACACACACACATACACGAACACACGCCCTCTCTCTCTCTTTCTTTCTGTTAAACTTGAATTTCTTGAATAAAAAAAAAATTGATCAAATTACGTGATTTTTGGAATTTGTTCATCTTCGTCATGTGACTGATCCATACATGATACAGACATTTTTTTTATTTTCTTTCATTTGGAAATGCCATCATGAGTGCTAATCTGAATAAGCACCTAAAATGTTTAAAATACCATTGACAAACATTTCCCATCCATTTGTTTGGGTCAAAAATTAATTATTGATTAAATCCTATTTCAGTCACCTTAATTATTTAGAGTTTATTATAACTCTTCGAAAATGAAAGCTAAAAAAAAAAATCCTGGTTAGTTAAATTGCACAAGTGCTTAATTTTCGTTATCTTTTATTTACCTGGATAAGTTTTTAGTGTTTTCACTTATTTTAAAGTGTTTATTCGACTCCAAAAACTAAGTGTTATATGATAATAAAAACGGGTAAAAATCAATTAATGTCACGGTGATATTCAGTTGCTGGATTTTTACATCTTTGAAGTCTCGATAATAGCTCCAAAAAAAATACAGAAAAAAAAATGGTAAAGAAAGGTTTTTACCATTTTTTTTGTGCATAATTAATGTCACGGTGATAGTTAATTGGTTAGATTTTTACCATTATTTTTAATCATTTTCGAGTTTTGAACGATTATCGAGACTCTAAACACACAGTAATAATAAACTATAAACACATACACACAAATAATGTGGGGGAGGGGTTCATTTACCAATTCTATACTTTCACCTAACAATTTAATATTAAAAGATACCGTAATTAATTTGTTGTGCATTTTTTTACAATTGACAAGAAGGAAATTGTGTTATAAAAAAAATTATGAAAAAATGTTACCAAAGGCAATGTAAATAAATCTTAAATAAGATTTTGGGTTTTTAACTCATTTTGAAGTGTTTATTCGGGTCGAAAAAACAACTAGAAATTAGCAGACATGTGTGAGTCGTGTCTTTGAAGTCTCAGTAATAGCTCAAAAATTAGAAATTTAAACAAAAAAATTATAAAAATCAATCCATATTTTTTTTTATTCATTTTCGAGTTTTGAACGATTATGGAGACTCCAAAAGGTGACAGCGTTATGTCTAATGTTGTCGTTTTAAAAATTACAATTTAAAATTAATGTTTAAAATTCCAGGAAACAACAAGTTTCTAAGATGTGAAAAAAATAGTTATAAAAGTGAGGGATCACTTTTCTTTATTAATTTAACGTAAAATGAGCACTTACTTTATGTCCAGCTTTTTATGGAGATTAAACTATTATGGCCTGGTAGACCAACACAAAACATACCTTTAAAAGTTTGTTTTCTTGGGGTTTTCTGGTGTGCTGAAAACGAATATCGCATTTAAAATTGGGTCTGGCAACTAGTTTTCACGATACTGAAAAGATACTTTTTCGCATATACGTGCGCTTGCGCGTACAACAATGGCCACCACTTATAACATAAAGAATTACATTGCTCCATATACGGAAAATTTATTTGCGGAAAAGTTTAATAAATTCATGTTATATTGTGTTCATTTTATGTTGAGCAAACCCCCACACACCAAAAAAGGGAGATAATACAAATCAGAGTTATCTACCTTTACAAAACGAACACACATACACAAACTCTCTCTTTCTGTTGTGTAAATTAGTGTTACTGTTATATGATAATAAAAACAGGTAAAAATCAATTAATGTCACAGTGATATTTAGTTGCTGGATATTTACATCTTTGAAGTCTCGATAATAGCTAAAAAATAGAAAATTATGATAAAAAAATGGTAAAGAAAGGTTTTTACCATTTTTTGTGCATAATTAATGTCACAGTGATATTTAATTGGGTTGATTTTTACCATTGTTTTTAATCATTTTCGAGTTTTGAACGATTATCGAGACTCTAAACACACAGTAATAATAAACTATAAAAACGCACACATAAATAATGTGGGGGAGGGGTTCATTTACCAATTCTATACTTTCACCTTACAATTTAGTATTAAAAGATACCGTAATTAATTTGTTGGCCATTTTTTTTACAATTGACAAGAAGGAAATTGTGTTATAAAAACAATTATGAAAAAATGTTACCAAAGGCAATGAAAATAAATCTTTTGCTTACGTGGATAAGATTTTGGGTTTTTAACTCATTTTGAAGTGTTTATTCGGGTCGAAAAAACAACTAGAAATTAGCAGATATTTGTGAGTCGTGTCTTTGAAGTCTCGATAATCGCTCAAAAATTAGAAATTTAAACAAAAAAATGATAAAAATCAATTCAAATCATATTACAATAACATTTACTTATTTTTATTCATTTTCGAGTTTTGAACGATTATGGAGATCATTTTCTTCTATTAAGTTCACGTAAAATGAGCACCTACTTTATGTCCACCTTTTTATTGAGATCAAACTATTGTGGCCTGGTAGACCAACACAAAACATACCTTTAAAAATTTGTTTTCTTGGGGTTTTCTGGTGTGCTGAAAACGAATATCGCATTTAAAATTGGATCCGGAAACTAGTTTTCACGATACTGAAAAGATACTTAAATCGTATTTCCAAGTTTAATTAAAGTTTTGTGATATGTTTTTTTTTATTCAATTGTAAGGTTAAAGTACAGAATAGGTAAAAAACACTGTTCCCTCCCCATGTTAAGAATGGCTTTTTAAATAGTAACGTTATTATTTAAGCACGGAGCAATAAGTGTTTGTATTAAAGTGAAAGTGCACTAGTACGATTTTTTTTGTTTCTTTTCTCCAAAATATTTCGAATCTAACACACACATACATATTATAATAATAATAATAATAGAACACACACACACACACACACACGCACATATATATATACACACACGCAAACTAAATAAACACACATTAAAAATAAACTATAAAAACACACATCAAATAAAAAATATTAGAGACAAACAAATAACTATTCTATACTTTCACCTAACAATTTAATAAACAAACAAAAAATCAACTAAAAACGAAGGAAACAACCGGAAGTAAATTGGAAACACTAATCGTAAAGATAACCTCAAATAAAAAACAATTTTTAAATATTTTTTTTATTAAAAATTTAACGTAAAATGAGCACCCACTTTATGGCCACCTTGTTTTTGTTGGGGGGGGGCAACAATAAATAAAAAAAATATAAAAAACAACAAATAAAAAAATGTTAGACAAAAAACAAACAATTCTATACTTTCACCTAACAATTTTATAAACAAAAAAATTTCGACTAAAAACGAAGGAAACAACCGGAAGTAAATTGGAAACACTAATCGTAAAGATAACCACAAAAATAAAAAACAATAAAAACAATTTGTTAAAAAAATTTATGGATTTTCAAATAATTTTTAATAAAAACAAAATTTTATGAAAGTTACGAATAGACGAGAAACACAGAAACACACGAGAAAGAAAAAACAAAAATAAAAAATTATTTTTAATTTTTTTTTTTATTTTTCAATAAAAAATTTTAAAAATTTCGATTCCAAATTTTCCGTTTTTTTTGACTGAAACAAAAATTTTGTTTTTAAAAACAAAAATTGAAGGAAAATAAAATTTTCGTTTTTCTTCAAATTTTAACAAATTTTGTTTCGGAAAACAAAAAATTTCCATTTCATCACAAAAAAACATTTTTCCAAATTTGTTGAAATTAAAATCAAAAAAATTTATTTCTTTTTTCATCGAATTAATTTTTTTAAAATTCAAATCAAAACAAATTAATTCGTCATGAAATGAATTTGAATTTGAAAACCAAATCTTTTCATTAAAAAAATCAAAACGAATGCGGGAAAAAAAATTTGGATTAAAATTTGTTTCAATTTTAAAAACTTTTAATTTTTTACAATTTTTTGAAAATAAATTGATTTGATTTTTTTCATCCAAAACAAAAATTTGTTCGTTTTTTTCAAACAAAGAATAAAAATTTGTTTTCGTTTCCAAAAAATTTTTCAATTCAAAAAATGGAAAATGTTTTTTTCTTTTTAAAAACAATAAATTTTTGTTTCTTAATGAAAAACCACAAACGACAAAAATGTTTTCTTTCGAAAGAAAACAAAAGTCAAAAGGTTCGAATGATTCGTCGTTTGTGACAGAAAAAAAATGGAATTCAGTTTTTATTTCACCATTTTTTTTCATTTCAATCAGCGATTGATTGTTTTCATCGCAAACAAAAATATTTTCATCTTTTTCGTCGACGAAAATCGAACGTATAATTCGACCATTTTTTGCTTCTGGCAAATCGATTCGCTTTTCTTTGCGGATTTTTTGGATTTTCCTTCCAACATTTTCAAACGTGACGAATGCGTCATTTTCGTTTCGCAAAGAACAATCGATGGTTTTTTCGCGCCAATAATCAGGAAATTCAACAAAAATTTCATATTTCGTCTCCGTCGATGGCAAATCATGTCGAAAAACTGGACATTGTTTTTCCAACATTTGCATTCCACGGAAAGCTTCGCAATCTTCAAGATGTTTGCTGATCAAATGATCAGAATTCAGTTGCCATGTGGAAATTTCTTGGAGAATTTCATCGTTTTGTCGCTTCGTTCGATGACATTTCGCCAAAATTTCTTGCATTTTGTCATCGATTTGTTCAGTCAATCGCAAAGCGTCACGTTTCGCTTTTTCACAAATCGATTCGTATTCCGACCAGATTTGCACACGTTTTATCGCGCAGTCCGATTTGAATTCTTCAACAAATCGAAAAAGATTTTCCGTTGATTCATTCACTTCTTCTTCAAATGATGTCATTTTGTGCTCGAGGGTGGGGAACTGCTCCTTGCGTTTGACAATTTCATCGCGGACCCTTAACGGGGTCACATTCGTGCATGAGGTCATCGGGTCATTTACATGCGTAGCATAACATTTGTCGCAGTAACAATTGCAGCATCCTTCGCAAAACATCTCCAACTCTTTCTTGTGAAGATCGCAAGTGTTCTGCATCTTCATCACCAACGCAATTGCATCCGATCTTCGCATCGCATCCAAATCTTTGGAAATGTGGGTATTCTGAAATCTTTTGTGGTTTCGGATGCAATGGTTACACAAAAGCTTTCGGCATTCTCCGCACCAAAATTTTGCCACGGATGAAATGCCATCCTCCGAACACCAATCACAGTTGAACTCGGATGAAGAATTGAATTCTTGCAGCATCAATTCCTTTGCGATAATCGGGGAGACACCAAAGTCTTTCCAATCCACAAACTGCGCATGACACTTCGGACAAGTGCAGTTTGTGTTCGTTTCATCCAAAGTTTTTACAAAACACGACTGACATACGCTATGCAAACATGGCAAGCATTTCGATAGTCGGTTTAGTTGTTGTTCGCAGGCGACACATTGGTAAAGTTGCTCGAATTTATTGGAAGCCATTGTCAAACTGAAATAAAACAAAATAGAAAATGTATTAGATTTCACAATTAAACATCGTTTTAGACATTATATAGTTACACACACACACACACACACACACACACATATATATATATATAGAGAGAGAAAGAGAGAGAGAGAAAGAGAGAGAGAGAGACATAGAGAGATAAAGAGAGATAGAGATATATATATATATATATAAGAGAGAGAGATAGAGATATAGATAGAGTAAAAGTTAAAACAGGAACAATATCAACGAAAAAAAGGGGGTCACTAATCCCTTTTTTTATTTCGTATTTTTCCTCTGTTTACTTGCCTCCCCACGAGGGCAGAGATAGACACAAAGACGATTTTAAAAAGGGAATCTGCACTGAGACAACCAAAAAATTAAATTACCTCAGTCTAGAAGGATTTCTTTTTCTCTCACCAATGGCAAAAAAAAGATCAAGTGTAGTATCAAAAACCGATACTACACTTTCCTCCTGTAAATATATACAGCTGCTTATCCCCCCCCCCATGGTTTTTAGTTTAATTTTTTTTGCCGATTATTTTTATCGAATGGAAAGATTTAAAAAAAAAAGTCAATATTTAAATATTTGGTACTGTTGCATAATTTGACCCGGATTCTCGGGAATTCCCGTCAATCATCGGTTTGAGCCGATCGTTGCAACAGACGCAATTTAATTTCCCTCTCTCATCTATTTATCTATTGTGGCCACAAAGTCCGTGTTCAATTTAGTACTACGTTATAATTGAAAAGTGAACCCCCACGTGAAAGGTAATAATTTTTTTTTTTCACAACTTTTTTTTCATTGAAGTTTTTTTGGGGGGTGCCACAGAATTTTTTAATATATTTTTTTTAAGAAAATATGTAAAAATATTTTCATAAAAATCGTCAATTGTATAGGAAAATTTTTTTTATTTTTTTCATGAAAATTTAATATTTTATTTTTATATATTTTTTTGTTTGTTGAAACAATTTTTAATAAAACATTTTTTTTTTATTTTGTAACTTGTTTTCTCATTAAAACTGTTTTACTATTTTTTAACATTTTTTTTTTCAAAGAAACATTTGCAACCGACATTTCCAGAAAAACGGGATTTAAACTGCATTTAAACTTTAATAAATCCAAAACAATTCATGAATCGGACACGTAATCGCCTTAAAAAGGTAAAATCTCTATTTTAAACAAACGTTTTAAATTGGAAAAAAAAATTCAGACAAACATTAAAAAGGGGGGGGGTAAAATATTTCTACTTTTTTTTCATGTAAAAATAAATAGAATTAAAATGAACAAAAAATAATTTGTCGTCGATGAAAAATATTTCAATCAATTTTTCATCTAAATGTAATATTTTGAAAAAATTTACTTACATTTTTTTTTAATTAATTTAATATGTTGTGGATTGTTTTTTAAACCATTTCTTTGCAACAGTTCAGTTAATGGTGTCACAAAAAGATGAGACACGTGATAATTTGAAGCAATTTGATTGGATGATCGTTTATATGACGTGGCTATTTCGTTTAATGCAGTTAAAGAGAAGGGAGGAGAAACAGGAATAGGCGAAGGAAGGGGGAAGGAGTAAGAAAAAGACGGAGGGGCAGAGAGGGAAATAAAAAGACGAAAGGGAGAGAAAGACAGAGAGAGAGAGAGTAAGCGTGAGAGAGAGAGAGAGAGAAAAAGAAAGAGAGAGAGAGAGAAAAAAAGAGAGAGAGGTCAAGTTGACATGACTGTTTCAATAGTTTAATATAAATATATATATAAACAGGGTAAGGGGGAGAGATAGAATGAAGGGCAATATTAAATAATTCACTTTTTAAATAGTTTTTAAATAACACAAATATATATATATATATATATATATATATATATATATATATATATATATATATATATATATATATATATATATATATTTGTGTTATTTAAAAACTATTTAAAAAGTGAATTATTTACAAATATTTTCACTATAAAAAGACTTGGCTTCAGAAGGAGTGATACGACTTTGCACCCGTCTCTCAGTGCCCCGCCCCCTCTTCCCCCGACCTTAGTCCGCTGTAGTACAGCGGAGCGGCGGCGCTGTACGTCGAGAACATCACCAACATGACCTCCCACAACACCACAGGGAGCCTTGTCGCTGCCATCCGCCGAGTATTCCGGCCGGCGCTTGTTGAAAAGGCATGCTCCCAGCTCCGGACCTGTATCGAGACGGAGATTGAGGCTGAAGGCGGTTACATTGAATATATATCAACTCTACTACATAACAAAGTCACCTGGTTTTTTCAAATAAAGCTGTAGTGTCGTTTTTCACTTTTATCGTTCCACCCTGTGTATATATTTGAGCACAAGAATAAAAAGACCTTTAAAATAACAAGGTTTGATTCACTCACATTTAGTATAAGTAGGTAAATGTGCATTTCAGGTGCGTAACTTTTTTGTAAAAAATTTTAACACCAAGTTTTTTTTAAATTTTGAGAATTTAAAGTGGGGGATCAATTTCGTATACAAAGTTAATGTAAATTGATCTCCTATTTCCCGGCCGTTTCACAGTTTTTAACCAATTAGACAAATTATCCACTAACCCTAAGTCTGGGTGACAAGGTTGTAAAACATTAGACCCTCCCCCACTCTTAAAATGCACAACATTAGTAAAAATAGCAGAAAGAAAAACAAACTATTGGTTTAGAATTTAAAGTCGGTGATAAGTACACCATTTTTACTGACTTAAAACGACAATGGCCCGAAAATCCGTGATCATTTTACATTTAATTTCTAAATTAAAAAATTATTCTTCCTCTTAATTTTTTTCTTCTCGTCTTTAAGGATTTTGACACGTAACCGCCTAAAAATGTAGAATCTTAATTTGATCAGAAGGTTTTAATCTAGCATACAAATATTGAGGGACAATTTTAATAATTTTCTTTTTAATTATTCAGATTTTTATCGATTAAAACATTTGAAGATCATCAAATTTTTCGTTTATAAAAACATTTTTATTTTCTAAATTATTTTTAACGTAAACAAAAAAGCTGATTGTTAAGAAATCGATTTTTAAATGTGGTTTTAATCGAAACACAACAATAATTACATACTTGTCATGTCGAAAATAGTAATATATCCAAAAATTACGAAAATTCATCTAGTACAACAACTGCTATTGTGTTTTTAGAAAATAAAATATATATCGCTATCGGTAAATATGAAACGCCAGCCATTACAGTATCGGAAAGGGGGATAAGTGCAGTCCCCGTATTCGCAATGCTCAATGTGTTCACATCTAGGGAAAATGCTATATCACTCAATATTTTGTAAAAATTATGGTCAATGTCATGATTCTTTCTAACTCCAAAAAACCTTTATTGGTTTTCAGGGATGCTAAAAACGAATATAACGGTTAAAATGTCACAGAGAATGAGCTTTCATGATATGAAAAATTACGTTTTAGAAAAGTGAGGATCACATTTTTATATAAATCCCCGGGTTTGTATTACTGTAAACAGATTCGAAAAAGTTGTCGAAAAACAAAAATATAACAAATAAATGTTATAAAAGACAAGATAAGTTAATTTTCTACCAAACTGAATATATTTTTTGTGTCTTTATTCAATGTAACATTTTTATTTAGCTCGAAAAACATGCAGTGTTTACCGGTGGAAAATTCAAAATGGCGCCCGACTCTCTCTTTAACACGGTAAGTTTGGGAAAAGGTGTTGTAAATAATAAACTAGACAACATACCATTAAAAAAACACCGAATATATGTCAACTTATGTCACGGTAACATATATTGAGCAAATTTCGAACAGTATTTTGTCTAATCTATTATTTATTACATCTTATCCCCAACTTATCGTGTTAAAGAGAGAATTGGGCGCCATTTTTAATTTTCCAATACATCGGTAAATACTGTATGGTTTTCGAACTGAATAAACATGTTAAACTGAATAAAAACACGAAAATTATATCCAGTTTGGTAGAAAAGTAACTTATTTTGCCTTTGATAACATTTATTTGTTATATATTTGTTTTTTGACAACTTTTTCGAATCTATGTGTACAGTAATACAACCCCCCCAAAAAAGCTTACATGCAATCCTAAAAAAAACAAACAAACAATAAAAACAAAATCACTAGGTGGCCATAAAGTGGGTGTTCATTTTACGTTTAATTTTGTAACCTGAATATTTTACAGTCGTCTTTCATTTTAAATGTCAAAATTATTAATTTATATCGAAAAGTTATCCCCACTTTTGAAAAAAAAATTTTTTTTGTTCATATCATAAGACTATTTCTCTGCACTATTTTTAAATGTTGTATTCGTTTTTAGCAACCCCGAAAACTTAGTCTACATTGTAATTTTTTTTTTTGGAAGTGGGAAAGAATTTTGACATTGACTAAAATTTTCTATTTGATGAATTTTCGTAATTTTGGAATATTTTACTATTTTCGACATGACAAGTATTGTTGTTTTTACTGAAAACAATTTTTTTAAAAACTCGATCTGTCGACAAAAAAAAAAAAAAAAAAATATCCAAAAAGGCATGTTTATTTTAGCCCTAAAAGTCCCAGAGGGATGCGAACCAGAATTTTGCCGGGGTCACCCATACAGAATTTATATTAAAAACAATGGCCTTCAAATTTTGAGTTCAAACGTTATGGGGCGAAAAGTGTCATTTTGGGGCATTTCTGAACTCTTTTGAGCCCCTGGGGAAGCCGAATCGCAGTGTCAATGGATAACGGTGCAGCTTCAGGCCTTAATACATGCATATTTGAGTTGACCACCGTGTAAAACATCTATATAGTCAGACATATCAAGTTTTTGTTGAGAAATATGAAAAAAAAAGAGCCACAAAAAGGGGCGTTTTTAGCACTGAAAGTCTCCGGGGATGCGAACCAGAATTTTGCCAGGGTCACCCATACTGGATTTATATTAAGGGCAATGTCAAGTTTCTGAAAAAAATTAATGGATGGATCAAAAGTTATGGGGCAAAATGTGTCATTTTGGGGCCATTTACGGGCATTTTTTTACCACTTTTGAGTCCCTGAGGACGCAATGTGAATTTTCGCAAAAAAAGATTTTACTGTGCACATGTATTTAGTGAAATACAATTTGTGGCAAAATTTTGGGTAAAACTAATGGACGGTTATCTGGCAATCGTCCGGACTAACGGACGGACGTCACTGAAAACATAGGTCTCTCTCCGATAAATCGGGGGACCAATATATGGTGCTTAAATGACAATCATTAAAAATTAATATACAATATTTTGAAATAATATTATACTCACATTTAAAAAAAACCCCTGAAAATTGAGCAATTCGATTACAAAAAAATATAATTAGCTAAAAAATATGGTGCTTGAATGACAATCATTAAAAATTAATATACAATATTTTGAAATAATATTATACTCACATTTAAAAAAAAACCCTGAAAATTGAACAATTCGATTACAAAAAAATATAATTAGCTAAAAAATATGGTGCTTGAATGACAATCATTAAAAATTAATATATAATATTTGGAGATAATATTTATACTCACATTTTTTATAAAGCAGGTTACGATTTTCGTTGATGTGGAATTTCAAGCAGGAAACTATAAAACGTTCTTGTTAATATCAATTAACGGAGAATGTGAGCCAAGCCTGGACTTTTCTTGTTTTATAGGAATAAAAAATGTGACGTCAGAATATGATAGCGATTTGATTGGATAAACAAACCAGGATGTTCTGTTCAATTTCTGAGAAAAAAAGCCGATAAATATGGGTTTCTAGGAATTCTAACACCCACTTACATTACAAAAAAAAAAAAAGAGTAAGAGTGAGAGGCAACGGAGAGAGAAGGAAGACAAAGAGTCGTTTAATGCAGAAATATTCATTGATTTTGTTGAGTCATACATTATGAAATGAGAACAAACAATCTGAACATACGTCCACAAATATTCTAAAGATACGTCCATTTTGTCTGCGCGTTTATCAATGAAAATTCCATTTTAAAGGCTCAAATGCGCATAGCCTGACGATTCCCTACAGGCATTAAACGCGTAGATTACGTATAACTTAATTGTCATATATATTTTATCTACCATATATTTTTTGTTTTATTTTACTTCAGCCAAAGTTCTCAGAAACCAAGTGGCCCACAACCTGGAGGTAACACTTGAACTCTGTATGAGATACATAGATATTCGAATGTTCCATTAAAGTTCTTTATCTTTCAAACACTGATTTATTAAAGAAATTGAGAACATAATTTGTCTCTCCCCAATTAACCATTTTTATATATTGTAGTATATCTTTCATTTTGGTATCTTGGTCTTACTTGATTTCATCGCAAGAATTTATCTAGTCTGGTGGAGTATCCAGCTTCGTGCTGTTACTTAAGGTAACATCATTTGGAGAAGGTGCACCATTCCTCGTAAAAGATAATGTGAGTCAGCCATAGTAAGGAGATCTTATTTGGGCAGCGAATACTATGTTTTTTTTTGAATATTTAGTCAGGGTTTACTTCTATGGAAAAAGTATCCTCATGCCAGGTTGTCCTGAAAAACCACTGTACAGAGAGACCTAAGGCACTCGAGGACAGTTTCTAGTAGGCATTCAAGTTCTCTCCAGTAGGTATTCAACAAAGTAGATAAAATATCACAAATGATAAACATTCAGCAATATTTTTACATTTTTACACACACACGCACACACACACACACACACACACACACACACACACATATATATATATATATATATATATATATATATATATATATATATATAGGGTTTGTATTACTGTAAACATAGATTCGAAAAAGTTGTCAAAAAACAAATATATAACAAATAAATATTATCAAAGGCAAGATAAGTTACTTTTCTACCAAACTGGATATATTTTTTTGTGTTTTTATTCAATGTAACATGTTTATTCAGCTCGAAAAACATACAGTGTTTACCGATGTATTGGAAAATTCAAGATGGCGTCTGGCTCTCTTTAACACGGTAAGTTTGGGAAAAGGTGTTATAAATAAAAAACTAGACAAAATACGGTTAAACAAACGCCGAATATATGTCAACCTATGTAACGAGAACATTTAACAGTATTTTAGCGAGTTTTTTATTTATAATACCTTTTCCGAATCTTACCGTGTTAAAGAGAGAGTCAGACGCCATCTTTAATTTTCCAACACATCGGTAAACACTGTATGTTTTTCGAACTGAATAAACATGTTACATTGAATAAAAACACAAAAAATATATCCAGTTTGGTAGAAAAGTAACTCATCTTGCCTTTGATAACATTTATTTGTTATATATTTGTTTTTTGACAACTTTTTCGAATCTATGTGTACAGTAATACAAACCCTATATATATATACATATATATATATATATATATATATATATATATATATATATATATATACACACACACATAAGTTATTCATAAGGTGCTGATTGATAAAAATTCTGAAATATTTGAAAATATTTTAAAAACGGATGAAATATGAAACTGCAGTAAAGTTTAAAAATAACCATAATTTATTATACACACACACACACACATAAACATACACACACATAAACATACACACACATAGACACACACAGATTATTTATAAGGTGCTAAGGATTACAAGTCAGGAATATTTGAAAGTATTTTCGAAAACGGATGAACCATGAAACTGCAGTAAAGTTAAAAAATAAGCATAATTTATTATACACACACACGCACATACACATACACACACACACACATACACACACAGATGATTCATAAGGTGCTAAGGATTACAAGTCAGGAATATTTGAAAATAGTTTCGAAAACGGATGAACCATGAAACTGCAGTAAAGTTAAAAATAAGCATAATTTATTATACCCCCCCACACACGTATATATATATATATACACACACTCTTACACATACACATATATTATTCATAAGGTGCTGATTGATAAAAATTCGGGAATATTTGAAAATATTTTAAAAACGGATGAACCATGAAACTGCAGTAAAGTTAAAAAATAACCATAATTTATTATACACACACATACACACATACACACATACACACACACACATATAATTCATAAGGTGCTAAAGGATTACAAGTCAGGAATACTTGAAAATATTTTCAAAACCGGATGAACCATGAAACTGCAGTAAAGTTTAAAAATAACCATAATTTATTATACACACACACATACACACACATACATACACAGACATACACACATACACATACATACTCACACATACACATACACACACAAACACATACACACATACACACACACATACACACACAGATTATTCATAAGGTGCTAAGGATTACAAGTCAGGAATATTTGAAAGTATTTTCAAAAACGGATGAACCATGAAACTGCAGTAAAGTTTAAAAATAAGCATAATTTATTATACACACACATAAACATACACACATACACACACATACACACAAACACATACGCACACACACACATAAACATACACACACATACACACAAACACATACACATATACACGCACACACATAAACATACACACATACACACACATACACATACACACATATACACACACACACACTCACACACATACACCCACAGATTATTCATAAAGTGCTAATGATAACAAGTCAGGAATATTTGAAAATATTTTCGAAAAAGGATGAAACATGAAACTGCAGTCAAGTTTAAAAACAAGTCAGAGTCCTTACGGCAGAGTGGGGTGTATCCAGGCATGTTAAAGTAGTTGGACGGGATGGAGAAATGTAGGTTAGATTACTTAGTGCTAAGATATCCGGGGTGTTTGTTAGGAGAAATGCTTCAACATCATTTAAATTAGTTCTAAGCCCACGAATGTTCGTAAATACAAGCCTCAAGAGAGGAGACAGGTTGGGATATCTGTTCCGGATCGGGATCTGATCGTCTACTTTAAACATCTGCTTTAAGGAAAGATCAGATGCGATTGGAAGAGGTTGCCTCGAGTGGCCTTTGACAA
The DNA here is from genome assembly GCF_053919585.1 of Euprymna scolopes. Taxonomy (NCBI): domain Eukaryota; kingdom Metazoa; phylum Mollusca; class Cephalopoda; order Sepiida; family Sepiolidae; genus Euprymna; species Euprymna scolopes. The sequence continues at coordinate 80,904,512 of NC_136527.1, read as the reverse complement.
GAGGTGGGTGCATGACGCTAGCTTGTGCAACCGACGAGGCACCAAGTTTAAATTTGTGTTACCACCATAAGCATGGCACATGCAGTACTGTGTCCTACAGAGCCCATCCCGCTAGGTTAGACAAATAAAAAGTAAAGAGACTCTTGACTGGTGGTACAAATGAGATCCTGATCAACCCCTACTCGAAGGTCGGTGCCTAATCTTCCCCTTTTTGTTTTTGACAATCTATTTATTTTTCCTCCCTACACCTGATATGAACTATTCCCAATCCCCACTAGGGATCTACCCGCTTGTTTCGGTGACCCAGAAAACAGTAGGCGATCTAACTACTTAGATTAGCTCAGGGTTGGGAAAGGGCACTGGGCCAACACCTAGGGGGGGTATTAGGCCTCTACCTCTTCACCATGGGGTACGCCCCTGGTGTAGTGTCCGTGAAAGGCTCGGGGGATGATGTCCCGAAAGGCACCCCCAGTTTGAGAAGTGTTACAGGTGTCGCCGCCCCCAGTTCGGTTGGTTCGGTTCCGGGGGCCACCACCTCCTGTATGGTCGATACGAATACGGTCGGTTCGGCTCCGAGGGTCGCCACGCCCAGTTCGGTCAGTATGGTGTCAAGGGTTGCCACCCTAAAAGGCAACCCCAGAGCAGTCGGTTCGGCGAGTATGGTCAGTTCGAGTACGGGTCCGGGGGCTGCCACCCCAGAAGGCAACCCTAGCATTTCAAGAGTAGCAGTGGTCGACCTGGGCGCAGTAACAGGACCCTTTCAGAAGAGGGTTGAAAAACCATGGATAATACCCGCAACCGTGGTGGCCACAATGAAGGAAGAGGAACTGGCCGCATGGAAGAAGTTCGTCCAGGGCACCCCAGGCGGTGAGGAAGCCTGCAAGGCTATAAACAAGAAGAAGCAGAGGAGGCCGGTAAACAGATGCTGGACGAAGAAGCAGCTATGCCGCCGACACACTCACAATCAGAATCCAGCAGCCCCCAGAAGTCAGCAGCAGAAGGGCTGCGAAAAAGTAAATCTCTAGACGTCATCGTGGTTGATGGGTGCTCCCCGGGGGTAGGAGGATCAAAGGACACAACGCCAGCCAGCGCGGTAGAGTGGTCAGCCCTCACACCAAGTGACGCCTCCCTGATTCCAGCAGCGCAAAGACGAAAGCTTGATATTCAGCAGCCAGCTGGAACCAGCATGCCAGAGGAACCTGAGAAGACAGGAGGAGCCTGGGGCCAGAAGGAAGGCCCGAAGAAGACTCCTGAGTACTACAGGAACTTGTTTGAAAGCAAGTATCGGGAGTACATGCAAGGAAACACTATGAAAGCGTTGCCAGGAACTCTGGAAGACATCAAAGAAAGAACATTGTCTTTTATAACCCTCAAGGCCAACGTAAAGGGGCTCATCGGTGTTCCCTTGGATAGAATGATGGAAATACTGGGTGATCTAAAAATCCCGGCCCAGTATCTAGTGAGGCGGTATCACGCCACGTGGGATCTCCTTTTGCCGTCAAAGGAAGAAGCGGAGAGCTGGGCAAAGGGAGACCTAACCTGGAAAAATATCAGACTGTGACCAGAATACCAGTCCCGAAGAAGGACGGTTGTCACAGTGATGGGGGTCCCATGCTTCACCCCTCCTTCTATAGGGCGATTAAGTTGATGTTGTTCCCCTTGGATGTGGGGGGCCTGGCTCGAGGCGGACTACTTATGTCCGACCTGCTCACAGGCAGTCTTGGTCAGGCCTTCGACGTACTTACCCCCGAGGACTTCAGACCCTTAGTCGACAACCTAGCTAGTTTGAATGCAAGGGGCATGAGAGCCCGCAGCAAGGCTGCTCACATTCTGAGGAATCTTGTGGCCCTTGAGTTAGACATAGCTGCACTGCAGGAGATATACTTTGTTGGGGCTGGGGATTGCGATGTGCTGGTAAGCGATTTTGACGTTTATGATGGCAGCCCCCGGAGCCGGGGGGGTTTCTGTACTAGTGTGTTGCACTCTGTCTGCGACGGTTACCATTGTCCACACAGACGCTCATGGGAGGCTGGTCATTGTCGATGTTGCCATTAACAGCGGCGCATTCCGGATCATGGCAGTTTATGCGCCGAACATCCACAGTGAGAGAGTTTCCTTTTTTTGGCAGGTGGAGGGGTTTCTCTCTTCGGGTCTGGAGCGGGTAGTTTTAATGGGGGACTGGAATGCCGTCCTGGACCCCAATATAAATAAGGTCGGGGGGTTAGAGGGTCGGGGCGGTGTGATAGCAGCCTGTTTGACCGGATGGCCTCGTGCGATCTGGCTGACAGGTTCCGTCTGGATCACCCCGGGAGGGAGATGTGGACGTGGCATGCTAGTTTGGCCGTCTGTCCGAGCACAGCACATACTTGGACAGAATGTTAATTAGAAGGGTCGACATAGATTTCCTATCTTGTCCCACATTCCACTGGCTAGGTCATTCGGACCACAAACTTGTGTTTGCCCATCTGAAATTAGGTAATAGGTCTAGGTTGGCTGGCTACTAGAAGTTGAATGTCAGCTGACGTCACTAATTCAGAGGGAGTTAGCTGGGGCGGTTACTGGGAGTAGCTGGTGGGTTAGGCTTAAGGCATTAGTCTCTATTGTGTCCAATATAGCCATTAACTAGGGTGCAGACCGAAAGGCAGCTAGATGATAGACTGACCCGGGTGGTGGCAGGGGGGATTCCCTAGAACTAGCTCTAGTTAAGGGGGACCTGAATCGCTTGGCTAACGAGTATTACAAAGGTCATGTAGAGCTAGGTTAAAAAGCGTCTCTAACGAAGCCGTGAATGTTGACGCTGTTTAGTGTAAGGCCGCCCAAAGACGCGGCTTGGATGGGTACATTTGGGAGGTGAAAAACCTTGAAAGGTTCTCTCTCGTATCAGCATGGGAGATCTGCAGTGGGTTTCGGCAATATTTGGAGGAACGCTTAATCCAACTACCAAAACTCCGCGGCCAGGAGTTTGGCAGCTATTTAGCTGGCTCGCCCCGCATTACTGCAGCCCGAGCGGCTAGCTGCAAGGGATGTTTACGGAGTGTGAGGTCATTACCGCGTTGAAGAAGGTTGGCCACAATAAATCTCCGGGGCTCGATGGTTTGCCCTATGAACTGTACTTGAGGCTGTCGCCCATGTTTGTGCCCCTTCTGACGGGCATGTTTAACCACTGGTTTGCCCAGGACTCGATCTCGAGGCAGGTTACCAAAGGAGTGGTCACGCTTCTGAAGAAGGGGGATCGGCATTGAGGGGGGAATCTAGATGATTATAGACCCATAACACTGCTTAACGCAGATTTCAAGATTTTGTTCCACGTTCTTGCGAACTGCAGGTTGTTATCGGTGACTTGGTCGAGCCGGATCAGAACTACACTGTGAAGGGTCGATCGATTCAAAACAATTTGCACTTGGTTCGCACGATCATAGAGAGTGTAGAAGCCGAAATGGAAGCCGCGCTGATCAATTTAGATCAGTCCAAGGCGTTCGATAGGGTGGACAATGGGTTCTTGAGATCTGTTGTGGAAAGCGCTGGCTTTGGTCCGGACTTCCACAAGTAGGTCTCTGCTCTGTATTGTGATCCTGCAGTCCTGGGGCAAGCTAATGGTAGGTTGTTGGAGCCCTTTGGGGTCTCCCGGTCGGTGCGTCAGGGTTGCCCGCTGTTGCCTCTGTTATATGTTCCGGCTTGGAGCCCTTTCTTCGCAAATTAAGGGACGAGGCGGCGCGACCAGTCCTGCACGGCATAGCTCTACCTGGCAGCAAATTTGCCAGGGTGTCTGCATACCCCGATGACGTCACCGTGTTTGCTGCAAGATGTCTCGCTCTTAAAGTGGTGATAGAGGCGATCGCTGAGTATGAAGATATCACAGGGGCCGTGATCAATAGAAGCAAGTCTGTTGGTCTGCGGTTGGGTGCCTGGACTGAGGTAAACTCGCTTCCAGGTGCGTTCGGCTGGACTGATGATCCTCGGAATGTGGTTCGAGCCTGGACTCCAGCTGGACAAGAATTGATAGGAGGTACAGACGAAGGTTGAGTCGTCAGTAGGGATTTGGATTCGGAGGAAATTGTCCTTGAAAGGTCGTGCGGAGATCACTGTAAGGCTTTAGAGCACCTCCTTTTCAAACTTGTTTGGATGGGAGGACAGCCGTATGTCCGCAGACAGGACTGTACACATAAACTTAGAGAGGGAGGCTTAGGAATGCCAGACCTACAAAGTCATAAGCACGTTGAAAGATTGGCGTTCCTGAGTCGGACACTGTTGGAGGAAACGCACTGGGTACCAATCGTGGAACAAGCTTTTCCACGGCTCATATCCGACCCCGCTGCTGAAGGTCGAAAACGACCAGTGGGGAAACGGCGTTTCCTGACCGAATGCCAAGCCGCCCTTAGGGCATTGTGGGGGTCCAGTGACGTTGCATGGCCTAGGAGGAGGCTATATGAGGAGTTAGTGGTGGGTACCGCGAAAGACCCGCTGGTTGAGCGGCTGCATCTGTCAAGGGGGGTAATTTCTCTCGCTGTGGTGTTGGGCGCCAGCCAGTAGTTACATAAATAACACAGTTTTCCATCACATGGAGGCTAGTTCGGGATGCGCTGCCACTCTTCGGCAGACTAGCCAGGGATTTCAGGGATGGTGAATATTATTATCTTCCATGCCCACGTTGCAAAGACGAAGAGGAGGAGGAGGAGGAGATGAGAGAAGATGCATTCTTTCATTGCAGCCGGGTTCGGAGTCTCTAGGAGTATGTCGGAGAGGTAACGGCTCGCATTGACCCCGAGCAGTCGGTGCCACTTGATTTAGCGTACGTTGTCGACAATGTGGACCCGATTAGGGAACGATCTGCTTGCTTTCACCTCTCCCCTCGGGGAGGGGATCGGAATACAATGGGCGTTCTAATTGACGAATAGGTAGTAGGAAGGGAGGGTCCCCTTACTAACCCGCCCCCCATAGGCATTTTGTTTGTTTGTTTTATTTTTCTTTCTTTTTGGGTGTTTCATATGTTTGCCCCCCTCCCCATCATCTCACCCCCCATTATATAAATACAAATATCCTTTTGTTTTGTATATAGTATATTTTATTTTGTTTTTTGTAAATATGTATTTTTTTTCTTAAATGTACGGAAGCTATCCCCGTCAGCCATGGAGTATCGGTATACAGTACGGTGGAGGGGTATGTCTAGGAACTTATTACATTTCATTTTTATCTTAACTGATACGACGGAGTGGTCGGAGGATCCTAGAGGAGAAAGAACGAAATATGAACATAGCTCAGGGGAAGTTGAGAGAAAAAGGTCTAGGAGGCTTGCATATTGATCAGTAGTATCGGGCACACGGGTGGGCTCGCGAACAATCTGAGTGAGGTCATAAGAAATGGCAAAATCATGACAAAACCTCCCCTCATCGTCTGTCTTATTTGAGTGGGTCAGCCATTTCTCGTTATGGACGTTGAAGCTAGCACAGATGTGGATGTTAGCCGAGGTGTGTGCAGACAGGATGTGGTCTATTTTCTCAGATATGTTCTTAAAGATAGTAACTCCGTTGTTGTGGGGCCAATAGAGGGCAAATATAAATGTAAGTGTAAGCAAGTGCAACCCGGAAGCACATATAGAGTAAATTAGGATCTTCTCTAGAGATATTCCTGCCACACCGAAAGCCATCTTTAATGTACGCACATATTCCATGCCCATGGCGATCTTGGGGGTCAGATTTAGATGTTAAGTTAGAGTATCTGTTAATTATGAACTCATCTAGAGAAGTGGTCGGCCCTATTCCAGTTTCGCTAAGAAAGAATATGTCCAGTGTCGTCTCCCGTAATTGGGTTTCAACCTCTGGAAGGTTGGACCATAGACCCCAGATGTTGGAGAAGGAGACACGGTAGTAGGGGTCTACGTTGGAAGATGGGGTTCTAGGTTTATTCGAGTTTTTTTTCTGGAGATGTTTCATGTTGAGGTTTTGGGATTTGTGGAACAGGTCGGCATACTTGGTTAGAGCAGTACAGAGAGGGAAAGTAAGAGAGAAAAAGATAGGAAAATTTTTTTTTGTGGCACATGAAATGGTAAAGCCGTAACAATTACCCACTAGTATGACATCGGGAGGCCCCACCAGAGACTACTGCATGGTCCAGAATCCATTCACCAAATGGCAATACAGCAGTCCCAGTACTTTGCGCCTGCTGATAAGGCAGGCTCCTTAGTGGTTAATCCAAGGTTCGGGTCCCTGACTATCAGGCGGATAACGTCAGCCCAGACAAAATGCTTACCTCCAGCACCCTTACTAGTGACATGACCACAAGCATAGACATAGAGGCAGAAAAATTTCCAACATCTCAGACTACGATTTACAGCAGCTTTTCTTCCCCCTTTGTCAGAAAAATCATTTGCATTTGAGGACGGAGGGACAAAAAAGGAGAAGCGAGAGTTACTGCCGATAACACATCCACTTTATTATCTACTCTCCATGAAAAAAAAGGGGGGTGGGATATAAGGGACTTATTACTATCTACTTAGTAAGTCCAAGGCTCAATTATCAAACAGGATGCTTTTGAAGATAATCTCCCCTCCAATATTAATGGGTGGGTGGTTTGGCATTATATATCTCGGGATTGATATCTTCGAGCTTTTGGTTCAAAAGTTGGAAACATTTTTTAACCTTAGCTGAAGAGTCTGGAAGCAGCGATCTACCCTTTATTAGGGTCATATCGGAAGTGGGAACCTAGCAGACTCATTTTAGCTACATAAGAATATGGTGGGCGGTGTGTGTGTGTATTTAGGGGGGGGCGGGGGGGTAATGCTTTTATTTATTTTTTATTTCTTTGTCTATTTTATTTATTTATTTGTTTTTGCTTTATCTATCGGGATTGAAATCTTCGATCTTCACCTTATAATTAAAATCCAATAATTAAAATCCAATAATTTTATCAATTTATGAAGTTGGCTTAATATTAATTTACGTTTGAGTTTAGATAATTATTCAAGATCTTAATAAAGTGCTTGCTTTTCGTTGCAAGTCTAGCATAGTTCTAAGTAAAGATCCGGTTTTTTCCCCCAACCCCCCTTACTGGCCCTGGTGTCTAAGCTCTTTTGGACCCTAAATGAGGCCTTGGCAGTAGATAATGCCAAGGCAGGGACCGAAAGGCTAAATAATTGTTGTTCTTGGCTTTTTGAACCAAGATCAAAGTGTAGTAGCTGTTCTCGCAGTATACTAGGCTTTCTCTTTTTCAAAGTCAAGCGACCGCCCACTTGGCCAATCTTTGTAATATATATAATATTACAATCTTTGTAATATATATAATAATATATATAATAATATATAATAATAATAATAATAATAATATATATATATATATATATATATATATATATATATATATATATATATATATATTTAAACCGGTTATTTTTTCATTTCTGCACGTCATCTATTGAATCAGAAAAAAAAAATAATAAAGTGAATCGAATCATGTTTTTAAAATGAAACGCAATATTTCTGGGTGTGTCGATTTTATTATTTTATTTTTTTTACTTACGTTCACACCAAACAAAGCAATGAATTCAATTATTTACGAAAGCGCATTTTTACCTAAATGCGAACAGGGAATAATTTTCCCTTTAACCTATCGCTAAAAGCAAAACAAGCATTTTAGTAAATCGCGATATATCCAGTCAGTTGGCGAGATGGGTCAGAGGTAAATGGCTTCGGCTAATTTCGAATCTCGCTATATTTAGCTACTCTGATGAGTCGTAGACGAAACACGTGTCAGTGGATAATTATATTTGAAAAATAATATATATTCCACTCCCCATGTGGGTGTACCAAATTGGTTAAAGGGGAAAATTATTCCCAGCTCGCATTTAGGTAAAAATGCGCTTTCGTAAATAATTGAATTCATTCAAAACATATCGCTAAAACCAAAACAAACATTTATATATATATATATATATATATATATATATATATATATATATATATATATATATATATTGCGGTATGTCTATCTATTTATAAAATTGTAGATGTTCAGATGAGCACGATATCCCAGCTTTCAAGTTGAGAGAAAAGCCCCCCAAAAAAAAATATATATATATATATATATATATATATATATAGGAAGCAATATTGATGAAGCCACTTTTAGTTTATATATATATAGCGGAATGCATACTTATATACTTATATATATATATATATATATATATATATATATATATATATATATATATATATATATAGCAAAAATGGTAATTAATAAAAACCTGAAGAAAGTGCGGGTGTACATGTATGTTACATGTGTAACGAAACAGATAAAACGGTAACAAAAAATAAAAGACATATATATATATATATATATATATATATATATATTTATATATATATCAAGGCTAGAACGAGTAAATCTGAAACTCGAAACATCGGAATTTTAAGCTCGATCTACATCTGATGTGCTAACTATAATTAATATAACAAAAGATTAGTGAATGTATAGACTTATAATTCGTTTCTAAAGCAATAGCTCTTGAAATATCAAATGCTTTTTATAGAAATGACAGAAACGTCTACTTCACAAGATTTTCACCTACACAATAGCTGAAGATGTCTTCTATGTTATTAAAACCTTTTATGTCTGATAGATTTATAATGGTATAATGGTCGATGGGCAAAATTCAGAAGCTCATGGTATCAACGTTGACGTCTCTCATGGTTCCATGGTTGAGATATCAAATTGTTTTAACAGGGTATCACAGAAAGGTTAACTTCACAAGAAATGTTCTCTCACTTGTAAAATCCTTTCTGTCTGATAGATTTATAAGTAGTTGTATAAACATTAACCCTCATCCTCGAGTGGCCTTCGGAACTTGATAAGTGGTAACTCCTTTATAAAAAAAGAAACACTTCTCATCCGATTGCGTTTAACGTCATAGAAATTCATGAATATTTGAGAGATTCGTCACAGTCTCGTGAATCGCAAACACCCACACACACTGTATTCTCTTCTTTTTTTTATCTCTTACTCTCTGTCTTTCTCCATATTTTAATTAATAGATAGATAGATAGATAGATAGATAGATAGATAGATAGATGGCGGGAGTATGTATGTTACGATTCTATCATTACGAAATACTAATGAATCCGGTTTTTCCAGTTTTTATTAATTTTTTTTTTTACAAAATTCACACATCTTGCATATATTCACAGGTGCCAACACACACATACAATATATATATATATATATATATATATATATATATATATATATATATATAATAAATGCCAACACACGCACATACAATATATATATATAAAATAATAATAATAATAATAATAATAATAATAATAATAATAATAATAATAATAATAATAATAATAATAATAAATTCC